>NC_044330.1:39365444-39668474 GCF_007399415.2 Gopherus evgoodei
GTGCCATATTATGGGCCAAGGTAAATGGGACTACCCAGATGGGTTAAATTAAATTATTCTTTATCATATATGCTTTACCTAGAGTGGGTTGAAATTTTTTGACCAATTTTTTTCTTGCCAAATAGTGGAGTTATATTGAAAACACTTTATTGGGGCCACTGAATACAGTAGAATAAATAATGTCTAGAGTTTTTTTTCACATTTTCCTTTTTTAATATAATTTCTCCTTTTGCCATGATGCTGTAACTTTTCAAACTTTCTTAACTTTGGAAAAATTACAGAGTGGCAAAAACAAAAGGAAAAAAATAGGAAAATGTGTGTGATAGGAAGGATATAATTAATTGTATTGCACGTTGTAGAAAAAGGAGAATTAGCAGCCCTTGATCAAATATTTTGCAAAAAATAAAATCGCAACCTCACCACTCCATAAAATGGAAAATAGTCAATATTTTTAAATTTTACAGGTTAGTGTTTATCCAATTTTTGATCAGTTCCTCTTGTTCTTTTCCTCTGTAAACAAGATAGCCTTAAACTTTTAAAATACTCCTTGTAATGTGGTGGCCTGGATAAGGGCCGGTGCTTCCATTAGGCGATCCTAGGTGGTCGCCTAGGGCGCCAGGATTCAGGGGGCGGCATTTTGTGTGCTCCCCACGGGGCATGCGGGAGCTTCCGGTTCTGCTCCCGTTGTGCCGCCGAAGAAGGACCTTCTGCTGACGTGCCGCGAAAAACAGTGGCAGGCAGTTGAGCACCTCAACGGCTGCCGCTGTCACCTGCGGCATTTTGGCAGAGGGTCCTTCTTCGGCAGTGTGATGGGAATGGAACCGGAAGCTCCTGCTTGCCCCGTGGGGAGCACACAAAATGCCACCCCCTGAATTCTGCCTAAGGCGCCAGAAACCCTGGCGCTGCTCCTGGCCCAGATCCACCCGGCCCCATGTAATTAACCCTGCCTGCCACACCTGGAATGAGATGTGGGATTTAATTAGTAGAACCAACTGGGTATGGAGAAGCCAGTTCCTCTATAAAGAGCAGCAGGAAGCTGCAGAGAGGGGGGGATACTCAGGATGAAAGACAGCCCAGAGACTTCTAAATGGAGACTAAGCTCCAGCAGGGAATGCTGAGTCTTCAAGGAAAAGGCTCTGGGCAGGGAAGGCCTGGGAGACCTTGGTGGGAAAGACAATGGGAGTATGGACTTGAAGAAGATTTGACAACTTGATTTTTGGGATTGATGTTTTTTTGTTACTTTAATACATCCAGCCCCAAGGCAGGGTGTGGCTGAACCAGAGAAGAGCTGTTTAGTAGCTTGATTTAAGAGGTCCTGAGCTGAAGAAGAGGCAAGCTGAGGCAGAAACCTGTAGCGAGATCTCAGGCTATGAGGTGGACACCTGAGGTTGACTGGCCAGTTTATGCTTCTCCTGCGACATGTGACTCCACCGTTCCATACGTCTAACAACTTCCATTGTTTTCCCTTGGACCTTTTCTTCTGTTTATTTTACAAGAAATGGTGGCTAGTTCTGCATGTGGACACAATGAAGGGTGAAGCCTCATCTTTCATTTTATATATCTAGACTTTTTTATAAGATATGTTTGATTAGATTTTTCATGGAGAGGGTTGTGATCTGTGATCTCTATAGGCTGTTTTATATCCTTAGACATAGGAACTCCTGCATTCCATATCTTGGTTTAACATTGGATTGCTTGGACAAGTTGCTTCAGCTGTCTCTTTCTCCCTGCCTTAGTTGTCCTGTTTGTCATTGGGAGATACAAATACTTACCAACCTTATTGACTGAGTAAAGGTGTTGAACATTTTGGCCTGGTCCAGCAAAGCACATGACTTTAATGGGACAACTTATGTGCTTAAAGTTACACACATGCCTGAGTACTTTGCTGGTTTGGGCTAGAATTCTCAATAACTTGCAAGATCAAACCCTAAAAGCACTCAGTATTTTGTACAGAGTGGCCAAGGAGAAAATAAAAGAAAGAGGCATGCGGGGGGAGGGAGGGAGGGGAGGAGGAGGAAGTCTTTGTCTCTCCACACTTGATGAACTCAAGTTGAATTGAAGTGGCTATGAAATGCTTCATATTTTTGAATAGCATCTCTCATAAGAAAAGTAAGTTATTGTACTGAACAGGAAAAAAATGTCTATTAGCAACTTGGTGAGTCACAGGCAGAGTGGAATCAGAAGAATCAAGAGACATGTTATCAGTAAGATTTACTGTAATGTCCAAATATTCTAATGTACTTTGTTTCAAAAGGCAGTCAATTGGTATAGGGTCAGTTACCTGTGACATGGTGGGGCTCCAGGATGGTGCAAGCTTCAAATGTTCTCATCAGGGCACTTTATGAAGGCCAGTGCGAATCCTTCAGCTCCAGATCTAAAGCTGCCTGTGAATTTTAATAGCGAGTCCAAGCCAAGTTCTTTCACACAGACCTCAATAACAGGATAACTGAAATTGGAATAAGAGAGAAGCCACAGACATTCTCTCTCTTTTTTTTTTCTTAAGAAAGACCAAAAACTTGGCATTTGCATTAGAGATAAAAATGTGTCCTTGGTCATTGTTTGACCATGTAGAATGGTGTAACATAACACAGGTCAGCATTTAGAAATGCTGATGTTGAAACCAAAGGGCGATTTTTTTCAGGGATTAGGCCATTGTCATCAAAATTTATCATGTCAGAGAAAGAATAGAGGAATGACTAGTGTAGGCAGCAATACTATTGAAATCTGATAATCCTGTGACAGTAATTTAAGGTGTATTATGTCATTCTTGCTGGAAGAGATTTCATTACAACCTAAGATCTTGTAATGGTATATACTACCTATTTTAGGAATTGCAGTCTTTTAGAGAGCGAGCAAATGTGTATCATCCCCTGGGTCCTTGATAATGTTTGTCATTTTTAGCAATACAAATATGGCCACACTTTGTTTTCTTGGCTGATATTTGGGTTTTCTGCTGATCAGTCCTCCTCACTCCTTTCCAGGCACAGCTTGCTCATCTTTGCCTCTAGCAGTTACTTCCCCCTCCTCCCAGTCATATGGCACGAGGAAGGAGGAAAATGCTGCCCACTCCAAAGAGTTCAGTGGAGAGGAGGAAGAAAAATAATCACATCTCCTCACTGGTCTTAATATAGGGTGGAGTAAATAGCTTTTGGTGGCAGCAGCAGCTCCTCCCTCCTGTTCTAAATGGAGAGGAATGAACTTTAAATAAAGGTACCAATGCCCCTCCTGTGGTCTCAGTGTGGAGGGGAAGAACTGAACCTAGCCAACGCCCTCCTCTTCTCCCAGGACTTACAGTGCAAGTGAACCCTTTGAAAATCCACTGGACCCAGTCAGATTAACCCTGTGAGAGATGTGCCGCCTAAGAGGACTGTGTTGTGGGGTGGGGAAGGAGGGTGAGGGCTGGGGAAAAGCTGAGCAATGATAAGGAGGCCCAGGGATAGGCCTCAAAATATCTTGGAGAATCCAGGAGTTTAGGGGTAGAACAGCCAGCCAGTTCTATGGGATCACATTCTTATAAAATGAACAATTTTGCTTATATATTAGAAAGTAACTTAATAGCTTTGGCTCTAGTCCTGCACAATGAAATTGAATGAGAGCTTTGTAATTTTCTTCAGTGTGTTTAGGATCAAGTCTATTACCAAGAAATTCAAGAAACATTAATTCAGTGTTTAGAACACTGAGAAATGGTATTTTCTCTGGTAACCTAACAAAATGTCAGTGTTTAAATCAGAGCCTTAAAAATCAGGGACTGCAAATGCACTGAAAATAACTTTCCTTTTAGTATATTGGTTTATCCAGTCTTCATCCTAGTCAAAAGCAGGAAGTACAATGGTGCTGGATGTTTTTATATGCAATATTTACTGGGAAACACCATTATTGTAATGCCAGATTAGAATCTGATGAAAGAACCTTTTGCAAATGCAGGTTATGGTCCCCTATGGGAGGATGTATCTGGTATTCTTTGTACTTTCTTCAGTTCTGAGAGCTTGGTCCTCAGTCAAGTATGTGGTGTACAATGTTCTGTAAGGTTTAAGCCTGCTCTTATTGATGTCAGCTGGAGTCTTGTCATTGGATCAGGTTCTTATAGACACAATACTGCCCAAAAGCATTGTACTGTGTATATTTAACAAATATTAGCTGTACATTTCTTCTTTACACAATCTAGTGTTTAGTGCGAGATCAAACAAGGTTGGCAAAAAAAGACAAAACTCTTCTTTTTCCTGTTTATAGTCCACAGGCAACTTTTTTAAAGGTTCACTAAGAAGCAGATGGAGTGGTTTGATAAATAACATAGAAGATTGAGGCAGGAGCTTATTTCTAAAATCAAGTGAAATCATTCTTTTTATAATGCAGTCTGATTGGGATATGAAGTGAAGCAGAGTTTTGTAACGAATAAAAAGTAAACTTGAAAATAAAGGTCCCATACAATTACTGAAAGAAATGATTGAAGGATGCTATTTTTATTTATAATTTCATCTCTCAATTTACCACTGGATTAGAATTTTTGTATTTCCGTGTTCACAAACAAGAGAATGAATTCTTTGTAGGTGTTGAATGCTTTTTAAGAACAGCGCTCAAGATATATTATGGGTACAGAAAGGGGTAGATATTTTTTCCTCTGATCTGATCTCATCTGATCTAATCTTAATGAAGACTGAAGACATTCCTGTTCAATAGACTAGCAATGCCTTCAATTTTGTGCCTTCTCATAGCCTACAATTTACTATTTACAAGATGTATTTAAGAACAATGTTTTTTTCATTCTTCCTCCATTATACCTGCCTATTACAAAGGACTCCTAATAGTAAAATGGAACCCAGTAAATCAACCTGTACCTCTCATACAGCACAGCTCTGCAAGGTACTGAGACTGTCCTGTGAGGTGCTGACTGTCCTCCTTGCCCATCGATTTCAATAGGAATTGAAGTTGCTCAGTATCCTCCGGAGGTGCTAAACTCCTTGTAGTTTCAGGTCATGGACCATAGTATCTCTCTAAACGGGCTAAGGGCTTTTAAGGCCTCATGTCCATTGTTGAAATTCAGGAGCAGATATTTCCTTGGGACAACAGGGTGCTTGTATTCAGTTTAGTCCTGGCCATTTTCCTTTTTGTGTATCATTTCTCTGGCCATAGACGTATTCTTTGTGTACAATCAGAACCGCTGAGCAAGACTATAAGGCGATCTCAATGAACATCCAAATGCTTGCCGAAGATGCAATCATTTATTTGAGTGAAGTTATAAAGGTATAGTATATTTGTGGCGTTGAGAGACCTGCATCACACTGAAGTGTGACACCATGGAAAATAATGAATAGAAAACTAGCTATCAAGCAAAGTAAATGACACTCACTAAAATACGTTTGCAATACAAAAATAGAATAATTTCTAAATAGCTAGTTCAAATTAGATTTAGGATTAGGTGATGTCAACCTGAAAAAAATCAGCTAGATTTGAAATGGATATAAAGGATGCTTTCTAAACATCTATTGCAGTGCATAAGATAGAACCAGGTGGATGCATTAATATTTTAACTGTCAGATTTACTTTACAATTTACATGTGAACTCAGCCTGATGGACTTTCTTGATAAATGCTGTTAAACTACACTGCTACTTACTGCAGAAACTTTCTTGTTTGACAGTTCAGATTTAACATGACTAGCTAGCTGTTTTTCCTTCCACGCTCAATATGTGGTAACATTTTAGGACATGTAAAGATAACTTTTAGGATAACAGATGGATTCTGGCAGTCAACAGCTCAAGTTTACCTGAATTGTTTTATCCCCCAGTACTATATCAATAACTAAGCTGGGGCCAATAACAACACAGGAAACATTATGGCACACCATCAAATCTGCTGCTTATCAAGGAGACTACTCTGGGTTGGATTTCAATGTCCATTGATGTTCATATGAAATTTTTCATTGATTTCAATGAGCATGATCATGCCTTTGAGTGGAGGGAATGCATTTTCAAAAGCATTTCAAAAGATTTATTTTTAATTCGAAAAAGAAATGGAGGATTTTTACTTTTGATTCTTTAAATTATCCATCGAGTTGTGTATTTGGTGAATAAAGAACATATGGGGGCCAGACCCTCCTCCCGTAGAAGACAATGGCAAAATTTGCATAGTCTTTAGTGGAAGCAGAATTGGGCCCATCTTTCTGGATAAGGAAAGTTATTAGAGGAATTTATCTATACTTTTCTATTGCCCACGGCTTCAGGTATTTCAGTAATGACACATCTATTATTTAGTCCACATTAGCATCAACATATAGGCTACTTCTATGTCGTAGATCACATTACTATGACTACACTGTGGGCTTTTTCTGTCACAGTGCACTCCTCTGTTAGACACCAATGTATGAAATATTGCAACAGACACAAAAAGACAACTTCCTTTCATGTTAAAATGCCATCCCTGTCTACCTTTTCAACTTTCAAATGTGTTCTAAATATTTCAGGTAGTCATGTAATCAGTAAATGAAAAAGTAACCCTGGAGTTTTACTTCTAGCAAGGGTAGCTAACGTTTTTTAATTTTGTTTTGATATTTTAGAATTCAAAATAAGAGTCCAGGGGAAGACCCTTACTTCCCCAAGATATCTTACTCAATAATTATTATACACGGTGTCTGTGAATAGTGATGCTATATCCATTCCATTTTGTGCACCATCTCTCATTACTTAGATATCCGTATGAGCCTGGATCTCTTTATAGCATAGTGAATAACAGGCCTTGTGCTTATTATGTGAATCCATAGTGGCCTTTTTACGCCACCCACCTCTACGTACAACTTCCAGATTAGTCCAGACAATGACTATGAAGATTAGGAATAGTGTTGCTTAATATTAATAGTCATAATCTGAGAGAGCAAAACTGGTAAGCTTTGAAAGGAAGAGAGGAGGGATTTCCCACTAGTTAGAGAAGTAGTCTGGAGCACAGGAGACCAAAGTTAAATACTTTGCTGTGCAACAGACTACCTCTGTGACTTTGGGCAAGTTGCTTAGTTTCTTTGTTCCTCTGATCCCCATCTGTGCCTCACTGGGGTGTGGTGAGTATAAATATATTGAAGATTCTGAGATGCCCAGATACTATGGTGATGGGAGCCATAGAAGTACCTAAGATGTATGGAGAAGACCTCCATCCTTCCAAATATTTTTGAAATTCTTTACAATCCTCAGTAGCGCTCTCTCTTTTGTTTTCTATATATTTAGAGAGACAGAATCTTTGTGAACAATCGCTTCATTATCACGGTTCTATTCAACGATAAGCAGCTAAAATAATTTCTGAGGGGGAAGAACCAGGGTCTGCATAGTGTACCTCACCTTCTCTCCCATCCCTCTTCATTTCTAGAGATGCTGGTGGGGCATGCAGCACCTTGCAGCATCTGCCATGGCAACAGCAGATGCACCTTTGGCATGGTAGCTACCTTCGTGAACAGAAGCTGGCTCAATCATCCTCCAAGACAGCAGAGATGTTTAATAAGTAGACATGGCTTTAGTACCTTTGGACAGACCTGCAAAATGATGTTTACTGCTCTCCTTCCCCAAATGTAACTGTTTAATCTCTACCATGATTGCAGCACAATGCAGAGAGATGGCCTGGGGATTTTTTGTGTGCGCACGGCCGGAGGGTGGAGGGGATTCTGGCTCCCTTTTAAGATGAAAGGTTAGAAATGTGTTCAAGCTCTTTATGAAGTACAGAGACCAGCTCAGTTAACCAAGGGCTTGAGTCAGCCTATGCCATCTTCACTAGTGATCCTTAAACTGCTGTATTTGTGTTTCTAAAATACATCGCCAATAGTCTAGTCCCAATAATCCACGTGCACTCTTCAGATTCTTTTCCAAGCAATTCACTTCAAATCATACCTGCAAAACTGTTGTTCTGTTAGGCTGGGCTACGGCTTCATTCTGTCTCTAATCCCATTTATCTGCAGTCTTACCTTCCCCCACCAGAGCAAAAATTGTTACAGATTGTGTTGTGATTATTTTAAAGAGTAGATTAGATAGGGAATTACACCTTTCCTATTACCTGACAATGAGATCTGGGTATATAGCCCTGGCCTGGGCAATTCTTTGTATTTATCGTAATACCTTATTTTTTAAAAAGGTTAGTAAAATATCTATGCAAAAAATTAGAGCCTGATTTTTAGACATGAACTCTGAGTCTGTCCCCACACTTCATAGAGTTTTGTAGTTTAGCTACTAGACTGGGACTTCAGATCTGAGTTTAATCCTCAGCTCTGCCACATTCTTCCCCAGTGGCCTTGGGCAAGTAATTGAATCTCTCTGGGCCTTGGTTCCCCATCTGTACAAATGAAGATAATATACTTCCTTCTCTATTTAGAATGAAAGCTATTCAGGGCAGAGGACTGTCTTTCACTAGTGTATGAATGTCACCAGCACAATGGGGCTTGGTCTCATTTGTGACCTTTTGATGCTACTGTATCAGGTAGATAGGTAATAATAGTACAGTATCTATCTCTTATATTGCACTTCTCATACATAGATTTTTAAAGCACTTTGCAAAGGAGGTCAATATCATTAGCTCCATCTTAAAGGTTATCATTATCCCTATTTTACAGTTGATTAAGTGCTATGAATTGTGTCTGCAATTAACTGAAGGCACAAAGTTACATTCACAGATTTGGAGGCCAGCTTAAGGCCTTCTTACAAATCAAGGACTAAAAGACACAAAGCATTGATTTAAACAGGATAGATACTGACAGCACTGTCTTGTCATATAGTTAAATTAAACCAAAAGCTGCTATTTTACAAGAAAACTAAAATGATGTAGGAAAGGAAACTGCTTCGCACATGGATGATGGTGACTTTGTGTTCAAAGCAGGGAGGATGCTTTTAGCAGAAAGCCGTAGAACCAGCTTAATTTTACTTGCTGTGTCAGAATGCTGATGCACTACTTCTCATTCCTCCAAAGGTGAAAGGGTAGAGCATTAGTTCATTACATCATCCCACTGCATGCGTGTGCCAGCTGGTTTTGGAAACTATAAGAGATGATGGCAAATCCTTAATATTCTTTGACAGTACAAAATTTTTACTTAAACTCTGACTATTCAGAGTGATGCTTCTCTGATAGAATGGCCAGTCAATCTCAGAGTATGATTGAAAACAGATGTAAGATTAGGATGTAAAGTAGTTTTCCAGATACTTGGTCCCAGCATGCTGTACAACACAGCCCCAGAGTTAACCAGCCAAGTGCTGACACATGTCTTACGGCAAAATATCACTCACAGCCACAGTTCAAAGGCCTTGCTACCCTCCAGGGCAATTAATACAGCATCACGTTCAATGGTGCTTGAACAAATCCATTGAACTCTCATGGGAGGAATAACGAAGCAATCTCAGAGCTCAGACATGAGCAGCATGCTGCCACAGCTAAAGTTTCAGTCCCCGAGAATACAATCTTTCCTTAAAAAGGCTTACGTGACAATGTATTATAGAGGCTTGGTTCTACTCCCATTGACTTCAGTGGATGAAGGTTCAGACTCCAGATGTGGATCTCCAGCAGTCAAGCTACTTCCACTAAAGCCAGGCCCAAATCACAGAGTTCAGATGCAGATCTTAACCTCTCCTAAGCGTTTGGATTTGGGGTATTGATTCACATTCATCTGTAGCTTACCCTGTGCAAAACAGCTGTTAAAATGTGAGTTTAAACAAATACTTAAAGTGTAAAACTTTATAGTTAACTGTTAATATTTCCAAGGACTAAACGTCTATCTACAGGTTCCTGAAAAAGGTCATGTTTATAATGATTAGAATTAAAGTAAATGCCCGAAGAGATCCATATCAGAGTAACAAATTATGGGTCAGATTTACCCCACTTAGTGGTTCCATTAAAACAATAAGGCATCACATGGCATAATTTACCACTTAGTGTGAGTACATCTAGCTCATGCTATAGATTTCAGGGTATAGCAAACAAGTGGCTATTAATTTCTGAATTAGTTGCAACAGTTCCTTGGATTTCTATTTATTAGCATACAAACAACATTGTTCCCCAGTTTTTAAACCATGGCATACTTGTCAGAGTTCAGGATGAAGTGAAAGTTATATATAGCTGTATTTTACATTCTGCTGAACATAAACCACAAGTGAATATTATTCACTCAAGCAGGACCCGGGAATTCCCAGTTTATTTCAGCTTGACCCATGTCAAGTCAAACAGGAGACAGCACATAGTCCAGGTATTGTTGCAGTTAAATGCAGTATAACAAGTAAAAGAACAGTAAAATGATTTTAAAAGGAAGGTTTGAGAGGCCCATAGTCTGTACAGTATTTCTCTACATCCTTGGCTGAATCATTAATTCCTATAAGGAGGGCAGCATGCTGTGAGCTCTATGACAATCACGAGTACTGTACATCTGTAGCAGAGTGATTACCTGCTCCTGCCCTGTGAGGCGTGAAACAGCCCAGGAGAGGGCTGTAGCTGGGTAAGAAGCCTGGGCTGATAGGAAGAAAGTAGGCTCAGCTGGGGCCATGCCCCAGTCAGGCCCAGCTGGCCCCTATAAAAGGCTGTGAGCCAGAGGCCCAGGCAGTCTACCTCTGCTGTAGAGGGAGAAGGGCCTGGCTGTAAGGTGCCAAGAGTGGAACCAAGAGTGGAGCAGGGCTGGGGAAAGGCCTAGGGAGCTGGGGAGCTCTGGCCTAGGAAAGCCCCAGGCTAAAGGCCTGGTAAGGCCCATTAGTTATGGGGTTGCAGAGAGCAGCCCAGGGTTAGGCCAAGGCAGCAGGTCCAAACCCACCTTGCTAGTGATGAGTAGGCTGACACTGCAGTCTGCCCCAGGGTGTGGGGGCTAGATGATGACTGGCAGTAGCCTTATACTAAGGCAAGGTGGGGATAGTGGGTGGGGGTTTCCTGGGGAGAGGAGACCCTGAGAGAAAGGGGTTACTGCCAGGGGGCAGCACCCCAGCTGACAGGGCACTGGAGTTCAGAGAGGGACATGGGGACCAAGTGTTAGTGGATCACCAGCCTGCAGAGGGCGCTTTGGGCTGGAAATTGAGCTAATTCCTTGAGAGACCAGCAGGAGGCGCTGCAGGGGGTGAGTCTGCACGCTTACAACACCTTTTGCTCCAGAAACAACTGCTTTCATACTGATGAGCTGGCTGCATGTAATCTTAAATTTTAATTAAGATGATAGTAAAGGTTATGGAAAGGCAACTCATATTGACTCAAGTCTATCTTGTTTCAAGCATTGTTATGGCACCCAGCTGGGTGGCATTCATATTTTCCACACCTACTCCCTACTCTTCAAATTCCTCATAGCTATTAAAGTTTCACCAAAATGTGTTTTTTAAAACGTTTTCCTTCTCACACTGAGAGATACTATTTCAATCAGATTACATTCAAACTGACACCAACCTCCATTTATCTGCCACACCCAGTAACTTAATATGTAGGTGCAATGGAGTGATGATCCAAATCCAGTAATAAATATCTAACTTTACTTATCAATGATAGAAATGGAATGATGTTAAAATAAACCTCAATGTAGTTTTTAGGAATCACGTAATGCATCATGTGACAGGTACTATGTACCTTTCAGTAGGTGCATCTACAACTGTTATTCCATAAAGGTAGTATCATGGAATTGAAATGTGAAACTATCATCTCTCAGTGTTTTTGGGTACCCTGTCCAATATGCTCATGATCTGTGGATGAAAAAGCCTTCTTTATATGCAATCTTAACTTACACTTTTTTTAGCTTTTTACTAGAGCTGGTTGGAAATGTTCCATAAGAATTTTTTTTGTTGGATAATGGTGATTAGTTGAAAGCCAAATGTTTCATGCAAATATGTTGTTTGTAGTGTTGGTTCCCGGGATATGAAAGAAACAAGGTGAGTGTGGTAATTTATTTTATTAGTATACTTTCTGTTGGTGAAAGAGACTAGATTTGAGCCCCAAAGACCTCTTCTTCGGGTCTCCCTGACATACAAACATGTAATTTTCAACAAAATTTCATTTTGGAAGAAAAATGGAAAGAAGTGGTAAGATACAGCTGAAATGGAATCTTTTTGGAATGAAACATTTAATCCAATTTTTAAATTGTTTCTTATATATTATAAAAAGAAGAAAAAATCAAACTGGGAATGAAATACTTAAATTTAATCTAAAGGAAATATTTTCATTAACCAGAAACACTTTTTTCCCAGCATTTTCTTTCTCAGGAAACTGATTTGTTGTTGTTCAGCTTCAGAATGGAAAGGAACTTGAAATAGAATTTCCTGTGAAGCAGAATATCTAGTGCCTGCACAGCTCTACTCGTTACCTGTAGGATGCCAATTCAAATCCAATCTAGGGTGGCAGTGCCTGAATTTTATTATCTTCTGATGGATGGATGTTGCCCGGTGTGAAAGAAGTTGATGGTCTCAACCCATTCATCAACCTGTTCTCTAGTTGACAAGTGTCACATTAGAAAACCTTTGCTATATTTAAGACTCTTGTTGACAGGTGCAGCAAAGACAGCACAGATTGAGTGAGTACAGAGACTGAACTACTGTCTTTCATCCAGTGGTAGTTTCTCCCGGTCAGAGTGGTAGCACATTGGCAGAGCAGTTTGGGGGAAGCTTGAACTGCTGCCGCTGCCTGTGATGTACGTGTTCTGTAAAATAAATATTTCAGTTCCAGGGCCAAGATGGGTGAGGTAATATATTTTATTGGGCCAACTACTATTGGTGAAAGAGACAAGCTTTCAAGCTGCACAGCGCTCTTCTTCAGTTCTGGGAAATGTACTTGGAGCGTCACACCTAAATACAAGGGCTGTCAAACAAGCACCTTTCACAAGCATTGCAATTCGTAAAATCTGAACCTCCATCCTGTTTGTTCAACCCAAAGCAATATTTCCAGGCTCTACTTTCAAATATGTATTTAAGAATTTAAAATAATTTATATTGAGATCCTCTCCAGGTGTGACAGAGGTAAAACATGAAGTAGTACAAAATGAATGACTGGTGGACTAGAAATTACTGGGCAGGATCCAGGTGCAGTATAAAGCAATGTGAAGGACTTTAAAATTTATTTGGCCCTAGAATGTATTGGACTATACATAGACAAGTCAAAAATAAGTTTTTAAAGAAAATATGTATTAAATTATCAGTCCTAAAATTCTGAAAAAGCCATTTCAAAAGCATGGGTTGTGCCTTTCCTACTGGAGGCCCATGCATGCCACCCTACAGATGTTTAAACTAATTGTGTTTAGTATTATTTATTCATTTTTTGTAGGATTGTAGCGCGTAGGAGCTCCAGTCATGGACCAGGACCTCATTTTGCTAGGCATTGTACTTACAGAACAAAAGGACAGTTCTTGCCCCTACGAGCTTACAGTGGAAGTATAAGACAAAAGAGAACAGGTGGATACAGAGGAAACTATAAGGGAACAATGAAACATTATTGGTCAGCATGATAGACTGTGATTTCAGCGCACCAACAGCTCAGTCATTGCCAAGATATATATATTTTTTGGTAAGCTTCATGTCAAGGGAGAATTTTTTTAAAAAAGGTTTTGAAGGAAGGTGATGAGTGAGTTTATGAATGTTTCTCCAATGCCTGTCTTTATTGAATTGTCCTTCCATAGCTGATATTTCTATTTTTACCTTTCTCTTTATCAAAGAGTGGAAAGGGGAAAAAAGAGAGGATGGGATAAGTGTACTTCATTTTGACTGCAGTCTCCCAGGTTTTCACAATATTATGCATCCTTCTTTGAGGAATTTGTTCCTAAATGTTCCTGTCTTAATTTAATCCAATTACTCCCAGTTATACCTCTATATATTACATGAGATAATTCCTCCTTGGTGTCAGAAACTGTCTTATATTTATAGATGTAATATATATTTCATATATTTATTGATCTTGCCAGTCCTAGCAATCAAAATACAGGGCCTAAATATTATGAGACTTTAAAGAAATACATGTGACATTCATTTATTGTTTCCCATCTGACTTTTAAAAGCTGTTAGAGTTTATTTTCAAGCTGCTGTCTGTAACTGTGAGTACTAGCACCATATCTTTCTATTAGTTTTTTTTAAAGGAAACTGAGATTATCCCATGACTCCAGGACTTGGGACTTTAAGACAAAAAATACCATATATTGTGGGACTTATGATAAAATGGTGAGAGCTGGCAACACTGTCTCCCTGTAATAGGGTGTCTAGGACAATGCATCTGGTAATCAGTATCTCTTCACCTTGGGTGAAATACAAACCTATGCAACAGGACAGCACCACTAAAGTGAGACTAAAGCCCTTGTTCTGGCCCTCTGCACAGGGGCAAATTTCACTTCTTATTCTTGGGCAAATCCTACAGGTGTTAGGCCTAGATACAGAACGCTACTTAAGGACGTGCTTAATGTTAAACATGCATTTAAGCCCCATTGCCAACAATGGGATTTATTCATGTGCTTAAGTATCCATCCTGATCAGGGATGCTTTTTCAAACCAGGACCTTAATCAGTAGAGCTGGTCACAGGAGAAAAAATGTGAATTTTTCTGGGAAAACTTTTCCCTGCTTTTTTCCTCTCCTACCGAAAATTCACAATTCTGAAGTTAAAAACATTTTGACCAGCCATATAGTTGATTGCAAAATGGGGGTGGGGTGGGGAATTGAAACACCTTCATCTGATGCCCCTAGTTTTCAAATATTGAGATCACCAGATCTCTGAATTTCAAGTTTTCAACCAGCTCTATCAATGAGACTGTATGTTCTGCTGCATAAAGCTCCTCTTCGGGTAGGACAGCTCTTTCCTCCTCAGCCCAAATAACAATTTCAGGATTTGACCTGCAATAAATATGTAGGTTAAGTCTATACTTTGAGCTGGAGGTGTAATTTCTAGCTCAGGTAGACATGCCCAGACTAGCTTGATCAGGCAAGTGCATCAAAAACAGTAATATAACCCCCATGGCACAACAGGTTAGCTACCTGAGTACTATCCTGTCTGGCACTCTAGGTATGTGTACGGATGACTGACCTTTCCTGCTGCTTGCACCACCAGGGCTATGCCACTATTTTATTTTTTGTGCTAACTTGATCAGAGCCAGCATGGGTATGTCCTTGAGTTGGAAATTATGCTGATGTATGGTAACTATAAGGGGAACAGAGAGAGCTTTCTAATCTCTCTGTATTTTTTTAATGTGAATTTCTACATGTTGGTAGTAGCTGTGGGCTGCAGTTCTGATGCTGGATTGTTTTTATCTTGCATTAATGTGAACACACTCCATGGCGCTGTGATGTTTCTGTCTTCCCCTTCTCCCTAGACTTGGCCTCCTAATCGCACACAATTTGAGGCTCATTATGACAGTGATAACTTTATTAATTAACAAAAGCAAGACTTTTGAGGGTATTTTTTTTTGTTAATGACAGCCTTGGTTAATATAATATATTAATCTTCCAGTAATTAACCCCTTGGAGATTAGATGTAATAATGAAAAAGGTTTTTAAGAGTGGTATGGATTTGGGGAATGAAATATTAAAGTTAAATTATATATAACCCAATTTTTGTTTGAGAGTATGAGTTGGGAAGACACAAAAAACAGTTGGTAGAGAATTTAGATTAGGCTTTAGAAAACTTTTTAAAATATGATTACTATGTTCTTTCCTAATTTGTAGCAAGTATGAGGTTACAAAAGTTCTTAGTGGAATAAACAGATACATGCTTATGTAATTCAGAAATATTTCTTTCTATGAGAAATATATATATAATAAAGGTGATCATTTAGTCCAGGAAAACACCTGTGCTGAAGTAGCCGTTCACCTGACAGGCCCACAAAAGCCCAGTAGGTTCTGATGTTGAGTAACACATGTCCTAACTATAATTCAGCCACATTTCTCAGGCTTGGCCCTGTTTTGGCATACGCATATATGCCCTGATGTGCATCTAGTAAAACCACTGACTGCAAATGCAGTTGGCTTTGTATATCATGTACCTTGTATGTTACAAGCTGGACTGAGTCTTGGATTTAGAATTAATTACCTTTTGCATGTTAAACAACCACTTAATAAAGAACACGTTTCAGTATTTAACAGTAGATCATTAAAAGGGAGAACTAGTGTCTATAATGCTTAGCCAATTTATTTACTAACTTGTGTTGTTTCATAAGCTAAAATTCTTCTCCTTCCTGTGGATACAGAGGCTCCTGATCCAGAAAAAAAGTATGCAGTCTTCTTACAGAAAGGAAGGGCAAGGTCAGGGGACTGCATGGGATGCAGGGGGTTAAGAAGCAGGACATAGGCAGTGGGTGAAGGAGCAGTGTGAGTGAGACTACTGGATGCACAATCAAGCAGTTACACTGGCTGTTCTCATCTGAGCAGGTGTACTGCACCAGCCGAGGGGGTTGCTTTACTCCTAAGACTGAAGCAATGTTTGCAGATTCTCTCTACTGCTCCTCAGTGCCGAGTGGGGCTCCTTATTTCAGTGTTAAGCTCATGAAGGCTCAAAGGTTTTACCCTGGGCCCTGTACCACAGGCATGCCTACAATCGCTGGGTCAGAAGGACATGTCCACACCAGCTTATGCCCACCTGGTGAAATCCTTATTTGCACATTGCTCCAGACTCCAAATTGGGGCCTGGTGCTCCCATTGGCAGTTTCTCTATTGGAGATGCTAGTGCAGTTGTTGAGAAGCTCCTTTGAACTGTCAAATCAGAAGATGGGGCCAAATATTACAGTCCTTAGTTAGAGCAGCAAAGAATCCTGTGGCACCTTATAGACTAACAGACGTTTTGGACCATGAGCTTTCGTGGGTGAATACCCACTTCCTCAGATGCACTCTGATACTTGAGTCCTTAGTTAAAATTTAAATGGGAAAAACTGCCTTGGACTTCAGAGGAGTTTTGAGTGAGTATGTCTAGAGAAGGCTGTGGGATTTGTTCTTCAATATACGTGGCAAACGGAAACTGAGCCTTCCTTAAACCTGTGGACAGTAGGACCGGACGTGAGCTCCTGTCCTCTTGCTCCTGCTGCCTCTACCTTGCCTAGATGGATGAAGACAGGTAGTGAATCTCACTTATGGTTCCCCTCCCCTAGGTCTGTCAAGAGCAGGTGCGAAGATCTCAGTGTTTTGTGCTACCCCTGCCACTTCCTAAGCCTGTGAGGAGGATGGAGACTGGATTTTTCCTTCCCATAGAGGAAAGTATTGGAGATCTTGATGTCTCTCCCCTTCTCTGAATGGGGAATGAACTGAAGATTCCTCTGTCAATGGGCCTTTGTGAGGCAAAAATGCTGTTGCTGCCCATCCTTGGGACCATCATTTCCATTGGTTTTGTAAGGAAGTAGGATGAAAATGTGCCCTCCCATTTCCAGTAATTTCCTTTCCTTGAGGGTTATATTGTGGTTTTGCCCTAGCACGGTGTATGGCATTTGTGCATAGCTGTACAAATCCAGGAGCACCGGAGAGAATCCACTATGTCCCAGAGTGGCACATTTCCCTCCTTGGTTCCCCCTTGCTGTGAAGATGTAGCAGGGGTTAAGGATTTTGCTACTAGCCTATGTCAACAGCAAATGATGACCTTAGCTGAGCTGCTGGTGCTAGGATAGCCCCGCCTGTTCCTAGCCTCTCCCTGACTGTAAACCCTGAGGGCATTGAATAGCAGGTACCTTGCTCCTGTTTATGCCTGTGCACTGAACACAAAGGCCAGGGAGTCCGTGCAGAGGTGTGAGGCAGGGTTCCAATTATTCTTTATGCCTCTTCGTGGCTGCTTAGTTCCGGGAACAATCTTGCCTCATAGAAATCTGCAGATATCTTTGAATAATGAATGCATCTAAGATAAATGCAATCTGATTGTGGGTGATTCACAAAAGGACCGAGAGGCAGCATTTGTAGAAAGTATTATTTGTTACCAGTTTTTCAGCTAGCGCTGTTAACCGCACACAGTTTGCACCATAGCCGCTCAGAGTTTTGGCAAGCACAGGTGGTAGGATTGCTGGTTGAAGCCTCACTAAATATCTTTTATAATCATCACTTGTCATTTAAATCATGTACAATTTTCTAATTGAATCTAAATTAAACACTTATTCAGAACAATTTAAAGTTTGAGTGCAGCTTCTTGTCATCAACCCATAACACATCATTGATATGTAACTTTAAAATTCCTCAACGGGGAGTTAGAATCATGGCTTTGGACATTGGCAAAACTTTCACTGAACTCATGGACATTCATTATAGTCAACCACATTGTGTTTCTCTTTGGTGTACTTTAGGTTTCCTTGGTTTCTCTTTTCTGGTGTTACAGTACAGTCCTGGCATTGTATGTTTGATTCCTCTTCCTTTCCACCCGCAGAAAAGCTCCCTTTTATTGCTTTAAATGGAATAGCCTTTAACATTATTTCCTTATCTCTAATGTCTTCTATCTGAGGATCTCAAAGCACTCTGACATTAATGACTTAAGCTTCACAATACTCTTGTGATATAGGAGTCATGATACCCCCCCACACCTTAAAAATAGAAAAACAAAGACACAGAGAGGTAAAGCCACACATAAGTTTGTGGCTCAACAAGGAATAGAATACAGATCTGCTCATTCCTAAGCTTTAACAATTACACTGTATTTCTTCTCTCTAAGTCAATGTCAGATTGTCCTAATGCTTTAGTCAATTAACTAGCTTCAATGGTACGTTTTATTTTAAAAAAGCATATAACACTGAAATGTTTTGTATTAGACCCCCTCATTTATTAAAATCAGTGGGCCTGATTGATCATCTTATGTCTTACAAAGTTGTAACTTGAAGTTACACTGGTATAAGACTAAATGATGCAGTAATGAATCAAGTCCCATGGCTTTGCCCTTCATCTATGTCTTGGCTGATCCAATTTCACCTTCTGTTAAAAATCTTGGGGTACCTCTTTGAACTGAACTCCTCCTTTGAGGATAATACACAGATATTACCATGACATTATTTTACATCCTAGAAACAGCTTTCATCTTGGATTAATGCCATTAAATGGAATTAGAAGAGCTCATGCTTGCCTCTGGCCTGTAAACCTGTGATAAGTGACAGAGGTTATTTTACACCTTGAAATAGGTTCAAAATTCTGCTGAACAATTCTTCTCAGTGTTATATTTGATCATTATAGTCTTTAAATAATACCTGGGCCTGCAGCGAGATCTCAGCTTGATTTTAAAACCCTGCAGATTAGTAGAAGGTTGCTGAGATAACTACATGAATTATTGTGATAGTCTAATTACTTTACATGATGGAATGATACAAGCTACAATGAATTCCAGTTAGAGATGAAGAAACAATTCACAGCAAATAATTCAGCAAATGTAACCCCTTTCTCTGTTTTAAATACTTTGCAGACAGGTCACTTTTTAATGAATATGTCCACTTTTTAGACTTGTTTAATTATGTGCAAATTTATGCCAATTGATTGTTAGCAAACTGCGACATGCAGTTCTTCGCTGTTGGTGCTGTGTGGTTGGTTACCTTAGTCGCACATCTCATCATTGGTCTTCCTTTGTATCTCCACGGTAATTCTAGTCATACGTTGACAGTTCTTGATCATTCATACCAACCCAGGCATGCCTACATGGCCAACATCTCTTCGGAATTGTCTACTGGGGAATCCTTCTTTCTAACTGGGTTATTTCAGCATTGTTACCAGGTGGAGTGCTTTTAAATTGAAGCTTTGAATCGGGGAGGGAGAAATCTAGGAGGGAAGAGAGCTGGAGACTTTTGACAATTTTCCTTTCTCTGATGCCTGAGTACAAGCACTATATTTGACCCGTGTATGTGGCATCCAAAACAGGGCAACCCGGGGGGTGGGGGTCAAGTGGGGCAACTTGCCCCGGGCTCCGCAGGGGGCCCCACGAGAATGGCTGACGCTCCCTCCCCATCCCCACCCGATGCGACCCCGCCCCTCTCCCGGGGCCTCAGCACATCCAGCAGCGTCCCCTGACACAGCTACAGCGCGGCCCCGGGGGTGAGCTCCGCCCCGCTCAGAGTCGCGTGGTCAGGGGGCGGGGCTGCGAGCTCCAGGCTGCGCTCAGCTGCCCCGCTGGGCATGGAGCTCGCAGCCCCGCCCCCTGATCACGCGGCTCTGAGGGGGCGGAGCTCAGGGGCCTCGCCGGAGTCACGCTGGCGCTGTGAAGCGAAGCTCGTGGATGGGCTGAGGCTTCCACTGAGGGGGGAGCCGGGGGTAAGAGGCTGGGGGGAGGGGTTGGCTAAGTGGCAGGAAGTCCCGGGGACAGTCAGAGCACAGAGGGGGGGAAGAGGTTGTGGGGGGGCTGTCAGGGGACAGGGAACGGGAGGGGGGTTGTATTTGGGGGTCCCGGGGGTCTGTCAGCACTCAGCGGGGGGGGGGGGGGGGTGTGGATAGGGGTCGGGAGAGTCAGGGGACAGGGAGCAGGGGTGGGGTCCCGCGGTGGTGGAGGGTCTGTGGAGGACAGTGAAGGGGCAGGGAGCAGGATGGGTTGGGGA
Source organism: Gopherus evgoodei (assembly GCF_007399415.2). NCBI lineage: Eukaryota > Metazoa > Chordata > Testudines > Testudinidae > Gopherus > Gopherus evgoodei. Next base: position 39,385,864 of record NC_044330.1, read on the forward strand.
TTCTGAGGCGGGGCAGGCAGTTGGGTGGGGGCAGGAAGTGGTGGGGGTCGGATGGGGGCAGGGCCAGGCTGTTTGGGAGGCACAGCCTTCCCTACCCTAAAGCTCATTCAGCAGTTCGAATGGCTTGCAGAAGAGCCAAGCTGTTAGCTTTTCCATTAGGGCTACCATTCCTTTCACTTCTCAAATGCCAAATTATAGTCTATATTTAATTTCAGTGCCATAGGGAGATTCATGTCAGGAGAGGGCAGCTTCATTTAAAAGTAGCCCCGGAGGAGGGATCACATGAGAAGAGCAATATCCTTCCCAACTCTACCAAGGGAGACTGCCGTCCCCTGCATTCACTGAGGCTTCAGAGGGGTTAATTCAGTGGTTCTCAAACTTTTATACTGGTGACCCCTTTCACATAGCAAACCTGTGAGTTCAACCCCTCCCCCTTATTAATTAAAACACTTTTTAATATATTTAACACTATTATAAATGCTGGAGGCAAAGCAGGGTTTTAGGTGGAGGCTGACAGCTTACGACCCCCAGTAATAACCTTGTGACCACCTGAGGGGTCCTGCCCCCCCAGTTTGAGGACCCCTGGGTTAATTTAATTTTAGCACCCTGTGTCCATTCACATGCATGTGCTATTTTGAGCATTTCAGTTTTCACAACATAGGCTCATCCCAGATTCTGGAACAAGCTCAAATGTTCAGTTTGTGGAGTATGTACATAAGCTATACTAAAAACAAACCTATAGTAACCTCTCCAGTTTGTGAGGGACTCCATGGAGCCAGTCACTAGGAAACAGATAAATGCATGGAGGTTAAGTCAATTAATGGCTATTAGCCAGGATAGGTAAGGAATGGTGTCCCTAGCCTCTGTTTGTCAGAGGGTGGAGATGGATGGCAGGAGAGAGATCATCTGATCATTACCTGTTAGGTTTACTCCCTCTGGGGCACTTGGCATTGCCCATTGTCGGTTGACAGGATCCTGGGCTGGATGGACCTTTGGTTTGACCCAGTATGGTTATTCTTATGTTCTAAGCTAAATGAACCCAAAGTTATGGAGACGGCTATGAGTCAAGGAAGCCAGCAGAGTATCAGAAACCTGGAAAAATCTCTAACTGGATGGGCTCATGCGTTTGGTCACAAGCTGAGGTGGTTCAAAAGTTTTGGATTTTTTTTAAGCAGAATTTTTTGTTATTGTTTCTTTAAACAGTCAAACACAGCAAGCAGCAAATATTTGGCCACACACTTCTGAAACCCCAAACTATATTCAGGTTTTGGCAGACTAATTTCAGCTTTTCAATTAAAAAAAAACACAACAAATTTTGAAGGAAACCAGACATTTTCCGTGATTTTTTTCTGCTTTTTAAAAACCCCTAGTTTTCGATCCAGAAAAAGTTTTGACGGAAAATATTTGTCCAACCCTTTTAATGAGCTTTAGTGCCTTTTAGCACTAGCTGATGCTGAGAACCAGTGATAGCTTGTGTCATGGTATATTCCCCAATCTGAACCTTAGAGTCCAAAAGATGGGGTACCAGCATGAATTCCTCTAAGCTTAATTACCAGCTTAGATCTGAAAGGCTGCCACCACCCAAAAATATAGTGTTTTGGGGCACTCTGGTCCCCCCCAAAACCTTTCCTGAGGACCCCAAGACCCAAATCCCTTGAGTCTCACAACAAAGGGAAATAAACTATTTCCCCTCCCCCTCCTTTCTTCCCCCCAGATCTTTCCCGCCCTGGGTACACTAGGAGATCACAGTGATTCAAACTCCTTGAATCACAACACAGAGAAATCAGGTTTTTTCTCCCCCTTCTCTCCCCCTCCCAGGCTTTCCCTCCCTGGGCTATCCAGGATTGAGAGACAGATTCAAGCTTTGTGAATCTAAAACACAGAGGAAATTCACCTTTCCTCCCCCCACTCCTCCTTCCCTTCTCCCACCAATTCCCTGGTGAGTACAGACTCAGTTCCTTTGAGCCTTAACAAGGGGAAAAAAATTAATCCAGTCTTTTAAAAAGAAAAGCTTTTAATAAAAGAAAAAAGTAAGAAATCTCTGTAAAATTAAGATAGAATAATACAAGGTCTTTCAGCTTATAAACACTAGAAAGAAGTCTCCCCCCCGCACAAATACCAATCAAAATCTGTCCAGCAAAATACACATTTGCAAATACAGAAAACAATCAAAATACTATAACTGCCTTTTCTACTTAATACTCACTATTCTGAATATGTAAGAGACTGTAGCAGGGAGATTGGCAAGAAACCTGGTTTTATGTCTGGTCCCTTTCAGGACCCAGAGAGAACAAAGTAAAACCCAAAAAACACAAACAAAGGTTTTCCTCCACCGAGATTTGAAAGTATCTTGTTTCCTGATTGGTCCTCTGGTCAGGTGTTTCAGGTTCACTGTTTGTTAACCCTTTACAGGTAAAAGAAACATTAACCCTTAACTATCTGTTTATGACAGCTTGTAAAGAATTTTTCTCAAAATGGGGTTTGTGCTGAGATGCAGAAGATTTATTTTTTCCAGGGCTGTCCGTGGGTGCTAAGCAAGTGGGGCAATTTGTGCTGGGCCCAGCAGGGACCCCCATGAGAATATAGCATTGTATAGTATTGCAATTTTTTTTATGGAAGGGGCCCCTGATATTGCTTTGCCGCAGGCCCCCGAATCCTCTGGGCAGCCCTGATCCAGAACCCCATATTTAAAAGTGATTTTTTTAATTTCCTGACTGAGAAAGATTTAAGCCAGATTTGCTGGCTGTCAAGAAAACTTAACATTTAGTTTCCTGTTGTCACATTCACACCACATGATTGTATATGCCTGTAGGCACATGGTCCTGCTTCCTTGTTTGACATATTTGAACTACCTGAGTGACAGGACTCTGGCAAAAGGGTTTGGATAGCTGCTGTTACTTCCTCATCCCCTGTGCATGCTATTTCACAATGCTGCCCTGCATGGGAGCAACACCAATGGTCTCCTTTTTGTCATGTTCTGGGGAACTGCCATGTAGTTAAGTATCTCCTCCCTACTCCATGCTGTTGTCATAGTTCTGCCCCAACTGCATGAAGTGAATCCACTGGTTTCTCTATGTTTAGACGTTACTGTGGTGCTCATAGTCAGTGTAGTATCTGCCTCCACAGTGCAGTTATTTACTCATAAGAGCTGTTTCATTCCCTCTTTCACTGAGTAAGGGTGGCCTTATGGATGTCAAGAACAACAAGAGGAGACAGAAGCAGGGAGTAGGGATGTCAGAGGGTCATGTTGATATGATCATGCTCATCAAGACTTATAGAAACAATGTTTGATATTCTACGAACCTCTTGGATTGAATGAGTTTTGAAATGACTTTGAAAATTGTGTGTCTGGTTTTAAGCAATTAGCCCCCATCCTCCTGGGACCTGTCATTTTGTGGGGTGAAATCTCAGACCTCAAAAAGAGAGTGTGCATGGTAGAAAGGGAAGTCAGGCAGGCAGCTTGGAGGAAACAGAGAGCATGGGGAGAGGAAGGAAGGAGCTAAGCTCTGAAAACCCTTGCATGCAGGAACAAGGAGTTTGATTTTGATATGGAAGGGAGTAGGGGAGGCATCAAAGGAGCATTCGGAGAGCTGGCCATGGCTATAGCATCAAACTGTTTTAACAAAATTTTGAAGATCTTTTTAGTGAATCATTCAGATTCCTGCTAGTTGTATACAATACCACATAGAAACCCCACTTGAGAGTGGGACCCCATCATGCTAGGCACTGTATATGCAGAGAAGGACTGACTGCCCTTACTGCCCAAACAGATTATAATTTAAATAGACAAGGCATAAAAGTAGTATTCCCATCTTGTCAGTCAGGAACTGAAGGCTAGAGAAATAAGTGGCTTGACTAAGGATAACCTAGGAAAGCTGTGTCAGAGCTTAGAACTGAACATGGAACTCCTGAGACCTATTCCAGTGCCTTAAACAGAAGACCATCCTTCGTCTCTTATAGCCTTAAACCTTCAAGATCCAAACAATTGTTTTTCTACAGCTTATGTAAATTGTTGGGTCCTCAGTTGATGAAAATAGGCAAAGATCCATTAAAAATAATGGTGCTATGCCTATTTACCCTACCTGAGAATCTGGCCTTATATGAGAAGGTACCTGAACTTCAGAGCTGAGCTTCTCCCTATAAATATGCTTTGATTTTCTCTCCAGGGCTGTTGTGCATAAATATATTCCAGAACTGAGCATGTCTATTACTGATCAGAATTCATCATGCATCTTTTTATATTTATTCCATCTTGTAATAAGATTATAGGCAGGGAAAATACTTTTTTTTTGTAATCATATAACAATCTGTTAGGCACTCAGATTCCATGACTGTGCTGCATATTACCGGCATCTGTCAACCTGTTAAGCTTGTTCTTTCTTACAGAAAGACACACTGTATATGATTAAGGGACAGGACAAAAAAAAAAACACGAGCAAAAACACTGCAAAATTAATTGCAGAACTGTGCTCACTGAATAGAATCGATAATGAAAAACATGATGTGGAATGCCAAGTTAATGACCAGAATGATGATAGCACAATGACATCTAAGAAGAAATGGGATTTGGCTTTGATCTCTATGGTTAAGAACCAGTTATTGCCTTTCATGATTCTGTGAGATTGGGGTTTAACTATCTGGGAGTTCCCCAAATTGTCCCAATCCTTGAAAATCCTTTGAAAAGCTGACCTGAAAGGAAGATTACCATATATAAGTAGTTGTAATATAGATGTCATTTCTCATCTTTGAGTAATATTGAGTGAAGTGTGTGATGGGGTGATGCTCATGTTTGTTCGGACGATTATGGTATTATGCATGGATTGTGGCCAGACTTATTCCATGTTCAGTAAGCCATGGTGCACCTCAGTAGTTAACCTTCTGGAGGCAATATGTTTTGTGGAGCTCCTGCCAATATGCTTAATTGGTTCCTCATCGGGAATTTTATTCTCACTGGCCCTGATGCTTCTCTTACAATGGTGTCAATCAAGAGAACCTCCATTGTAAGCAGGTTGGAGTACGTGAGATCAAACTTGGTTTCCACTGACTAATTCCTGTAACCCCATCCACTTAGTTATCATAAAAGGCTAACTTATGCCTCCTTATAGGCTGAGTAGAACAGGGCAAAGGGACAAGATGTCTTGGGGCATTATACCTTTTATAAGACTTGCTTCCTGGTTGCCGGGGGAACATGTTATACTCTTGAATACAAGCTGGCAAATGCTCTCCCTAGTACGGTCAAGCCAGAAATGTCCCCTGCAGACATTACTGACACTGGGGCTGGCATCCTCTCCACTCTTGTGCACCGCAGTGCTTGCATCCTAATCGTAGCTTCACACTGCAAAGGCTTCCTTTGTCTGCCCCCTCCAGCATGCTGCAGGATGGATGTAATTTTGCCAATATTGTGTAAGGGTTTGTCTGTGTTGGAAGATCAAGAGGTTACTGTCATGTGTGAGAGCACTACATCTACTAGTATTATTTTCTGGAGAAACTGGAGAAATGCTCTGAAATAGGATGAAATTCAATAAGGACAATGCTAAGTACTCCACTTAGGAAGGAACAGTCAGTTGCACACATACAATGGGTGGGGAGGAGAGGGTGCAATGATTTTAAAAATTTAATACTGGCCACTCCAGGCTTGTATTAAACTCCCAAGGTTACAGCTTCTCTCTGACCTTGGGTGGTGGCAACATCTATAGTAAGAGGAGGCCCTCAGATATAAACCTTGGTATCAGAGGCCTGGTATGAGGCTTGAGGCCTGAACTAAAATAATGGTCAAGACTTTGCTAACATAAAGCAAAGTTAAGCTGTGAGCCGGAGGCAGGCCCTGCTCACAGAAGCTGACAAGGAAAGGGCTGATGCTGCAAGAAGATACGTACCTAAAAGGTACTGGACACCAAATATCAGAACATTCGCATACTTGTACACTCCACACAGATAACAAGGAACAGACTAACCCATCCCAATGACAGGAGCAAAAGGGTAATATGATGGATAGAGTTGTTTTGTTCGAACCAACATGTTCAAGATGAGAGGCGGCACCTTACTACGTAGAGGGGTTGTACCTTGCTACGTAGAGGGGTTGCACCTCATACGTCAGGAGTAATGTGTAACTTGTTTGTACCTTTATATAAGAATGCATCCCTGGGGCGGTGTCTTTATCTGGCCGAGGGGGCAGTGGAAAGTCCCATCACTGACTGAGCCGAGTCCATTAATCGTGGGCACATATTAGTAGTATGCCCGGTAGACTAAGTAATCTACAGGGAACTATCGTTGTGTCCAATACGGCAGTAAACCTGGCGATGTGCCTTCTTACCTTACTAGACTCTGTGATCATTGGGGGTTCTCTTTGGGTCTGCTGTGTCAGCTACCTGCGTAGAGCTGGGGCAGCATGCAGAGGGAACACATGCACGCAACCGAGTGATACCAACATTGAGCAGAGCAGAGCACAGCACCACACCGGTAGAATCTGACAACAGCATCTACTCACCCAAGTGCAAAAAGCCCCCATCCCTTTAAACCCAGAAAGGCACACTTGGGAATTCCTCCCCGTGGGGTACCCTCAAGCCCTTTCACCTCCCTCCCACCCTGGAAGAGCTGAGAAAGAAAACAGAGGAAATCAGCTGTTGCCACCAGCTTATTAAAAAACATATACACAAATCTCTTAGGACACACATCCTAATCCTGTTCTTTAAAAAAAGGTAAATTTTATTAAAAACAAAAGAGAATACATCTGGAACTTGCTAGATTTAAAAAGAGCAAATATAGTAATAGCCTAATTAAGCATCAAGAATGGCTTTCTTGAGGTCCAGCTTAATGTTTACAAGCAAAACAAAAGCATTTGGGGGTTAGTGCAGAGAGGTCCACAAGCCATAAAGAAATAAGAGATAAACCTAATTGTGTCTTCCTAGACATTTCCTAATGTATGTACATATCTGAGGTTTCAAATGAGTAGTTTCTAGGTATGATTTAATGATTTTTCATACCTGGTGCAAGCTTTTACAGCATAGTCTAGCCCTGTCCCTGCTCTCTGGGAGAACAACCACAGAGAGACAAAAGGGGAGCCTTGTTTAATTTTAAAAAGTTCTAGCCTTCCCATTAGCTCTTTTGGCCAGGTGCCCACTCACTTCCTTTTACCTATGCTTGCAGTCAGACTTTTTAACCCTTTACAAGTAAAGCATGTAGAGAATAGCTACTAAAAGCGATTTTTGTAGCTGGCTGGCTGGGTGTCCATAAAAGGAAGCTACTCTCCCCACCCCCTTAATTTATCACAACTATGGAAGGGATCTGGGGATCATAGTGGATCACAAGCTAAATATGAGTCAACAGTGTAACACTGATGCAAAAAAAAAAAGGCAAATATCATTCTGGGATGTATAAGCAGGAGTGTGGTAAGCAAGGCACAAGAAACAATTCTTCCACTCTACTCTAAGCTTATAAGACCTGAACTGGAGTATTGTGTCCAGTTCTGGGTGCCACATTTCAGGAAAGATGTGGACAAAAACCCAGAGAAGAGCAGCAAAAATGATTAAAGGTCTAGAGAACACGATGTATGAGGGAAGACTGAAAAAATTGGTTTTGTTTAGTCTGGAAAAGAGAAGACTGAGAGGGGACATAACAGTTTTCAAGTACATAAAAGGTTGTTACAAGAGGGAGGGAGGAAAAAATATTGTCCATAACATCTGAGGATAGAACAAGAAGCAATGGGCTTAAATTGTATCAAGGGTGGTTTAGTTTGGACATTAGGAAAAACTTCCTGTCAGAGTGATTAAGCACTGGAAAAAAATGCCCCGGGGAGGATGTGGAATCTCTGTCATTGGAGATTTTTAAGAGCAGATTAAACAAATGCCTCTCAAGGATAGTCTAGATAATACTTAACCTGCCATGAGTGCAGGGGACTGGACTAGATGACCTCTCAAGGTTCCTTCCAGTCCTATGATTCTATTAGCTCGTCATTTGAAATTTGTACTATAAAAACCCCACCTCTTTGAATATTGGTGTATACGGGACCTGACTCCCGATTGCTTTACTCCAGTTTGAGGCCAGTGTAACTGTGTTGCAATTGATGGAGTTTATAATGGGAACAACCTAGTGGTGAACCAGTCCAATGATTTCTTTTGTTGTAAACACCTTCTCACTGTATGCTGCTAACCAGTTACCAAGGCCAGCTGAATCTATCTGGAATCTGAACTACAAGTGATTTTCAATTGTCCTCTCAGTCTCTATTTCAAGTGATCTGAGTCCTATGCCTGATTCATACTGCTACTAGTCATTTTTAATTTAATGCTTTGATCTTTGATAGAGAGACAGTGATTCTCACGGTGTTTTTTTTAATCCACATGTAAAGAATTCTGACTTTGCCCTTGATTCTGGCATTGTCTTAACAGGAAGATTATAAGATTAGAAAGGACACTGAACTGTTTGGCAGCACCACAAGACTGGAAGCACTCAAAACTGAACATTATCAAGATTTCTGGCTCCATTCAGAAGAAGGCAAAATTTTCCTCACTGCAAATTGCTTCACACTTAGACACGATGCCAAGAGACAAAATTGGATTTTTTTTACAGCAGCCAAAGTATTGTATCTGCATTATCTGAGTGTGTAATTAAGCCATAAAACAACATTTCCGGAATCAAGCGTGCAACAAGGAGAACATTAGAAAGATGTTAAAACAACTATATATTGCTGACATCACAGGCTGTCTGATGCATGCAATCGGAAAGGGCTGTGCACAGCCCTCGGAGGGCTTGCACAGTGCCTTATACTCATAAATCCAAGTAAGGTTGTTTGGGGGAGATGGGAGGATTTATGAGTATAAGGCACTGTGGTTTCTCCCAGTGTCCTGTGTTGTGAGAGACATGACTTAGCCCTTTATGATCACATACACAGTAGGTTATGGCACCTTTCACTGTGTATGCCACCGTTAAGCTGATACTGATCCATGTGAATATTAAGGACTAGATTGTGACATTTGGCACAGCTCTAAGCATTGAGCAAAGGGTGGTGCAAAAGCTGCATCATCCCAGGAGTAGTACCTTTGAATTACAATTCCTTTCCTGCTACCTCCTTGCTCCTGGGAGAAGTTAATTTACTGCTGGCCTATACCAGCAACAAATTACACCATTCCCCTGTGCCAGCTCAGCTGTGCTGGCTGAAGGTTGGCTTGTTCCTCTTTCCCCACTCTCCACCCATCTGCTCTAGGAAGAGAGTAAGTGTGCTCACAGTCCTGTTTATTCCTACACACAACAAGAATGAATAGCCAGTGTGTGCATGTGTGTGCACACGATCTTTACATGGGCTAGTTGTCTTAAAATAGATGTTTTAATATTTCGACACTAGTATCTCAGCACCTCATGATCATTATGAATGTTGTCCTTACCCCATTCCTGTGAGGTCAGAAAGCATTAATGTCCCCATTTCACGAGGTACTGAGGCACAAGGCAAATAAGTAACTTGGCTCAATACACACAGGGATTGTGTGGCAGAAGTAGAAAGTGAACTGAGGTCTCCTAAGTCCCAGTCTAGTGCCTTCACCACAAGACTGTCCTTCCACCCCTCTAGGATTGGGATTGTCAAAGGAACTCAGGGTGTTAGATTCCCAGATCCCTTGGACTCACTTGAAAACACCATCTAAATGAATGAATGGCTTACAAAACAAAAGGTTTTGTTTGACCCTATTTCTTGTGGGTGTGTAAGGAGGGATTTGATTGAGGACAGGGTAGTGGCTAGGTGAAACGGTTCCCGGAGGACATTCCCCCCCCCGGGAGCAGTGTGGAAAAAGGCATGAAGGTGGCAGTAAGAGAAGCAGACAAAGGGGGGAGAGAGGCTGGCATTATTGATTGAATGGAGTAAGCAGGGAGCAATGCAATAAGGGAAGGGACATCTTTGCTAATTCTTTGTCATTGAGAGAATGACCATGCTCAAGTCAATTGCTTCTTTCTTTCTTGTTCTCCAAGATTCTGATTACTTCTGCTGGATTACACCTGTGTAAGTGAGAGCAGAGTCTGGCCCAGCCCTGTCTTCTCTGCCGCCCAACGATCAAGATGTTGTAAACTAGCACGTCGCTACTGGACACACTTGCCAATAAGTGGCCTGACCCAATTCTCATTGAAGACAATAGAAAGGCTCTTGACTTCTGTGGGAGTTGGACTGGGCCCAATTCTTCTGTTTTCGTTTCTTTTTTTTTTTTCTTGGCACTATTTGCCATGATTGGCAGTTACTGCTCAGAAGATGACAGGGGTTGGGAAAGCTGAAAATTTGGATCACTCTGTAGGGAATCTTGCACAGGAACTTGATATAAGCCAATTCTATATCGAGCTCACATTTTTATAAGTCGTAAAACCCATAAGCAGCCCCAATCCCTTCTACTCCAGTCCCTCCCGCTGCCTCCCGTCTCCCCCCAAACAATGTTACTTGCAGTCCCATCTCATTTCTTTCCTGCTCCATTGAGTTTGGTTGTGGCCTTTAATTTAGGGTCAAAGTTCTAAATGTGATCAGCAGTGGGTTTGACAGGTCGTGTATGCCTCAGTGCTTATTGGATGGTCTAGTTTCTTCCTTTACAGACTGCTGACTTGAAAATACCCACGGAAATGGTTTCATTCTAGTAAGTTACAGCAGGGAAATGCTGGTTTCCTAACAGCTGGCCATACTTCATTGTGAAATTGTAAATGCTCAAAACTTTTGCTCCCATTCCCAGGGGATCCCCTATTAAAATGATTTTGCATTCACTACCTGCCAACAGTCCCTGTAAATGAGCCAGAGAAGCAGCAGATTAAGCATAACTATGAATTCTGAGTGGGATAGAGTCGTTTGAGAATGTTTTCTCATGAAAGACCCATTTTTTTTTCTTCTGAAAATTCAAATAACTGAATGCTCCATGGAGCCTTTATATTGAAATGCAATTCACAGTTAACACCTCTCCTCTTTGCTCGCTGAGGGGATAGAAAGCCTCCAAAAGTTCATTGGTGTTTGTTAAGGTTTGCTCTCTACATTTGAAGATCTTTGGGACTCATACAAGCTCCTCTTATATTTACTATTTTTGTATGCTGAATAAATCACTGTGACTTTCTTTTTTCATAAAGGAGTACAAGTATCAAATGCACCATTCAAGGCATTTCCTAGGCTTGTAATCAATGGACCTACATTCTAAATCCCCTTAGTTTTACAGACCTGTAGAAGTGAGTAATGAGAGAAAAGCTCCTTGTATGCTTTTCACCTTTGAGCACCTAACTTTTCAGTGTTATGAACAGGCCAGTTGTGTAGTACAACAATTGCCATGATCTTTCTTCCTTGATAACAAGAGTAATGGAGGTGCCTACGGCTGGGTAAGGGAGTACCAAGTATGAATTTGCAAGCTCGAAATGTTTTCTAGTGAGCGAAGGTATCTCTTTATTATGAATATTTATTGTGTGATTGTTTCAATCTTTAATTATTACCAAGTGCATCCATTTTCCTGCTATAATGCTATGTGCTCCATAACTTGAGCTTTCTTTGTTGTAAATAGATCCAAGCTTGTGTGTATCATAATATGCCTTTTTGTAACCTACTTCCTCTATTTTCCTTTTGCAGATGACAACTCCAATTATACTCTGAAGATTGTCTCATTGTATTGAAATGTAGAGTACATATTTTGTTAAACTAGAATAATTATTTAAAGTGTTTTTTAATAATAGATATAATGCATTTTTGTCTGACAAGTAGAGAAGGAGATTTGCAATTTCTTATTTACTATCAAAATTCACTTAATGAGCTCTGAGGGATGTGTTTTCATATGTTGTAGGTATTAAATCCCATCATATTTGAGAGCTGTTAAATATGAGATCATCAAGTTGCATTTCAGGTTGTCGTAGCCTTATCAAACCTGACATAAATTTATAAATATTGAAGGAATATTATGGTTTGTGACATGATAGAATAATTAGGATGGTTAAAAACAGGAAGTAAAAGGCCACAGCCATTTTGTCAGTTTAGGCTTGATAGATATGCCCCAGAGACACATACAGTAGGAGCCCAGAGAAGAGAACTTGAAAGGAAAAATGAAAACCAAATAAAAGTGGGGAAATTCTCACCTTATAGCATATGTTCTGCTTTCATTTTGAAGTTGAAAGTGAGAGAGAGAGAGAGAGAGAGAGAGAGAGAGAGCCAGAAAAAGCCAGCTACTATTCCCCTTCTGATAATCAGCCTATAAAACTAGTAGCTAGCACTATAAATTACCACTGTATAACTGCTGAAAGACTTGGAAACTGAAATGTGTGATGATGTATGATGGAGCATTAAGTGATAGCTTTAAAATATTATTGGCGATACATTCTCTCTTTCTTCACATAACTCAGGAAGAATATATGAAGGCCAAAAATAATTGAAAATGGGATTTAGGCGTACTTGGTATTTTTTTTTTAAGTCGAGTGTTTCTTTTTAAAGTGACATTATATGTATTTCCTTATGTCCCTTGGCATGCACTTCTTGAGTTCAATACTAGTATTCTGTATTGTGAATAATATAATATTCCTTACCCAATATTTTTTAAGGAAAATTTGACAATTACTATACTGGAATACAATTACAAATTTGACTCAGAATGTCTCGATGAAGAAAACAGATTTCAATAGTTTAAACCTGCTAGCCGATTAAATATACTTCACTTCATATTGTTTCCATTTTCAAATAGTTGACTTGGTCAAATTCTAAGCTCCCTTAGATCCCAAGATCAAGGTTTGAAGAACTTGAAACTAAAAGACTGGACTGTGTTGGAAAGAGAGACAGGTAATGTATATAACCTCTGTCTTTGGAGATTTATAGACCTTGCCTACACTTGCCTGTGCTTGTGGTGGCATGTTAGGTACATGTAGCTATGCAATGCAGTGAAAGGCAGGTTGCATCCACACTCGTGGTGTGTAGCTATACTTGTCAGCGAAAGGCTCCGGCAGGGGGAGGCAGTGGGGAAAGGCTCCAGCAGGACACTAAACTACTAAAACTAGCAGGCACTGCTTGAGCATATACAGCGTAGTGTAGAGTATGTACCCTAGGATCAGGCATGTGGGGCACTCTTTACTACTGCACTTGCCGAAGCAGTGCCTTACAGTCTACATTGCTATTTATACCTGTGCTAGATTGGCATGCAGTGTAGGTACTCTACCCGCTGCCCTAAGTGTAGACAAACATTGCTTTAGAAAAAAGTGATGTTTGAGGTCTGAAGATTAAAGGGTGGAAAACAGCACTGAAATTAAAATGCTGAGCACAGAAAAGTGTGGGGAATGGGTCACTTTCTGGAGGATTCTCTGCAGCTTGAGGTCTTCAAACCACAATTTGAAGACTTCGATAACTCAGACATAGGTTAGGGGTTTGTTATAGAAGTGGATGGGTAGGATTCTGTGGCCTGCTTTGTGCAGGAGGTCAGACTAGATGATCATAATGGTCCCTTCTGACCTTAAAGTCTATGAGTCTATACCGTCACAAGAAAAGTGTCAGGAAAAATGCAAGCTATAAACTTCTGAAATGCAGAATAAATGAAGGAAAAAAATAAAATTCTTTAAAGAACATAATTTCACAAACCAATACACAGACAGGTGATGGACAGGTATGGGCCCTGTTTCATACTCCTTACTTGAAGTTATTGAGAGTTCAGAATTCATTCTGTATGTGTACACAGTGATTTTTTGTTTTGTTTAATTTTCTTAAACTCAAAGGGACATATTTTCAAAGGAGCATCACCTAGCCACCTTTTCTGTTCACACAAATTTGTGTATGCAAATTCATGGAGGTGATAGATTACAACATTGTGTGTGTTCAGATGATGGAACGGCCATGTGCCAAGCCCACTTAAACAAATGAGTTTTGCATGTATCAATTCTAGCTCCCTGTGTATTCAAGCTGAGTTCAGAAAGTGCACGTACAGATGTTGGCATGCACAAATGAGATCACTTTTTGAAAAATTTGCCTCGAATCTTAAGTGATATTAGCATTGATGTTACCTCATATAGCACAGCATTATTAAGAGAAATTAAGTTAATACTAATATTTTTATTCTGTCCTTATTTCCAGCAAAAATGTCCTAGCCTTCTTATAATGTGCAAAATCTGATTTGCATCTATGCAATAGACAGAAGCTCCATCCTAGGTTTAGGTAAGCAGATGTGCTGAGCAAACCTTGAAACTTGGGCAGGACTGTTGGGGCCAAAAGCTGTCTACAAATATTTTTGAGAGGGAATTCTTAGGTAAAAACGTCCACTGGTTCAGCTGTACAAATGCTAATATTGCTAGGGACCCTAGTATAGACAAGGTTCCAGTGACTTCTGGTGCTGTCCAGTGTCAGCACTGTCAGTTAAAACTGTTTTCGCAGAAATATCCAGCATGTGCACTTATCACAGCATCAAACTGTGTGCTGCACCTCCCTTGGTGGCCAGATCTGCCAGATTTATGGGCTACTTTGCATGACTGGAGTGGTGCAGGAGGATCTGGCTGTTTCTTCGGTGGCTGGTGGTGGTTTTATTTGGACTCCTATTCCATACTTGCATCATCTTGTTTTTGATCTTGCCACTTGCTATTGTAGAATTAGGCTCCCGCTCAGAAAGATCATCCATCAATAGCAGTATTCATGCTTCTCCAGATCATCTCCATGACGTGTCTGTGGTCTACTGGTAAAGGAAGGGAAAAATATAAAATTGCTGACAAATATAAACTTCCTCATGTTATCACAGGACTGCTGAAGACAATCATGGTTCTTTTGTCATGTTTGCCTGTTTCTTCACTTCCAGAATGGGGAATGTGTTTTCCTCTAGAATATCTTTCAAGCCCTTAAATAAATAAATAAAACACATGATAGTTTTTGGAATCTGTGGAGTTAATTCATTTTTACTGCAAACCCATATACATTTATGTCAAAATTAACATCTGCTTTCTTTAAAGTTCATAAAATTTCACATTTTTATTACAAGCTTTAGAGCACAGGATGCTATTTTTTTTTCCTTTTAGGTTCAATCAAATAATCTGAAAGCATTTAGTTTAGGTACCATATTTCTATAATAATACTTAGAATTTCATGTTTAGCAAGTGGTAATATAACAAGCTTTGTTCCCCACCCCACCCCCCACAAGTCAAAAAATGTTATATGTGGCAGATTAGTTACTGTTTTGATTCTTGCTTCCTTATTAATTAAAGAAAAATTTGCAGATTCTTAAGATTGGATTTGTATGGAATAAAGCCATGTGTAGCACCTCAGAAAGAACCCCAGCCACTTGCTTGTGAAATGCTCCATACTACCATATCTACAGAATACAGAAGAGTTTGTATTAACGTCCACACTCTACACCACCATTGTGTCTTTATCTTTGATCTAGAGGACCACACAGTATTGTCAACTCCACATATTCAAAAACAATGAGTCAGGCCTAAATATCATGAGATTCGAAATAATAATAATACACTTTGGATTGTGAACTGACAGACCATGTCAGGTCAGAGCAATAGGCCAATTAACTTGTGTGTATGAATCTCAAAGGACTGTCAAGTGTATTAATTCACTCAAGTGTTAATTTCGTTAAAAGGAAATGTGAATGATATTGTCTTCACTTATCTCTAACCTGTTGAATGCTATTGCATTCCATTATGTATATCCCTGTGTTTAACTCTAGGTATATTAACCTTAGGTGTGACAAAGGTGTAAACTTGGTGTTTAAACTTCATGAAAGTTAATGAAAGATTGTTTGCATTGCTGTAACCAAATGCTTTATGGAGGTATCTGTAATTGGATTGCCCATCAAACAGGATTGAAGCCTTGGAGCTGTAAATGAAGAAGTACTGTATGCTAACTTCAAAGCATGAGTCATTGTGTTTGACAATGGGAAATCCAGAGACCCAGTTTGCGTTTCATTAACAGAAGACAAGTCCATGCTGTGATGGAGATATTTGCCAGATTCATTTCTGGGGAAGACAACTATAAGTTTGGATCCAGTGTGTGATCCTGTATCTCTGAACAAATGGATAGAGATCCTCAAAGTTATTTTGGGTAACCCTGAGAGACTTATGGAAATCAATCAGATCACTACATCTTTGCTATCATTTTGGACTTAGAAACTTTGACTCACCTGTTTAATTTATTGTACCTGCTTTAACCTCTCAATAACTCTCAATTCTTTTTCTTAACTAATCTTTGGTAAGTTTACTAGAGAAGTTGGCTGTCAGCTTTGTCTTTGTAAGATCCAGAGTTTGCATTGACCTGGGATAAGTGACCAACCCTTTGGGATTGGGACTAACCTAACGTGAGGTGATTTTTTGTTTTAATAACCTTTCATCACAAAGTCCAGTTTGTTTGGGTAATAAAGAAGGGCTGGAGAGCCTAAGGGACTGTCTGTGGCACCATGGTGAGACAAATATAGTAATCCCGGAGCACACACTTGTTACCGGCTTGGTGAAATCTAATTACGGAATATACCACGTAAATATGGGGCATCTGCTCTGTTTTCTGACAGTCTGACCTGAGATTGGCACTCTCATTTGTAAGCCATCTCAGACAGTGTGACACGGATTAATCTTATTTGCCTTCTGGATTCTCAGTCTTTAGGTATGTCTGAGACACATTTTCAAAAATTTCTGTCTAACTGCGGAGCTAGAAACTTGCCTTTTAATGAACTCTGAGAGTCTCATGTAATCACACGACTTCAGGGACTTAGACTTTCAGAAAAGCACCAAATATGAGACTTGCAGTTGCAAGAGTTAGCAACGTTGTTATGAATGACAGGATCAGTCTTGGTGCCCTTTTGAATTCTTTGTTGAGGCAGGCAGCATCGTAGCAATATTTAGCTGTGTTAGCCTCTAAAACACTGATATATGACCCATTAATGAAATGGAATGAGGCCATCCAGTCATTTCCTAAGATATACCAATGATCTGTGACAACTCAGAGCCTTACCATCATAGGGTATGTCTACATTGCAATTAGACACCTGTGGCTGGCCTGTACTAGCTGACTTGGGCTCATGGACTTGGGCTAAGGGGCTGTTTTAATTGTGGTGTAAACGTTTGAGATTGGGCTGGAGTCCGGGCTAGAGAACCCTGCAAGATGAGGGTCCCAGAGCTTGAGTTGCAGCCTGAGCCTGTACTTCAACACTGCAATTAAACAGTCTCTTAACCTGAGCCTCCTGAGCCTGAGTCAGCTGGCATGGGTCAGCTGTGGATATCTAATTGCAGTGTAGACATTCAGGCTCAGGCTGCAGTGATTTAGAGCTCACCTGAACCATCCAATCCTACATATGAATTTTCCTCCCATTCTGCTGCATATGGAACAATTTTTATTTTCTTTCTGCAGACTATTTCACTGAGTCAGGGGCCTGATTTGGGGTTTAACTTCTCCTCCCCCACCAAAAAAGAGAATGACATGATTTCTTTTCTGGTAATGAAATACTTAACAGTTCTTAAAGATTTGTATAACCTGAAAGTACTTGTAAAAGCTATAGGGTAATTAAAGAAAATATTGATACATTTTCCTTGTCATGGTTGTATTCATCAATTTCTGTCAGCTTCTGCCTAGATGAAAGATTTCCCCTAGGTATGCTCAGGAACTCCCTATACATTTGCTCTGGGGTCACACATTTTACTCACCTAGAAACAAATAACAGAGCTATGACAAGAATAAAGAAGCCCTAATAGCTGCAAATAATGAGCAAAGATGTTTGAGCACTGTGACATTCCAGTGATCCTCAATTACGACAGAACTCTGAACGTGTTTATAGCTGAACAGGTCTGTGAGGAAAACGGAGGCCAGGTGGATAATGTGCTTACATGAGAAGCCAAGTAATGAGGTATAATTCTCAACTTTTCAGTTCCAAGAGCTTTATTCTCTAGTTGATGGTAGGATCATGTTCTGTACAATAAAACCAGAGGGGACAACTCTGGCCTCTCTACATTGCTGTGATCCTACATGGTCACCCTCCCAAGGAGTACATTGGAGGCAGGAGGGTGAATAGGTGCAGCAGTGCAGCCCAGAGACAACTGCAGCTAGGCTTCTTTGAAATAGAGTATCTTCTAGGCTGCTATAACTTATAATAGGGTTTTTTTTTTTTGGACCTTTCAGAAGCCCATAAATAGACACACAACTACAATTACCTTTGCTCCCTCTCTTTGCCTTGACCAAACTTTCTGTGCTGTATCTTTCAGGAGATGCAGCACAGAATCTGGTCTGTAGCTTGTACCCTGTGGGCTTCATTTTGTCTTTAGGGCACAGCCTTGTGTTGGAGTCAGTGCAGAGGTTCACCACTTTGATGTGGGAGCTCATGGGTGTATTGTTTTGACTCGAACACACAGCCTCCCAAGAGCTTTGGGGAATGTAAGAGAGCATGGCTGGTGAACTACCCTTTGCAAAGATACAGTGTGTGCTCCTCTCTGCCAGCTGGTGAGTACAAGCTAGTACTGCTGCTTCAGGGAGCATAAAGGAAAAAAACTATGTACAGCTCCTATGCGATGGTGAAAGAGAGGAACATTAATTGTGCTTTCTCTCTACCTTCACACCAATGCAGGACTGGACACAATCCAGCCTATGACTTTCTTGTCCATATACTGTAATTGGTACTTACTATGCTGACATGTTAACTGATTTCCACTGGCACAATATAGAAAGAAATACTGATTATAGGATGGCATTGTCTGTTTTATGAGACATAAGTCTGAGATCCCGATCCCTAGCAACCATTTAAAAAATTGCCCAAGTAGTGGGGGTAGCCTGAGTAAATTGCAATTTAGGTGATTTCATACTTCCTACCTAAAATTCTGCTTTTAGTTTCAAGGGGATGAAATATTCATCTATTTTAATAACACTGCTTCCTTAAAGAAGAATTCTTTGTGTTTCAATAATGCTTTTTATCTAGGGATCACAAAGCATTTTACAAACACATACTAATTAAGTCTCTCAACGCCCTGTCAGCTGGCTACAGTTATGTTACACTCAAAAGTCAAAATTAGGAAATGGTAGATTAAGGTTGACCTTGCATACTTAATTTGGCCTCCTTGGCCTCTGCCATAGATTTCCCGCTTGAGGCTGGGTAACACAGTCATAATGTGTATGTTCAGAAGGGCTGAATTAAGAGTGCACAGGCAACCTTAATTCTGGCATTTCCTAACTTTTGAGTGCTTGCCTTTACTAAGGTCGCAGATTTCCTAAGCTGTTTTTCTGTTTGTTTGTGATCATATGTGGGAGTTTCAGCAGCTTTTGGAAATCTAGTTCTATGTCTAATGCCGCATAGTGCGCTGCTCTGCAAGGCTTAGCGACGATTCCACTCTCGGCAAAGCTCACTACTCTGCAAGTCTGAAGGCATATTGAAGCTCAATAGCTGACAAAATATTATTTTCAGGTGTCAGGGGAGCAAAACCCTTCTCTTTACAGCTGCCAGGACAGTGGGAAGGAGTGGATAGAAGGCTTGCTTGCAGCTGACAGAAGAATGGGGTGGAGTGCAGCAGAGCAAGCTTTTTCATAGGTACCTTCATAAGAATGTCCTTTCTCCCTCACCAGCACATTTTCAAGAAGCAGGAGTTATACTTATGCTGAAGTGATCATGGAGCTTCAGGGTCAGTGATTCAGAAAGAACAAAAAGATGGTCAAGTTGTTTGCAGACTCACTTTCAATCAAACACAAGAAACCGGAGGCTGTGGAATAAATTGGCTTACTATGCTTCTGTTCATTCCAAACAGAGCTTTCTGAATGTCTATAAATGCCTGTCAAACGACAGATATTTCAAATTGTGGAAGAGAGTTGCTCTTTGTGCAAGCCACTTTGGAAGTCCTTATGAACAGACTTGTAAACAGATATACAAACACATACAGTCCTCTGTTATCATAAAACTGAATAAATCAAAACATTGCAGGCCCTCACAGCCTAAAACAATGTGAGTGATTTCCTCATATGTTAAGCAGGACATCAAGCAATTGCATTTCAGAGAGCTAATGCCAGTCTTGATAATTCTTCCTTAGCAGCCCTTAGGTCATGTTTTGTGTTGTATGAGAACTCTAAAAAATAATAAACCCACCTGCTTTTTCTTGATTAAAATCTTATGTAAATATATTTAGAATAATATGCAAAGTATATGAAGGTTCCAGGCAAATCTTTCAGCCAGGTCCTCTGTGTTACAAAATTTGTGCACTCTGTTAAAGGAACACAGAACTAGCACAAGATCAAGGCATTACCAGAAGAGGAAGGAGAGTGCATGAGTCAAAGCATGATTAGACTTATAAAAGGGATTGTTACAAGGAGTGGCAAGGACATGTTAGTCCAGAATTCACCACTTCACCACCCCTACCATGGGGAATAGGTTATATCCCTGGACCTTTTACAAAGGCATCAGAAGCACTTGCCCTGACCCGCATTATACCGTCTACTAGTTAGGGCTTATGCATTAGACTGGAATTAGATGGAATGTCTTTTTGAAACACTGGGCTTAGTGACTTTCATCAGAGGAATTTTTGGTCTTTGGTGTCTTGTCTGGTTTTCCATGCATCACAACTTGATGTGGTATTAAATTATGAATGGAGTCTTTGTTACCATTAAACGCACTCAATAGTTTGAAATAATGCCCAAGAATGTGTGTTGCCTCCTTAAAAAAATGTATATCTCCATCGCTGTATTCACTCAGGGGCTCAGAACATTCCATTACCATGGCTTAAATGATTTCAAAGTCCAAAGGTCTATGCTTTAGTGATATCAAATCTATGCACTCTTTGAAACTAAGTTTTGTTGGTTTCCACAGCAACTACTCTTCTGGTGTGCAAGAGGCAGAGGCAGTGACTTTTCAGGTCTCAGTTTCACAAGTGAGTGAAGGGTTGGCAATCTTGAGTTATGGTGGATGGATATTTTTCCATCTGCATTCACTTAAGAAATCCATAGAAACAAGTCCCAAAAGAGCTATCCCTACTGTGGAATAGTGGTACTGATTGGACCTAATTTCAAACCCTGCATCTGAGTATCAGATACACAAATACTCTTCCTGTTTTGCAACTTTAACACCGATTTAACTGGGTATACAGCTGTGATTGGTCATCAGACTGGTACAAGGCAGCTGGACTATACCAACTGAAGCAGATTCAGGCCCAGATTTATAATAGATTGCTGGAATTCTGGTTTGAGAAAATATTTAGTGAGCAGACACTTACTTCCTTGTTAAGAGATACTCAACTTCAGCCTCCTTAACACAAATATAGAATGGAAGGCTCAGTTCTATAGCTTGTATTCACTGAAAACCAATGCCTGCAAAAGATTTGTAGTACTGTCTATAACATATTCAAACAACTACAGTAGAGACTAAGGCTACGTCCAGACTACCTGCCGTATCGGCAGGTTAAAATCGATTGCTCGGGGATTGATATATCGCGTCTCATCTAGACGTGATATATCGATCCCCGAGCACACTTATATCGATTCCGGAACTCCATCAACCCCAACGGAGTTGCAGAATCGACAGGGAGAGCCGCGAACATCGATTCCGCGCAGTGAGGACGGGTGAGTAATCCGATCTTAGATATTCGACTTCAGCTACGTTATTCACATAGCTGAAGTTGCGTATCTAAGATCGATTTCCCCCCGTAGTGTGGACCAGCCCTAAAGCTCTTGAAGAAGTACTTTTGTTTTAGAGCTAGAATAAGGTGATGTTCCTTACTTTAACTCTGTATCTCAATTAATTTGTGGCACAACAGAACTAGCTATCTGGCATTTCAAAGATAATAAAAGGTGCATATTTCTATCACAGCTCTTCTCAGCAAGGTTTAGAAAGGAGAGATGTGACTTGGGTGATATCTCTCTCTTCGTCTAGAAAACAAAGTCTCCACATGTCTTGGGTAAGACAGGATAAGTCGGATTCAATTTGCTGAGGAATTCTGTGGCAACATGAATCAAGAGCTGGCTTGGCGCAGGTACTTTTCCCAAGGCAGCTAATTGTTTCTCAGCAGCTTTTCTTTATTTCGCTTCCTTGCAGGAACGGTTTTCCTGGGTGACACAGGAGCCAATGAAAATATGCATAATTAGCATTTCTTTTGTTTTCAGGCAGGACAGTGCATGTGAAAACCCAAGACATTTTAGACAGCTCAGTTTGAAGTGGGATCAGATCTCAGAACAAATAAACCACCATGAGAAAGAGGCAGGTATGTGGCAGGTACCGTCTTATGTCAAGCAATGTTAGTTTTAGAGAGATTATGAGAAATTCCTTTTTGATATAGGCAAGTAGTCATTTTTCTGCCTGCGAGCCTGAGTCAATAAAATGTGGAAAAAACTGCCGAAGTCTGCAGGACATATAAAAGATACACTAATAAAGTCAAAAGGTATGTGAGCAAATTCAACGTTTGTACTGATAAAATCTGTGATTCAAGAAATTTACACTTCTGTCGTCTTTGAATGAGATAAATTGTTTTCTAGGTGTGAGTGAGTCACATCACATGCATGTCCAGACATTTAAGTGTTTTATGTGCATAAAGCTCGTGTTCTTAGAGTGCTGCTGAGCTCATATGACCCCCCCACACCCCTATTCTTTCCTCACACAAAAACATTCTTATGAAGCTTCACATTTTTGGAGGAAGGGAGATTTATAGTAGAATTAATCAAATATGAACTGTACATTTAAATTACTTGTGGCAATAACAAAATGAGACATTAATAACAGATAAAGGGGTTCTTAGTTACACACTCTAAAGCTTATTTAAAGAGCCTAGATTAGATCATAGATCAACAGGGCCTCACTGGAAGGAGCAAGCTTGCCTTACACGTGGGGCTCTGCACTGCAGCGCTTAGCTGGGACTTTAGTGAGATAAAACTGTTTGGTTTTCAAGTCAACCTTGAGATGAAAAAAAATCTTTTGAGTATTTGGTTTGCATGTTAAATAAGTAGCATGGCTAAAAATGTATCCCTGAAGGTAGCGTATGTCATTTCCCCCCAAACATGTGGAGGATGGTGGAAAATAGAGAGAAGAGGGAGAGACAAGGTAAGTGTCTGAGTTTTAATTGGAAATGGGCCTGAGCTGCAAACTTTGGAGCCACATTTCTAGCATCCTGAAGTTCAAGGGCATTTGGTTTGAAGGTTATGATTAGTCCCATTGTAGATATAAGCCAGATCCTCAGACGGCATAAATCTACATCACACCATTGACTTCAGTGCAGCTGTACCAACATATAGCAGCTGAGGATCTAGCCCTGATTATACAGGCCAGCTGTGGGCTCTTTTCCAGAGGTGGATTCTGAATGCTTCCACACTTTAGCAGGTTGTATAGATATGTGTTCTTCTGTGAGCCTATGAGTACTAATGAACATACACATACCAGCTAGAAAAAGGGACTGCACTGGGAAGAAAATATTCCACACTGCCACTCTCCCTAAATGGCATACTTTCTGGCGGTATGTCATTTTCTATAGACCCCTTTTCTATTATATCTTCATAACTGAGTGTACAATTGGGTACCCTGTGTCAGTGTGTCTAAAGAGTCAGATCTCTGATAAGGGACATGTAGAAGATTTGCTGGCTGTTCCTATGCAAGTACATGGAGTCAAGACAGTACAGGAGAGAGAGAGAGAGAGAGAGATAGGTATAGTAGACATATTTCCTCAATCTGTGTTTTAAAGGAATATGCCCTCAAGTTAAATTCAAGCTGTGTCAGAACTGACACCTTCCTCAGGAATTAACAAGAGGCAAATGCTCTGAGATGCCAGACTCCTAGTAAATTCTGTTTCATTATTTCTGTGGTCATGGATACTTACCCCAGGAGACCCTGAAGGGCCTTTTTATTGTTCTAAGGAACTTCCATTTATTTAAATAGGTGGGAACACCACATACTCAGGATGGGGGAGAGAAGTGGGATGGGGCTGTCATTTAACAAGACAGCAAAGGATAAAAAATAGAGAGTATTTAATTTTATAGCTTGCTACTGCGCTGCTCAAAACTCTGCTCAGTCCAAGGCCTGTGCAGAGGAGGGTGGCTTTCAAAAGCTTATTCTTTCTGGTTTACTGCATTTTGACTTTTTGTAATCTCCTCAACAAAACAGGGATCAGAAATGGAAAAGGAAACCTCAACAATGAAGATGGGCCCCTGGGGAGGCAGGGCTGATTAATGGAGAATTTTATGGCTCATTTGTAAAAAGGGAAACTCTAACAGAGCACTCTGTTTATTTTGTCCATATGATTCATATCAGGATTTTGGGGCAGGAGAGGGGAGGAATCTTTTAAAACATCAGCTAGCTTGAGAAAATAAAGCAAATATTTTATGGACATCAGCAATAAAGAGTCCAGTCTAGCAGAGGATTTATTATAAACACTGATTTTAGTGGAATGGTAAAATACCAGCACATTTTTTCTTTATACTAGTTCTAATAGTATAAATGTAAACTCCAGTGTATCATTTCATCTTAAGAGTGAGTTCCAACACTCTTTCCTCCTCCGAGAAGAGTTGGGTATTGGCAGGAAGCTGGCTTGGTGGCTTAATGGCTTTTTGGAGCCAGTCCATATATCTTTGTATTGTGGTTTGAGTCTCAGTACTATTGACTGAGTCAGGAATTAGAACTGCAGTAATAAGCAGCATGCATTTCTAAACCTCAATGAGTGAGGCTAAGGGGCTGTGGCTTTTCTCCCTCTCCCTAATCCTTCATCCCAATTCATGGAGAATAAAAAAGAAACCCAGATGGAAAGGATTAGATTAGCCCCTGCCAAATTGTGCTGACATAATAGCCAACGTTGGCACTGAGAAGCCTGTGCTATTTGGATTGCTGGCAGCTAGGGTGCCATCCTGCCATTACTATCAGGTGTCACCTGCCTAGAATACAGACAGGACCCACTGCAGGGAGGATGATGAATCTAAAGGAAAAGGTTTGGGGGTCAAAAGAAAGGGGAATGTGAAAATGAATAAAACAACAGCGTATGTGTGTCTGTGTAAAATAAATAAAAACACATATAATAAAAGCATTAGCTTACCAGAAGAAGCCAATCTTTTATAAGTGAATGCAGGAATAAATGACTAGTTGGTGTACACCAAGAATTTCAAGGGAGAATAAGGATTGGAAATACTTCTCACTGAATAGCTGTATTGAGACACTTCTACTTAACAGATGTAAGCTTCTGCATTTTAATATTATAAGACTACATGGACTTATAATGACCTTTTATTACTATTATGATTACTAAGTGTGGGGTCTACATTCCCCATTGCACATGACTCCTGATTATTTCAATGAGAGTTAAACAGGTATGTTGCAGGCATTGTTTAACTCCTGTGTCTAGAATTAATAATTACATGCTTGTTCCTCTCAGGGCCCTGAGTGTTACGAGTGTCTTTACTTTTACATGTAGCGCACACAGTGACTGCATTTACAAGTCATCAGCTTGGCCAGGGCATTTCCAAGTTGGTTTCTCAGTGAGTGTTGGGTAATGTTTTGGTGCCTGCAGACTGTTGGGTTTCTGTAGGAAGCCATCCCATTCCATCACTTACACCCAAAGAATGTGCTGAAATTCTAAAAGAGCTGCCCTGGAGCCTGTGATTCACTGACAGAGCAGAAGCCCAAGCCAACACAGAGCAGACATTGAGGGCTCCATTTTCAGAAATGGGGCCCAAATTCTGGCCTCAGTTGGAGCTAGATCCTCAGCTGGTATAAGCCAGTGTAGCTCTAAGTTCAATGGACTAGCTGGAGCTCTGGCCCTAGCTGCAGAATAACTCCTTTTAAGTTATTCAAGGTTTACACTGGTTCTAAGGGCAGAATTTGGCTGTGAGCATATATATTGAATGCACTAGGCCTGAGTCTCCTCTCACATACATCAGAGTTATACTGGTGTGACTCCATTGACTTCAGTGTAAATGATAGAATTTGACCCAGAGTATAGTGTATCCACCAAACTGATTTTCTACTGAGTTCTAAATAAAACCCTGGGAAATGCCAAACTGCACCTGCACCTATTTGTTTTGCATGTGTGCTTTGTGAAATAGGGCTAACTTTGACATTTATATGTGCCCAGGGTGCGCTCTGTTTAAAACTGGAGCTACATGTGAAGAGACAAGAGCTGATTTTGGCCCTTCTAGTTTGTATAGCTGCTAAGATTTAAGGTGCTGTACACACTAAATGCTAAGCATAGTTTAGTGCATGCAACTTCATGTTAAAATGTGATTCTCAGTGGCTCTATAGTCATGTATTAAGGATATGGAAAATAGAACCAGAATCTGGGGCTTTGCCGAGAATTTGGTGACATCTGATCTTGCATTAATACAATAGCACCAATTCTGATATCATCATCATACTGTAAGCCAGAGAATCATAGGAGATAGGATTGACAAAGCCTTCTGGGTCATCTGAGCCCAACCTTGTCCTTAGTACAAATGGTGGTTCTCTGGACAAGCTCAAGTGAATGGGTAAGTAGGATGGGATTTTCTACCATAACCTAGTGATAGCGTGCTGGACACTCACACATCCACTGTCACAGACAAGGGCTGTGACT
Organism: Gopherus evgoodei; assembly: GCF_007399415.2. Classification (NCBI taxonomy): domain Eukaryota; kingdom Metazoa; phylum Chordata; order Testudines; family Testudinidae; genus Gopherus; species Gopherus evgoodei. The sequence continues at coordinate 39,412,297 of NC_044330.1, forward strand.
TTTATACATGACTTTTGACTGGTAGAGCCACATAATTAGGAGTCGTACCCTATTCTCCCTATGCTACCCATAGAAGAACAACCATATGTGCTGTATGAAACAAGTCCCACTTCATGGCTTTTGCTTGGACTTCTGTTCCATCAGTCACCTGAACAGGTTGACCTGAATTTTGGGCCTTAACCCATAGATGTGAGCAGAATTTTGTCCCACACGTAGGGTCGTGTTATGCTACCAGCCTCCTAAATGTTTCATCTAGTCCAGTTGCTTCACTGACTTCTTGGCAAACTATTTCAGTGACTTGTTGAACTTTATTCCCCATCTACATAGCTCACTCAATTTCCTTTATTGGTTTTGGCTCTGTTTATTATATAGCAAGTTGCCACAGAAATCATGCAAATTATGGCTTTGATAAAAAGACTTCCCCACTGGCTAGATGCATGTAATGATTTCCATTATTTTTTATTTTAAATTATTCAAAGTAAATTTACTATTACATTAAACAGAACTAAAATAACATGCAACTGTTAAATATACTGTATTCAGTGATTTTTGATACCTATGTTGTGTGCCGCATCAGCTCAGAGGCAAGTGCTGGAGATTCAAACAACTGTGTTAGAGTGGCCAGATTTTCAAAAAAGCTCAGCACACAACAGCTTTCAGCTAAGTACCTAAATGAATTGGCCAGACAACAGGGGCTGAATTCTGTTGAAAATTTCCTTCAGTGTTTTGTGCAGAGTACTTTGGAAAATTTGGCCCTCTATGTTTTTCATAGGCATTTTTAATGCCCCAAGGAGGCATTCAGCAGAGCAAAATGGCATGCAGTCAGGCCTTTTGCATCACATTTCAGGTCCTGGATGCTGTTTGAAAACCAGATCTCATGTTGTTTCTGACTCATAAGTGACTTCTTGAAGAAAACAAGTCCATGGACACACACAGCTGAAATATTTGGGTTCATTAGAGGTCCTTCTGAGATGCATGATGAACATACAGGTTGAAGCAGATCCCTTCTAGGTAGCTTGCATTCATCTCCCAGTTGCTCCGGTGCCACATCCTTTTTGATGCAAAGAGGAATTAAAGGCCTTCACCTCCATACTTTGGCTGTGCTGGAAGGGGAGAGGGGATGCAGTGTGAATGATGATATGCATGACACCTTTGTTCCTATCCCCTTCTAGATAAGATTAAGCTGTTAAACTCCAGTTCACCAATCAGTGAACCAATTTACAACCCCTGTGTCACTTTAAGTGGACTGTCTGGCTGGAGCAGGATATATATTCAAATAGCAGTTAAGAAAGTATGTTTTCTTTTAAGAATTTATCCCCTGTAAAGAACTTGGAGGGAACCTTTGAATGGGACTTCTCACCCCTTAGCAGCTGAAATATCTATTGTGCCTCCCTGCTGGTTCAATAACTGCAGTTATTTTTGTTTCCAGCACATTTGGAAATAAACATGCGAATCTATTTTATTTCTTTGGCGAAGCTCATAATGAAATGGCAAAGGGCTTGCATTTTTCAAATATTTGCCCCCTAATATCCTCTCCTATCCAGAACCCTTAAGCCTAGCTCAGGTGACCTTACAGGCTGGGCAGCAAAATCCTGCTGGGAGAGAGGAGCATGGAGCCGCCACAGTCTCCCTTGTGGTCTCTGCCTATCATTGTCCACTCTTATTCCACAATGAGGCTGGGCTGTCTTGGCAGGGAAAGCTTCATGGGATCAGGTATAATTCCTTGGACAAAACAACTGTATGCGATGAGAACTCAAAAACATGAAAGGGAAAGATTTTCAGCTAGTAACTCTTCTAAATACAGCTTTATTGATAAAAATGATCTCTGCCAGTTTTCTATAGTTACCCTTCTGTCATACCAACCCTCTTCCTCCCCTTCCCCCCCGCCCCCGCAGGAAAGCAGCGGTCATGTTATTCCATTAGTTCAAGATGAACTCATCTACTAATTAAAATAATAATAATAATTAAGCAGATTTGTCTACCAAGTCTAATAAGTTTGATAATTAAGTCAATGGCGTTTTGTTCTGATGTGCAGATTTTTTCCACACATAAGCCTCCCCTCAACCACTTCTAGGTATGCATATTCTGTTCAGACCTTGAAGGCATTGAGTTGTATGGATTCTGAGTTAGATGATTTACATTCAACTCATTTTCCCCATATTACTTTTTTCAAACCAGTGATTCAAGATCTAATGTTCATTCAAAGAACAGGGGTTCTTCTTGGCTTTTCTTTTGTTTCTCTTTGAAATCTGGGCACGCGGCTCAATTTTGTTACAAATCACTGACCAACAGAGAGACTGTGAGAGAAAATCCATTTACCCCTGCTTGACTGCAGAATGGGGCACTTTTTTATATCCTATGTAAAATACAATCAAACTGCCAGTATTTTTCCCAGCCTAAAAGAGAGCAAGAGAGCCCTTCAGGAATTTTGTGTACTGTAAAATACTACTTTATAGGATGGCCAGACCCTGTGATGGAATGTTACCCACAAAAGGTTAACATCTCTTTTGTGCCATATGTACCTGCAAGTGATTATTTGTGTGACTAGGCTGTCAATGGAATTCCCTAGGCACCATGTAGCATTGCAACTAAGAGCAAAGTCATTGAATTGATCTCCTTTTGTCTGCTATTTCTGCCTTGAAAATCACTTTGTATGGCCCTTAACTATTGTTTCACTTTTGTTCCCCTGCAGCATGCATGCCTGCTGTGTGCAAACAGCAGAAATAATTCATCTCCTGGGATCCCATCCGTGAAGGAGGGACATGGCCAGAGCTGGATAGTTGGAAGACTGTTACCCCTTCCTGAGGAAAGACAGTCTGAACCTCTACATTAAATCTCAGAGAATACATATATGTGCTTCAGAGAGGCTATGAGCCTTGAGGGCCTTACCCCATTAGGTCCATGGTCACGTTCCTGCCATAATATAATCAGTGTGTAAAGTCTGCTAGTTATATTAACATTTTTTTAAATCTCCCATGAAATAAGATGGAAAATGGAGCTCCACTGGATGTAGTCTCTGACTGTCAGAGTTCACATGTCGGCCCGCAGGAATGAAGAATGAGTTTTTAAAATCTTGCCATTTTCATTCCAAAGAGACTAAATGAGTGCCTATAAGAATTCAAAGCACCATCTGTAATTAACCCATTTTGTATAATCCCAGCGGTAAAGAGTGCTGAGAGAGGACGGTAAGAATGCTGTTTTGGACATCTGTCACTAGCACGATCACCTTGCACTCCCAGCAAAACAAATCCATTATCCTTTCTGACTAGAGTTAGCCAGAGATTTGAAGTGATATTGGCAAGAAAGACAGATATCCATGTTGGTATGCTTTTCCATTCATATCCTGTTTATAAAAGAGAGGGGTTCAAGAAGATTTTATTTTTTTACAGTTGCAATTCTGGGGAAAATGTAAACAAGCAGAATTCTTACTGTTAGTAATATTTTTACATTTACGATTAAATTATAATGGATTGCAAACTTAATTCTGGAACAAACTGGTGCACATTAATGTTACAAACAGAAAATAATGCAGCACATAAGTAGCAAACAGAGTTGGGAGAAATGACTCCATTAATGTTTTGGTGAATTAGAAACTGAATTTCAATTCACCATGTTTATACCCTTTGGTATGCATTGTTTGTGAACATTCATGCGGTACATTTTATTTGGGGATAATATCTTAAAATGAAAGAGATGAATTATAAATGCTTACAGATGAGATCTGAATCAAATAAGGCTTTTATGCTGTCACACAAATTTAATGATGGGCCCCAAATAAAATCCCAGATCCAGACGTGTGGGATTATTTAAAATCTGAACCTGGGTATGCAGTTTGCAATTAAGCCCTGGCTTTATAATAGGCTAAACCAAAATCCTAGAAGCAAATACTTTCTAACCTTGGAGCATTGAAAATATGGATCCAGATACGAATTTTCTGGCTTGATCTTCTCTTTGTAATAAATACTTCCCCTGAAAATTGGGGAAAAAATGGTTAACTTCCAGCTAAATGATTAATTCAGTGGTGGTGTTTCTACCTTTTCCTCTTTATTCGGCTATGGTTAGATTCAAATACTCTTACGGTGAACAGCACCTTGCTCCACAAACAGACCCATTGATTCCCTTGTGCTATTTCACATAAATAAAAGTAACCTACCTTGACTCTCAAGCAGCAGATTGGCTGGGCATAATCATGAAATAGGCCCAGGACCTATAGACGACGAGGAAGGCCATAAGAAGTAAGGGTTTGATGCTAAAGCAGTACCACCTAACTCCATTGAAACCCAGGAGAAGAGTCAGATTGGGCTCTGAATAGACCCTTACTGAATTCCAGACCCTGGAAGCTCCATGGTATTTTTCTGCTCATTTTGAAGCCACTCTAAATTGCAGAATCTGGATCCAAGTGCTCAACAGATCTGCCAATAATTCACTAGGGTGTCACTTACCTTATTGGTTTTAGCTGCTTGATTCCCACTCATGTCCGTAAGAATCTTGAGATGGGGTGAATCTAGTGATCCACTTTGAAAATTGAATTAAGAGGGGACAGTTCTAGCCAGGAGAATAGCTAGCAATTTGAAATTTATATGTACGCTTCCTATTCTGTTGGCATCTCTTCTACCAACAGGTTATATATCTCCTAGTTAGACATCCACCTTGAGCAAGAACACAGATTACACAGTTTAAGAGCTCTAGAAGATGAAAAATTAACCCTAGGAAATTAGAACTGAATAGCATAGTTGGTCTATCACCATGAGACCAGCTGTAGGATGAGGGTTAGTTGAGTCTAACTGATTTTCAAACAGAATCCTGACTGAAGACTAAAAAAAAAAGTGAATCTATAATGGTGAAGTCCTTTCTTCCCTCTGAACCTCATCCAAAACCTACTGAAGTCAACGGAAAGACTCCTATTGACTAAAATGAGTTTGGGCTCAGGCCTTATTTATGTAATGGAAAAAACAAAGAGATGCTTGTGGCAGATACTTGAAAGAAGAGATGAGACACCAATAATAAGCTACTTGTTCAACCCTAGTTTTCATATCTTTTTCATGTTTTTGTCCTTTGTTTTCGCTTAATTTATTGTATATCATTGTATGCAGGTGGGATTGTCCAGAGAGAGGCAGGCATGTAGGAGGAATGAGCCAAAAATGGACTAATGAAAACTAAAGTCCAAAGGAGTTTGGAAAAGTTGATTGTGCTAAAGCTGTCAATTTGCAGCTGTAATTTATGTTTCTGATTCTTAGGTGGCAGGCAGCCCAGTGTCTCATTAACCTTGGCTGAAACACAAGGTAGCCTTACACAAAAGAGAGTCAATTTCTCCAATGAATTAAGAAATACTATATTCCAGCATACAACACGTGTAGGGAATTACAATGGGAGTGGCACACACTTCCACCAGGGCTGCATTTGTCACATAACCTCTTGCTCTACCTGATTCATTTTTGCACTCATGTGCTAGTCTGATTGTGCTCTGACACTGACATAAATAGAGTAGCTATACTCAAGTAAATTACCCCCATCCATTCTCAAGTTCACAAGTTGTCTCGGCACAAATCCACAAATCCAAAATCATCTTTGCACTCGCTGATCCTGTGGCTGTGCGTGCTGTTTTGAACTACGATATAAAGCAGCTATTCTGACATCCAGGGATCAAGAGTCCTAGTTGTGTCTCTCTTTCTTCAACCAAACCCACTATGCTGGGGACTGGAAAGTGGGGATAATGCAGGAAGCACAAGGGTTACTTTATGCAAACCAAAGTTTCTCTTGTAGAAGTAGAATCCACTGGATCCAGGGCTGATTTGTGCAAAGCAGCACTGATGTACCGAGAGGCTGGGCCAATGGAATGACACCAGAGTAAAGCTGGTGCGAGAGAAGAATCGGATTACCTTATTTACACTTTGGGAAGGAGTTCTTACTGAGCATTCTTCAGGGGAATCAACCTTCATAAACTCTCATGGTTAAAAAGTATTGCAAAGTGAAGACTCGTCCTGGCCTGACCAGCTGTTTAAAATGAGAGCAGTGCCAGACAGTCAGCAGGTGCAGAAGACAGCAGGAGGGCAAGAGAATTTGTTATAAAACTTGCCATTAACGATCATTTTTACTAGTAATTTTATTAGAGGAAAGTTTTTTTTATTATTATTATTGTTTTTCATTAAAAAGAAAGTGCTTGTGTTAGAAGCATGTTTATATTGCACCCTGTGACTACATTTGCTTTCAGAGTCTAATAAAAGGGCGTATTGTGCACTACATACTATGTTTTGGGCTTTAAGTTGCATGCCCTCCCCCTTGCCTCCCCTGGTTCTGCAGTATTCTGTTTCTCCCTTGGAAAAGCTGACTAACCTGTATGATTTACATACACAGTAAGTGCTTTGACATTTATTGATGGAAGGTGGTTGTTTTTAAAAAAATGCATCATCAGGTGTCACTTTGCAGAACTTGAGCTTGGTAGCTGCTAAGCTATGAAATCTTTGCAGGCCCCTGCGTAAAGCTCTGTGGATTATTTCTGCACCATTAAAAATATACAAGAGCCTTTCACCCCATCCTATACAGACACATAGGCAGAGTTATTGTTGGTGCCAAATATTTGCTATAATTTTTGCAAATCATTGCTCTGTTTTTGCACTCTAAGTACAATTAAAGATTGTACCATAAGGATGGCTTAAATGCATTTACCAGTGCAATTAAAGATTGTACCATAAGGATGGCTTAAATGCATTTACCTTGCTGTAGTATGTGCATTGTATTACACTGAACTGGAGAGTTCAGTCCCCTTTTGCCTCCTTTACCAAAAGAAGAACAATTTTAATGATAGACTCAGGGCCAAACTCATGACTGATATTATCTGTAACTAATAAGTAATAGATACATCATGAGGGTAATCAGGTCTGAGAGGCAGACACCTGGTTCTGCAACTTGGATCCAGATTCCTGTTTGTTTTTACTTGGATATAACTTGATTTATAAGAAAATACAATTGTTTAACGTTTTGGTACCCCAAGTACAGAAATGGAAGGCAGGAGAGCAATGTGTACCTCTCTCAAGCTAAGTCACTAACAGCTTTTCCATTCCTCACTTTCCCCATCTGTAATATGATGACTAATTCAGTCCTGGTAAATATGAAGAACCTCCCCAGTTCTGGGGTTTTAGCATGGGACACACATTCTAAGGCTGTCTGTTTTCCCCAAATGTGTTTTTTGTGTTTATAAAATGTAGAAATAACTTCACTTAGACAAAGAAGCACAACCAGTTAAAAGGAAGGGAAGAAAGCCTAAGTTTATCATAAGTCAGCTGGTATTTCAGTTACTTGGCTGTTTTATATTACAGGCCAATATTCTAACAGTAGACGAACATGCAAGTGTAACTGTAGGTGTAAAGGTTTTTGAACATGCAGCTTCCCTGTGCATAAACACCACAGACACACCTGTGCTAAATAAGTGTTTGATGGTCTGAAAATTCATGGGTTCTCGGCTGCTGAAAATCAGCATAACTTTACTGAAGCAAATGAGGATAGTCTAGGTCATACCAACCGAGGATCTGGGCCATAGTGTTCAATAGTCCTGACGTGTTTTCATTTTTTATCAGTGGTAGGGTGGGCGAGTGGTTTCACACTGGGCAGTGATAGAAAATACCTTCAATGAAGTCTACCCTACAAACAGTAAATATGAAAGAAAGAAAAAAGCAGCAGAAAAAGAAAACAAAACCCAATACCAGAATCTTTGGTGTTGAAATCGGAAAGCATCGATCAGATTTTGTAGAAACATCCAAAAAGGCATGATACATTGTGGGTCAAATTTCACTGCTGTTATACCAGTGTAAATCTAGAGAAACTCCAGTGAGATCAATATTTAGCCATTTGCATTTTTCTTCCACTATTATTTCTATTTGTCAGTTCTGGCTTCTTCCTTTCTTTGCTCTTTATTGCTATTTCTTGTACAGTGATTTTAATGTGTATTTATTATTGTAATTTCTTTAGAAACCCATATGAGTCTCAGAGTAAATACGAAGTCTGAATGTAAGGGCACTTATTCATGACCTTTAAAGACACCACTTATAGTGTTTTGGAAAATACAAGGAAACAAAACAGCAAGGCTCGTATATAGAACCAGCAACTTTCCAGATTTGCCAGCAAGTGCATCACTAATGAGACACAGGGTTTACACACCACAGATGTTATGCCATCCAATTGTGTTTTCCTCAAATTGGGTGGGGGAAAAAGACTTAAGCCCAGATTCTTTGGTCCAGCAAAGCTGTGCTCAAGGTAGGATAGCGCTGGGGACAAGGTGGCTTTACTCCACTCTTTGTGTTTCCACTGCTCCAAACCCCAATTTAAATTAGAGCAGCTTTATGTCTGGCTGCCTGTGGCCCTAAGGGGTTGCCCTGGTCATATCCTTCACCCTCTAGAAAGATTTCTCTATGCCAAAGGTTCCAGCTCCATCAGGTTTTCAGTTGCTTTGGATGATTGGAGCCTCCCCAACAATAAGGCCCCTTCCCGTCCCCACCCACCATGTTTTCCCAGTGGTGATCAGGACCGATTCAAATTTCACTTAAACCTGTGCAAATCAGGAATAACTCCACTGAAATCAGTAGCAGTACATTGGTGTCAAACTGGTTTAAGTGAGGTTAGAAGCCAACCCAGTGAAAGAGGGCCAACGGTGGCTGAGCAGTTGTACTGCCAATTGACTTAAGTCCTGAGATTTCCTGTTGGATTTCTGGCAACTTTACCACACATGTCACTGCAACTGTGTCCAGTAAAAAGTGCAGTTCAGTTTGTATGGATGTACTCTCCTTTCTTACAGGACAAGGATACATCTACATTTTCCTCTGGAATGTAACTTCCAGCTTGAGAAGATACAGCTGTGCTAGTTCTGGCTGAGCTAGCACGCTAAACTTAGAAATTTAACCATCGTAGTACAAACAGTAGCCATCCCAAATACAATCCCTTCCCAGCTGCTCATGCTGTTTGTGCCACTACACCTACCCTTCTATTTTTAGTGCTTTAGCTCAGTCAGAACTAGTAGGGGTATGTCTCCTGGAGCTGGAACGTACACTTCCTATTTGAAGTACAGATATACCTAGAAAGGCCTGTTTATAACCTTGCATTTAAGAGGAGAGAGGCAAACTCTGGGTCAAATTCTGCCATCCTCTACACTGGTAGAAATCAAAGGTGACCTAATTTAAGTTACTCCATATTTTTTCACTGTTATAAGAGCATAATTTGTCCCCTTACTTCATCTTGAACATTTTCAAAACTGTTCTTGATTTGCAAAGTGCAGGAGATACTAAAATTCCATTATAAAAAAAGCCAGCTGCAACCCACCACTTAATAATAATAATAATAATTAATAATTAATAAAAAACAGTACAGAAATGTGATTCAGGTAACAACCAATACATAATAATGCTATTAATTAAAGTTTCCAAATGCTCAGCTAATTTAGATTGAACAAGATAGTTATCTCTGATATACTGAATATCAACAGAACTCCAAACAATGTCAGAGGGACTCTTAGACACAATAAATAGCCCGTTAAAGAGAATTCTTTACCTTTAATATGAGAGTTTCTCGATGTGAAGTAAATACCAGTTGATCATCCTGAGTAGATAGTGTTTTAATAAATAACTATCCACTGTGATAGCGGTGATATCCTTTGCAGGTTTTACATGGTCCCTTATGTTCATTACACCACCAAAGACCCATATTTGTTATCTGCGGGGATTATGCTGACAACATTTTTCCACCATGGAGATTACATGGTTTTAACATTCTGTGCAAATAATGCAGAGGGTTGGGTGGGCACAGTAGCTGCATTGAAACCCTGGTCCTATTCTGTGTGCGTTGATTCTCCCTCCTTTGCACCTCAAAACTCTGCACACTTCACCTGTCTTGGGTGTCTGAACGCCGCCTTTAGAATGTACTTGTTCATTTAATTCTCTTGTTAATTTTAAATTCAATGGACACCTAAATTTAAAAGGAAGACCCTGTAGTCCTTAATCATGCAAAAATCCCATTGATTGCAATGGGGGATATGTCTGAGTGATGACTGAAGGATAACATCTTCTCCATTCCCACTGCCGCTACCAAACACTGAGCAGACTAGTATTTACAGTATTGTAAATGCCTCTGTGGTATACCAGGGATGGTATTGAACGGTGAAAGGAAAGACAGCTCAATTTACTTTTTCACTTGTAGCTCAGTTTTGTGGAAGCAAATCCTCTGTGTTTCCTGTCAAATTATTTTTAATGAGATTAATATAATTCCTTCACTTCATATATCCATAATTAAAACTGTTCAAAAATGCATGTATTCCCTCTATATTAACCATGCCAGAGGAAAATTATTTGCCGGTTTCTCAAGCATGTATGTATATTAATACCACACCAGCCTATTGTTTTTCAGTTGCTGTAGAATTGTGAGGTGGTTTAGGGTTCAGGGTTGATGCTCCTACCACTTGCACTAGTGTAAATCAGGAATAATTCCTTAGGGCTTGTTTCAGAGGTTTGTAGGGCAGTGTAACTCCATTAACATCAGAGTACTCACTTACATGGAACCCCTGCTGTTCTGGAGTCTCAGGGAAGATGGGTCCCAAAGGCCTGCCTAGTGTCTGACAGATGAAGGGGCTGTGTGGACCAGACAAAGAGCCTGAATGACATGGCTGGGCAGCCAACTGCAGGCCCCACATCAGTGTTCATTCTATCTGCTTCCAGCAACAACCCCATAGTTGTTCTTGCAGGGAAGAAGGGAAGGTGCAAAGGGAACCCATGACCTATGTGTCCCAAGGTGGGCTCCAGAGCCCCTGAGGAGGTGATATAAGGGGAGAAGGAATGCTAAGGGCTGTGCATCTTGTGTGCTAGTCACACATTTGACAGTCCTGTCACACATTCCTGCACCTCAGCTGAGGAGTCACACATCCAAATGAACTGCAGGTAGGCTACAGATATTACTGCATGACACACTGATGCATGATGTGCAAGACGTGATGCATCCTCTCCCTGCTTTCCTTGCTAGATCAGAGCCAGCAGCAATCAGCAGCACAAGATGAGGAGCCCAATAACTGCACCAGGCTTTCCCAGCAGCAAGACCTTGAACCCCCACTGAAGCTCCCTGTCTCCCAGGACCTCCTGCTTCCTGCAGCCTACTGCTCCCAAGCAGCTGCTTCACTCAGTGCACCCTTCCACCAGCACACCACAGAAGCAACCTAACCTCAAGCAGTACCAACAACTGCAGTAGCCACCAACCCCACTACCCTGCATTTCCCACTCAGATTTCCACCAGACAGCCATAAGCACCTACTCCAGCCGCTGCTGACAAGCTTTGTTCAGCTCACCCCTGCCATTACTATGTTTTGAGCAATTTGTTTTGACTGTAGCTTAATTTTATGGATACATGCCAATTATTTGCAAATTATCCTATTAAATAGTTTGCATAAATGTCACCCATGGAGCAGGAAAAAATTGACAGCTATGTGGGGGTAGAGTAGTAATGCTAAATGCAAGAATACTTTTTATGTAAGCCTAGAAGCAGCTCTGGTGATGTAAAGCCACCAGAAAGCTTGTGTTACTAGTGCAGAAGGATAGCCTAGTGGTTAGTGCGCTAACTTAGGCGACCCAGATGCCACTTCTTGCTGCACCACAGACTTCTTGTGGGACATTGTGCAAGTCAACTCAAACTCGCTATGGGAATAAAGGGAAACAAGAAGACTTTTTATCAATACATTAGAAGCAAGAGGAAGACCAAGGACAGGGTAGGCCCACTGCTCAGTGAGGAGGGGGAAACAGTAACGGGAGACTTGGAAATGGCAGAGATGCTTAATGACTTCTTTGTTTCGGTCTTCACTGAGAAGTCTGAAGGAATGTCTAGTATAGTGAATGCTTACGGGAAGAGGGTAGGTTTAGAAGAGAAAATAAAAAAAGAGCAAGTAAAAAATCACTTAGAAAAGTTAGATGCCTGCAAGTCACCAGGGCCTGATGAATTACATCCTAGAATACTCAAGGAGTTAATAGAAAAGGTATCTGAGCCTCTAGCTATTATCTTTGGGAAATCATGGGAGACGGGGGAGATTCCAGAAGACTGGAAGGGGGCAAATATAGTGCCCATCTATAAAAAGGGAAATAAAAACAACCCAGGAAACTACAGACCAGTTAGTTTAACTTCTGTGCCAGGGAAGATAATGGAGCAGATCATTAAAGAAATCATCTGCAAACACTTGGAAGGTGGTAAGGTGATAGGGAATAGTCAGCATGGATTTGTAAAGAACAAATCGTGTCAAACTAATCTGATAGCATTCTTTGATAGGATAACGAGCCTTGTGGATAAGGGAGAAGCGGTGGATGTGATATACCTAGACTTTAGTAAGGCATTTGATACGGTCTCGCATGATATTCTTATAGATAAACTAGGAAAGTACAATTTAGATGGGGCTACTTTAAGGTGGGTGCATAACTGGCTGGATAACCGTACTCAGGGCTTGTCTACATCAGAAAGTTGCAGCGCTGGTGAGGGAGTTACAGCGCTGCAACTTTGAAGGTGTACACATCTGCAGGGCACCACCAGCGCTGCAACTCCCTGTTTGCAGCGCTGGCCGTACTCCCGTTTTGTCTCGGGTGTAGAGGATCCAGCGCTGGTGATCCAGCGCTGGTAATCCAATGTAGACAGTTACCAGCGCTTTTCTTGACCTCCGTGGAAGGAGGAAGCCTCTGGTAATCAAGCTGGTCTCCTTTCCCGGTTTGCTCTCTCGTTCCCGGAACCCAGAGCAAGCAGGTCTCCTTCCCTGCGGTTTGCAGGGTGGCTCCGGGAACGCGAGAGCAAACCGCGGCGAAGCTGGTCTCCTTTCCCGGTTTGCTCTCTCGTTCCCGGAGCCACCCTGCAAACCGCAGGGAAGGAGAACCGCTTGCTCGGCGGTTCGGGGAACGAGAGAGCAAACCGGGAAAGGAGACCAGCTTCGCCGCGGTTTGCTCTCGCGTTCCCGGAGCCACCCTGCAAACCGCAGGGAAGGAGAACCGCTTGCTCGGGGTTCCGGGAACGAGAGAGCAAACCGCGGCGAAGCTGGTCTCCTTCCCCGGTTTGCTCTCGCGTTCCCGGAACCCCCCTTGAAGCCGCCCAACAGTGCTGCAGTGTGGCCACATCTAACACCACTTGCAGCGCTGGTTGCTGTAAGTGTGGCCACTCTGCAGCGCTGGCCCTATACAGCTGTACTAATACAGCTGTAACAACCAGCGCTGCAAAATTTTAGATGTAGACATGGCCTCAGAGAGTAGTTGTTAATGGCTCCCAATCCTGCTGGAAAGGTATAACAAGTGGGGTTCCGCAGGGGTCTGTTTTGGGACCGGTTCTGTTCAATATCTTCATCAACGATTTAGATGTTGGCATAGAAAGTACGTTTATTAAGTTTGCGGACGATACCAAACTGGGAGGGATTGCAACTGCTTTGGAGGACAGGATCAAAATTCAAAATGATCTGGACAAATTGGAGAAATGGTCTGAGGTAAACAGGATGAAGTTCAATAAAGATAAATGCAAAGTGCTCCACTTAGGAAGGAACAATCAGTTTCTTTCACACATACAGAATGGGAAGAGACTGTCTAGGAAGGAGTATGGCAGAAAGAGATCTAGGGGTCATAGTAGACCACAAGCTTAATATGAGTCAACAGTGTGATACTGTTGCAAAAAAAGCAAACGTGATTCTGGGATGCATTAATAGGTGTGTTGTAAACAAGACACGAGAAGTCATTCTTCCGCTTTACTCTGCGCTGGTCAGGCCTCAGCTGGAATATTGTGTCCAGTTCTGGGCACCGCATTTCAAGAAAGATGTGGAGAAATTGGAGAGGGTCCAGAGGAGAGCAACAAGAATGATTAAAGGTCTTGAGAACATGACCTATGAAGGAAGGCTGAAGGAATTGGGTTTGTTTAGTTTGGAAAAGAGAAGACTGAGAGGGGACATGATAGCAGTTTTCAGGTATCTAAAAGGGTGTCATCAGGAGGAGGGAGAAAACTTGTTCACCTTAGCCTCCAATGATAGAACAAGAAGCAATGGGCTTAAACTGCAGCAAGGGAGATTTAGGTTGGACATTAGGAAAAAGTTCCTAACTGTCAGGGTAGTTAAACACTGGAATAGATTGCTTAGGGAAGTTGTGGAATCTCCATCTCTGGAGATATTTAAGAGTAGGTTAGATAAATGTCTATTAGGGATGGTCTAGACAGTATTTGGTCCTGCCATGAGGGCAGGGGACTGGACTCGATGACCTCTCGAGGTCCCTTCCAGTCTTATGAGTCTATGAGTCTAAGTCAGATAGCCTCTCTTTGCTTCACTTCTAATCTCTAAAAAGGGGGTAATATACTTCCCTATCTCAGAGGGGTGCTGTGAGGCTAAATACACTAAAGAGGTGATCAGATACTATGGCAATGGGGGTCATATTAGTACTGAACACAAGATAAATATCTAAGCCCTGTAGAGTTCTGTTTGGTTTTAGTAAGGTTGTGAAGCAGTAAACTGGGTTTAATTATAGCTGTTCTAAAGCCAGAAATCTTTATCCAGCCCTCACCACCTCCAAACCTGTACTTTTTGGGTTTGGAAGGACCAAGTGGAACCGAGGACTGAACCACCCCTGGTTTTTCTTTTACAAAACCTCAGCTGCCTCTTTCCTGTCACAGCCTGAGCTGGTGAAATTCAACATATCTCTGTAGACTTCATTGGAGCCAGGCCACTTACACGAGCTGAGGATCTGACTGATCTTTCAATACTTGTTCAGAATACCTTGCCACAATACTGGGCAGCTTTCTACTAGTGACACAAGCTGTGGAAAGGCTGGAATGGGAAAACATTCAGATATGTGCATTGCGTAAGTGCCTGGTTCTCCTCTCACACTGATATTACACCAATGTAACTTCTTTGATGTCAGTGGACTTTATCCTGATTTACACCATTGGAAAAGAAGAATCAGGACACACACATATATATTGCTTCTCTGTTCAGATATGTAGTTTCGATGATATATCTCAGTGTATCTATCTTATCTAGCTATCATATAAGACATGCAATACAAAATGGTGTGGTGTCACACCACATCATCATGGTTAGATGTAGTATAAGGTATATTAGTACAAGGGGGACCTTTAAAGGAGGCTGTAAGTCAAGCATGGCCGGGGCTTAGTGTGTAATTTTTGCCAGAGCTGAGCCCTGGCACTGCTAGGCTTGGCAGTTCATAGCCTTGGCACCTCTGAGCTTGCTGCATTAGTTGTGAATGTAAAACACTGCTTGAGCCCCGGCACCTAATTGCTTAAGCTCTTGCCCCACTTTCATTACAAATTAATCACTGCCAGAGCTTGAGTCAGCATGTAACAGAGGCATTCTGGGTGATGTAGTCTGGAGGGACAGCCGTAGGGTGTAGATGTAGGGTGACCAGATGTCCCAGTTGTATAGGGACAGTCCCGATATTTGGGGCTTCATCTTATATAGGTGCCTATTACCCCCCCTCCCCATGCCCTGTCCTGATTTTTCACACTTACTGTCTGGTCACCCAGATGGGAGGTGTAGTGCAGGATCATGTCATGTGGCAGCAGGGCTATATAAATCAAATTCATTGGCCAGTTTTGGATGATCAGCTAAGCCATGGCTTGAATGGGTGTTTTTTTATTAAGAGAGCTGGGAAGGCAGCAGTGCTGTGATAAAAAGGGCATGTGAAGGAGCCTGGAGGCAGGTGATAGGGGAGGAGCTCTAGGGTGGGGCACATAGTGCTTTGGATATAGGACTGATTGGTGATTCTTGGAGATGGGTGACAATTCAGAGAAATAAAGAAGGCAGTAATAGGGAGCAGTCGGGTATAGGACAGACTCTTGCCACATTTTAGGGTATCTGAGGTAGAGCCTGAAAAAGTTTAACTCCATGGTGTCATGAAGTGGTGGGGAGAGACCCCCCATAACAAAGAGGAGAAATTGTTTCACTCTGCAGCAATTGTGAAGGAAGGAAGACCATGGAGGACAAATGACTGTTTCTGTGGACTAGGAAAGACCAGGGACATGTTCTGTTTTGGACCCTTGGTTTCCCTAGAAGGGGGCAACTTGCCAAGGTCTCAGATCACTCTACTGCTCAGGAGGTGGCTGTCTACCTGTGAGGGGAAACCGAGGTAGAGATTACCTGACACCAGACTGGGTAAGTGGTCCTACTATAAGTATGTTTTAGGGAAACGTTAAGCAAATAAATTTCTTTTTAAAATGGAAAACATAATTGTGTGAACTTTCACTTATTTTCAGGTTCTAAAACTATCTTAAAATAACTGCTCAGTCCTTATTTTTCTGCATATGATTCCTTTATATGTTAGAGAGTCACAAAGGCCTTGCCAGTCCCTGCTCGTTTGATACTGGCAGATTGTAATTGCCAAGTCAATTCCCTCCTCTTCTAAATTAGAATTGCCTCCATTAAAAATGTATGGCAGGCACCTGTTTATATCACAGGTGATCTTTCTTTCTCTGTATCAATACCATGAGACAACAAGGGTCATTGACTGAAAACAGGGCAGCGGCAGCCTGTCTGAAATGCACTTCCAATAGAAGAATGACATCCCACTGTTTTCAGATAAAATGCAATAATTGCTTTCATTACAATGAGACCTTTGAGTTAGCTTTTTTTGGACAGGGATAATTAATTAAAATTTACTGGTTGTTACAAAACCTGCCATGCTTTAGTGAGTTTCCTGTGAACAAAATACCTGAAAACAAGTAAAGAACACCTGAGGGGAAAGATGGATAATGAAGGATTTCTGGGCACTGAATGATGCCCCTAACATCCAGAAGCAAAGGCCCAAAGCCAAAAAGCCTTGTAATCAATGTCAGTGGATTTGGAGACAAAGCAGGAAAAATGAATGGTTCACTGGACTGGCTACTTCTCATTACATTGTGTGCATTATCTCCCTCAGGTAATGGAATCTGTCTAAACCTTTAGAACACAGGCACCTGATGCACTAGACAAATAGAGTCTATGTGGGGCAAGGGAAAGACAAATTTCATTGGGACCTTCCTGAATTAAATTTAATAGAATGGCACACTGCCATCTGAATGATCTTTTATGGAATGCAAATAAGTCTGTCCATTGCAGAAAAGATGTGCATCATTCATTTTGTACTCTAAATAGGTTTTAATTTAATCAAACATTGGTACCAAAGCAGACCTTGGAGAGAAATTCTGATACTAAAGCTTTCCAAAGCTCTTTTGGAAAATTCTAAATGGCTTTGTGAGGTAGTAAATCAGCTCAATAAGCATTGGCTATACAATGTGTCTTAGTTCCGTCACAGTTGCAATATAGTCTATTATAAAACTCAACCTTGGAAGAAAGAACCCAATATAATGCAGCTCTTCTAAAAAAGAGGGAAAAAAAGAGTCATCCTATGAATCACACTCTTAATCTCTAGGAAATGTGATTGTTTCTTTTGAACTTTAAAATTAAAGGACAGGAGTGAAAATGGGCAGGTATTGTCAGGGATTGTGTGAAGTGATTATCCATATTTGTGCAAGAGTTATTGGTAAGTGACTTTACATCTCACAGAGGACATAATTTCATAATTGGTAACAATAGATCCACGAGTAGTGCTTTTGGGATCAGCTAAAGAACTATCCACTCTGACGCAAAACTGCTCTCACTGTTTGAGCTCTAGGTTGCACTCTGACTGAATTTGGAAAAGGAGGAAGCCCTGATGATATCTTTTGGTTCAGGAGAGTATGGGCTAGTATTATAGGGTGACATTCAGCCCTGTAAGGCCAGCATGAGCCCGAGGCACTCCTTAAGCTCTATTTCTGAGAAACTAAATGGTGGGCCTCTGCAAACAGGTTAATTTAATTCTTTTTATGGGAGTTAGCAGATTTCCACCCTCTGACAGAGAGGTAGCCATTATTTACGCATCTGACTGTCATTTCTAGAATATGAAAAAGATAAGACAAAGGAAGCAGACTTGACAAATATAGAAAATGTGGTTCACTGTAAAGTACATATGTTCTATGGCCTCTGTTTCAGTAATAACAATGGACAGATGTTAAGCTTCTGCTTGTATGTGAGTTCTTGCTCCAAAAATGGTCATAGCATTAATGTAATTTGCAACTTAACAGTTTTTCATTGTATCTGCTTGAAGTCTGTAAAAGTGTTTAAAATGGGCATACTGATTGGATGAGGGATATGATTTCAGGATGGATCATGGCTGGTGCAGGTTTTTCTGGAGTGTTGTTAGAACACTTGGTTCCTAGGACTCCAATTGCTCAAGTGGATGGGACAGGGTTGGTTTTAACATTGTTCCTTGCCTTCAAGAACAGCTAAACTCATGGAAATAGAGGGAAAGCTCTTGTGAGCTTTGGAGTTTCAGAATCTTGTTCCAAAAGTCTTTGGGGAAACTCCATGGATGACATTAAGCTGTGTATTCTATAGCAGGGACCTAGGGAGAGGCTACAGAATCTTTTCCTCTTAGCTGGGGGGAGGAGGGTTGGAATTGGGGAAAGGCTGCTCAGCTGTGGAAGAATATATTGCCTGGCTGTCCTCTGATCTACTTCAAAAGTTCCTGCCTCTGGGAAGAATGAGGAGCAGGATCCCACAGAGGATCAGCTCCCAGAGGCAAGGGTACTAGTGGCACATCAGTGAGGGCCCAGGTTGGGAAGAAAAAGGTAAAGAACCTGAAATAAAGCTGAGACATTCACATCAGAAATGGTTGCTGGCAGGCCAAGGGAGCTTGGTAAAGAGAAGATGTCTTGCTCCATAGGAAGCTAGACTGAGAGCAGAGCTTGTTGCTAATTAGAATTTCCAGCCTGCATGAAATTCCAATATTTCAAAACTTCTTTTACCTTCCAAATTGGGCCAAAAACTTGAAATATCAAAACTTCTCACTAAACAAAGTTCTGAATTGAAACATTTCAGAACTGTTAGTTGGAACAGACTCAGAGTGTTTAATTTTTGCTTGGTTTGACACTAACCTGCTGCAGTGCCCCGCAGGAGTTGTACCTCTTGTGCCCTCAGTTCCCCATCCAGACTCCCATCCCTGTCATAAGCTGCATATGGTAAAAGTCAACACTTAGATACCACCGTAAGGTCACTGTGTCTTGGGGCTTGATCCAAAGCCTAATAAAGTCAATGGGAATACTTTAATTAACTTCAGAGGAGCTTGGATTGGGTCCTGAGATACTGGTTCTTGTATGCTTGAAGTATGGAGAAAACATGGCTCTTTCATTGGTGACCGGTGTAGCTCACTTCCAACTTCACCTGTAAGAAACTGTTCCTTCAAGGTTATTCTACTCTAGATGGGAGGTCACTGACACAGGTCTAAACGCAGTTTACAATTAACTCTGACAAACTCAGTTTAAACACATTAGACTCTTCATATGGATGGGAGCAAACTTCTTTAAACAGAGTTTTTAAAAAAAGGCTTTTCAGCCAAGTGAGTAATACCACATTAGCTGGTAAATTGTATTTAAACAAAGCTATATGGTTTAAAACTGCCTCCTCCACACCGCCCTCTCTCACGAGACACACACACTCTCTGGTGTTGTTGGAGTCTAGTATTGCTTTTGTTTTTTGTGATTAAAAACTCTTCCACAGAGAACTAATGTGGGAGGCTAGGAACATTCTCACTTCTTGTTGTAATGGTAATAGAGAGATATATAGATCTAAAACTGGAAGTAAATGAAACTTTAAAAGCTGGATTCTTATGTATATACTTCATTCGCAGTCTTCCTTCTTGGGTTAAATTGTGGACTTTAAAAATGATACATCTGACTATAGAACTCTCTATTTCATTTCTTACATAAGAAGTATGTCTCCAACATGCCTGGGCATATTTATAATGTCTATCATAACAGTGGAAAGATAAACAAATATCATCAACATTCATAATCCACAAAGACATTAGCGTAGCCTGTAAGAGATGTTCCTTTGAGAAACACTTTCTTTTTGTAACATTTTAGAACATGGCTTATCCTTTCTAAAAGATCCAGAATATTATATACAATCTCTTCTTGCTGTCAGCTATTCAGTTTTGTACCCTAATCCTTTTTTTGAAAAAAAACCCAACAATCCTGAACTATAGAAGGCGGCCTTATTTACAAAGCTACGCTCCTTTATGTTAAGTGAATAAACACTATTACAAATTAAGTCTACTGTAAAACTGCATCACTCTTTTTCTGATCATCATTTGGGGGTTTGGTCCTGAATTTCTCTTCAGCTTTAAATGTGCATTGACTTCCAAAGGAGTTTTGAATTTGCAGTGAATGTAGGATTGGACCTCAGTCCACAGCAAAATGCATTTGTGGGAAAAAAAGTAGAGCTTTGCAAAAATTTCAGAGCATTCATTTTGCATACTGGGGGCAAAGGCATATGGGCTGAGCAGTGTTCAGAAGATAGTTGCATGGTTGCTGCTTGTGCTGAATTGTGTCTAGAGAAGGAATTCACCTGCAAGAGGTGTCAACTGAGCACTATATAAGGTATTGTATTCATTTAAATACCGTAAATGTAATTACATAAAAATTAGGAGGTTGCTCTTTTAGAATGTTACTTTGCCAGTGCCCCAAGAGAAATGTTACAAGCTCAGTTTGATGGACTTGTTACCAGGTGCTCTCTAGCCTTCCATTGTTTTCTGCAAATTGCCTGTTGCCAGGATGACTTTTATTACAATTGCAGCAAAAGTAAACACTTCAAATGCAAATAAACAAAAGTTCCATTGTTGGTGAGATCCAGTCACACAGGAAATACCAAACAAAATAACCTTCTTTAGGGTGACTGATATACATATAATTCTCTAAGCAGCCTTTTGGCTCAAGGCTCCGTAAAACCGAAGCAGTAATGCTCAGTGTAAAAGTGCACAAATGCATGTGTCATTGATCATAGCTGTGCTGAACAGAATCCAATCCAATATAGAGTAAACTCTTCATGTCCTGTGACACCAGGCACTGGATTCAGTGTAAAACATGGCATGGATCTTTGGGGGGTTGGGAGCTCTCTGCTTCAGCTGGATCAACATCCATGTCCAGGAATTTATGTGGGATATTCCCTGGACATTAGGTAGATGAAAGTCATTATTTAAATATAAAACAACTTTATTTTAAATATACATGTATTTTCTTTCTGTTTTAGAGACATTAGCAATTAAAGAGGATGTTTTATGCTTGTTTTTAGTTTCCTAATTATTAGAATTTCTGATTTTATATATTGTCTTCTACTTAATTTTTCCACTTAATAGGCACCTGTGCTGGAAAGACAAGTCCAGAGCCTTACAGTCAAACAGTACCAACTCAAACTCAAAACTGATAAGTAAAGCACCTGTGCTATATTTTCAGTCAACATCACTTTCTGATATATTAAACGTTCACCAGGTGAAGAAACGTGAAATGCTCTAAACGTCCATTAGGGCTTGCAGTCAATGGGACTTCTGCTCCAAAGTCACATAGCTGCCTTTGAAAATCTGACATTTCGGTGTCTATATATGGGCTTAGGAGACTACCTTTTAGGCTCCCATTTTTTGACAACTTTTGGGGGGGGCATGGTTTTGACAAATCATTTTTGTTAATGGATCTAAAGTTTAATGTTATGCTTGTTAACTCGGAAACAATTTTGTTTAGAATTGACAAAGAATTTGACACTAAGTACTTTTAGTAAAAATACAATTACTATTTAATAATATTTTAATAAAAATACAATTTAATAAAAATTATACACTTGCTTAACTTTAAGTACCTCAATAGTGCCATTGAAATCAATGGGCACTCTTCATGTGTATAGAATTATATACCTGTTTAATCACTTGCAGGATCAGAGCCTTAACTCTTGATATATTGTTTGAATGTAGCAAAACTGCAATTGACAAAAAGCATCTTAGCTGTAGTAGCACCAAAAATACCCACGTATAATTTAGCTTATTATAAAGTTTAGATTAAAGGTGCAATAGCATAAACTTTCAAATTGCTTTAAAAAGCCTCAACCTGACCTTAAATCAATGCTTTAAAAAAACCTCAAGGAGGTTATCTATGCCAAAGCAGGACTCATCCCCAGGCACATTTTTGCCCCTGCTTCCCTAAGTGGCCCCATCAAGGATTGAGCTTATAACCCTGGGTTTAGCAGAACAATGCTCAAACCACTGAGCTATCCCTAAATGTCTTCACCATGCTGGACATTATAGATGTTAGTGCCTCTTCAATTTGTGTATAGACAGCAGCCATTCAATGGGAGAAGGATCTGTCCCAGAATAAGACACATCATTGGCATTAACTCTCCATGGGGATAGGCTTTTTTAATTGCCTTTAAGCTTTCATTTCCTAGGCTGAGGGAAGTTTGGCTGTGAAGCTATTGAACATTCACTAAATCAAGATGTAAGCCTGTGATGAATTGGGACTGTTCTTAACGTTTCATCTGAATATTGTGTGGATGCCTCAGTTTCCCCTGTGCATTTCTTAAGTCTCCAGTGTGCATAATGGCTGACGCTCTGTCTCCTGGCAACAAATGGCAAGGGCGATGGCTAAAGGTAAACAAAGAGATCAGGTGACCTCCTGGCCCAGGAAAGAGACAAAGGTCAGAAAGGAGGGGCTGGAGGAGGTTTTGAGTTGGGCGCTGGCTGGGGATGGGAAGCGAAGACAGATGGGGTTGTCTGGCTTGCTGGGCCCCAGAATGGATGTGGCTGAGGGTTCCCATTCTCTGCACCTACAAGCTCTGTTTTAGACCGTGTTCCTGTCATCTATTAAACTTCCATTTTACTAACTGGCTAAGAGTCACCTCTGACTGCGAAGTGGGGGTGCAGGACCCTATGGCTTCCCCAGGATCCTTAACTGTGGGAAGTGCACAGACAGGTATATGCTGATGGCTCCAAGGTCAGACCCAGGAAGTGAAGCTACGTGAGCTTCTTGCCCTGAAGACAGTCTGCTCCAAGGGAAAGGAGGCTCCCCAAAGTCCTGACTGGCTTTGTGGGGAGCAGTTCCAGAGCATCACCTGGAGACTCCGTGACAAAGCCATCCCAGTAAGGTTCTGAAGTATGGGATTTGGGCCTATATAAATTTAGATCTTTGGAAGAGTCAGTCTTGACTAAACACTGGGTTTGTCTTCACTTGTCTTCCCGTGTACGGCAATCGATGCATCAGTGGTTGATTTAGCAGGTCTAGTGAAGACCTGTAAATCAACCACAGATCACTCTCCCGTCGACTCCTGTACTCCACTTGAATGAGAAGTACAAGGGGAGTCACCAGGAGAGCATCTCCTGTCGACATAGCGTAGTGTGGACCCTGTGTTAAGTAGATCTAAGTATGTCGACTTCAGCTATGTTATTCATATAGCTGAAGTTGCGTAACTGAGATCGATTTTCTCCCATAGTGTATAAAGGCCTTGCTTAGGCTGCTGTATGACCTTGTATGCTGCTATAGCCGCTGCTGGATGACTCACATATAAGCACTGATGACGGCTGATTTCAGAGATCCCATGCTAACATCTTCAGAGGATAGTTAGGTAATACTCACAAAACTACAAAGCTGGGAGAATAGGAGGCTTGGAATGAGGTGGGTGGAGGAATTACAATCTTGGCTAGAATAGGAGCAATGTGGGCAGCAGTGGCGGAAAGCTTTTAACTTAGTTTTGCAGTTTAGAAGCCCCAAGAGGGGTGAAGTTGACCTGAATCCATCTTGCAGATGATGGGGGATGAAATTCAGTGAACTCGTTGTTACTAAGGTAGTATTCTGAAGGGTTTTCTTCTTCCTCTCCACAAACAATGGCCATTCAGCCTGGGGTGGGAGTTGCAGCACCAGATCCTTTCGCTTCTTCCTCCCAAGTCCAGCAATAAAACCTTTTTTATAACCCATCCCTAGTTTTGCCCTGTGCCTCTTCTCCAGCATCCCTCTTGGCTTCTCTGACTGTACTGAATGGGGAACTGAGTGGTAGGGGGAATAGATGAAGCAACTGCTGGCCACCTCTCGCTCTCCATGAGATTAGCTTGTAATGGTTAGATGGCAAAGCTGCGGATATTTCTCTCCTAATCTTCCTGAGCATGAGGTGGGGAAAACCAGCTGTGACTCACTTTTCTCTCCTCCTACATTTCCCCTGCTGCAGAGTGCCCAAGGACGCCAAGCAGTGACTTATTTCTCTTCTTCCTGTGGACCTCTTCTGGGGAGTGGGAGGGAAGCACAGTTATATTTCCGTTCCAGTTGCATCTAGCGGCCCCGAATGAGCTAAGAGCCCTTTTGTGCTAGGTTCTGTAAACAAATGGCCAGATAGTTTGGGCCCCAAAGAATTTACAGTCTAAACAGCCAAAACAAAGGGTGGGAGAAGACATAAAAAAATTAGATGACTCACTCAAGGTATGTTTATGGCAGAACTGGGAATAGAACCCAGGACAACTGACAACCAATCAAATACCCCATCTACTAGACCCTGTGCTGGTCGTTTTAAAGCTGACTGACATCAGAATTCTGAACCCCAGCTAGTACAGGTAGTAAAGGAGAGTATTCTTGATCCAGAATTCAGCCTCCCTCCCCATGCACTACTACCAGCACTTGGCCACATATGGTGGGGCGGTGGTCACACACTCTGAGGCAGAATTTAGATGCTATCTATAGTACAAAACTAATCTTCAATAGTTGGACACTACTAATATTGGGGTTAACTAGAAATCTAAACTAATTTGTTCTCCTTTCTTTTAATATATTTTTTCTTCCATTTTAATTCATGAAGTCTCGGGCCAGCATCTCTCTTCCTGAATAAACATTTACATTTACATTCTTTAATCATTTTTATTTAAAAACACAAAGAAATGCACAACCTCTTATGAATTCAAATTAAAAATGAAGTGCAATGGCAATGATTTATAGGTGGTAGAACTTAGTAGGGAAAATATACATCTTGCTTGCGGTACATCATATTCTATTCCTTTAATTTACAAGCAGGCTGTAATGTAACATTCATCATACTAAAAATACTTTAACTTCGGTTTGAAAGATTTGTTCTGGTTGAACTTCATACACCTACAAATAAATGGATTTCTTGTTTTAAATATGGGCAGCACACTATTGTGCTGCCCAGCACTGAAGAGGATATATGTGGAAAGGTTCACAAGCAGTCTGATTTTTTTTTCCCTTTGAGCCAGCCATACATCCTTTCCACTCGATTTCCATCCTTTCAATGATCTGTTCCATCCCATTTGAAAGATGTAAGATATCTTGAGTTTCGCTGGTAATATGTGGAGGAGACTGCTGAGTTTTTGCCTCTTGAAATGAAAACCTTTTTATGTCACTGCCTCATTCAAAGTACATAAGGCTACCTGCTGCTATACTGAGGGAGGAATATGGTCTGAACTATTTTAATATCCTTCTGAATTTGATATTGAGGGACAGTACAGCTCTGCAAACAGGAAAAAAATCACAAATACACATTTCATGATATTTTATCTGTACATAATCACAAACTATCCTCTCCCTACACACACACACACATACACCCTGTAACGTAGGCATAGAGGGGAAAGGTTCTTGTTGAATAAATTATTCAATAAATCTAGTAAAATCCGTAACATTATTTAATATTTGACTAGTGTTAATGGATGGGTTTTTCAGTGTAACAATCTTGTTTGCAAACCTGCTGCACTGTGTACAGAGCTTACAGTTAAAGTACAAGGGCATTTTGGAGGGCATCCCTTTCTTCCTTTCTGGCTCAATTGTGCACGTAGGCCTCAAAGCTTGTAAGCACAAAACATTCAGAGTCTCATCTGGTCAAACTGCAGACAGACACTAAGGAAAGAGAAGAGTAGGAACTGCAAATTGCAGGCAACGTTCAAGATTTTTTCAGGGGGTTGAAGGTGCGGTGAGCTAGGTCTCTGTGCTGTTAGACTCACTTGTTTTTTGTCTCTCATTAATCCTTTTTAATATTTCCACGTTCAAAATGCGTCTTCTCTGGGATTCAGCACCTGAGGTGTCCTTGCCTTGGTAGTGGTATTTAGCTTATATGAACAAAAAGACTTTGCAACGAGATAGTGCTGGGAATGGGCTGCGGGGGAGGAGGGGGAATGGCAGGGCCGTCCTTAGGCATAGGCAACATAGGCAGCTGCTTAGGGCACCTGAAAATTTGGGGCACCACTGGGTCTTAGTGTCCACCCCCTTGTTTTCCTATCCCTGTTCTGACCCTTCCTGCAGGCTCCCACAGATGGCTGCTCTAGCCTGGTGAGTCTTCCTTGGGAGGGAATCTAGTAGTTAAAAGTGAAAAAACCTCCAGCCTGCCAGACCTATTAGCACAACATTGAAACTGTTAAAGAGACATTCAAGGGGTAATAAAGCCATTTAACAGGCATTTGCCGACCCCAAGGTATATACTGACAGGTTTCAGAGTGGTAGTCCTGTTAGTCTGTATCAGCAAAAACAAGGACGAGTCCTTGTGTCACCTCAAAGACTAACAAATTATTTGGGCATAAGCTTTTGTGGACTAGAACCCATTTCATCAGATGTCCACGAAAGCTTATGCCCAAATAAATTTTTATTCTGTCAGTTTCTGACTTTACTGACAAAAACAGTTGTGCATTAATGTAATATTTACACAGAACATGTCAGTCTACAGGACCTTAGTTTAAAATTTGCTTTAAAAATATTTCATTAGTGAGTTGGTGAAGATTATAAAATCACATTTTTAAAAAATGCTTGCATAGAGTTTTAGATGCACAATCATCTTTAGCCTTAAATGCGTGGATCTTCAAACATACAGTTTTTTAAATAAATCCTTCAAAAGACCTCCCTTATCTAAAATACATATTTTAATTACTATAGTTAAAAAAAAAGTGCTTCCAAGTCTTCCTGTCCTTTCTGTCCACCCCTTCACCACCTCTCCCCCCACTCCCCACTGAAGAGAGCCCTGAAAGGGACAACAGTCCTTCCCTTCCAGATAGCTGGACAAAGAGTTTCCCTTTCTTTACTTCTGACTATCCGACAAACTAGTTTTAAAAGAACCCTCCAGCAAAATCAGTACCTTAGTAAGACAAAATCCTTGTTATACCTAAAATCTTTGGAAACATATTTTTTTAAAGTTGGTGAAATTTCATAACTATGTCTCTTGTTATGGAGATCACACAAAGTAAATTACTGTTCCCTTTTTCTAAAAGCAATGAACATTGTTATGAACACACTAAACCTCTCTGATTAATTTAAAAGAATGTCTTTGTTTCAGTGAGTTAAATATGTAATAATCTGGAATGCTGGCTTAAGATTTGAGTACATTTAAAATATAAATTCAACTTAGAAATACTGATGAAGAAAATGTAAAACAGAGAAGAGCTGCATCATGTATTCCATTATATGTAATGTTGTATTCAGCAGGACAGCTGACTCACCCTTACTATGAAGTTTTTGCAAATAAATCTCTGACAAACTTCAAGGCATATCAAAAAACCTGTGACTGACATTTTTTATTCCCAAATTTTAGTGCTTTTAATTAGGTACTTTCTTCATGTCCATTCTGCATGAGGGAGAGGGCATGGAAGTCTCTGCGGGGAACTGTGACTCTCCGCCACCATGAGGCAGGCCGGGCATCTCATTATCCTTTGCTGTCAAGTCCCTCCTCCCCCTCCCCCCCCAGGCTGTGAGCTTGGGCTGCCATCCGGCACAGGGGCACCAGTTTAATAATACTGCGTAGGGCCCCATAAATCCTAAGGATGGCCCTGGGGAATGGTAAAGGGACGAATCCAAAGTGGGAGGAAGACAATAGACACAGAAGGGTAAAAAGAGAGTTAGAGGGAAGAGGTAAAACCTCTCAAAGGAATGAAGAATCTTGTTCTCACCAGTCAAAAAGGCTACAATAGGGAATAGCTAGAGATGAAGAAAAGGATAAAATACAAGGTACATGAAAACTTGCTTGTGTGCGCATATATGTATACCACTGGATTTTGAGTTTTAGGCTCTTCTGTTGTGCTGGAAGGACAGCTTAGTGGTCTATGCATCAGAGGCTTCATGCAATGAAGTAAAGTCCACAGAAATCAATGGGAAGACAACCATTATCTGAAATCTACTCTAATACCTTTCAGGAGGCCAAATGCATTGCCTCTGTGCATATACATTTTCATAAGATTTGAATAAGAAAACTCAGTGGTTTCTGTAATTATTACCCCCCTCACAGCTGGTACAGCTTTGAAAAGGGCATCTTCTCTGATCCTTCCCATAGCTGGTACCCTGATTTATGACATATCCAAGTTTCAGTGGAACTGACTGCCTTCTGTAAATGCCAGTAGACCACCTTGCTGCAGCAGGAACCACCAGCAAAGGGCTTAGAATTTGAACTGAGCTTATGAAATCTCCCCCAATTTGGAACAACTGAAACTTGTGTGGGTTGAATGAAACATTTCTTTTAGAGTTCAACTATTTTTAAATATTTATGATTTTTTAAAAATGAAATGGAAGAAATTTTTTTAAAAATTATGAACCAAAAAATTAACCACCTTGGTTTTGACTAGAGCCGAGCAACAAATTTGTGTTTTTGTTATGTGGCTGAACTGGGGGCAAAAATTTAGCTTCAAACCCAAATTGAATTTTTTCCCCCATCAACAAAATGAAAAACTCAATTTTATTTGGCTCAAATAAACCATTTTGAATATTGACACTTTTGAAATCTTTGTTATCATTTTTTTGGCCAAAACTATTTGAATGTGCCCCAAATTCATACATAGTTTTAATGCTCTGAAAAATGCTTTTTCCAGCAAACTCTCTACTTGTTGAAAAAGCTTCACCTAGCTTTAGTTGACATTCTCAAAACAAAACACTTCATTTTTTTCCCAAAAGAAGTCAGCAAAATTGACATGAATTTGCAAAATGTTTCAATGTCACCACATCTGACTCTTTCACCAAAAATATTGTGCTCTAATTTTTGCTGTGCTCCATTTGGAATATTTGGCTATAGCAGCTCTTAGATTTCCTGCAGCTCTGGGTCTTGTCATTTCTGATTAGAGTGACTAAGAACACCACTGTTTGTGGTATGGCTGAAAACACGCATGCTATACTTTTACAGAGGACTAAAGTAATTGATAATGAGCAATTTTATCACTTCAGCATGAATGAGCTTGATACATGGCTGTGAATGAGGAACTCCCAAAGTGAGTATTTTTAGGAACAATGGGAATCTTTATGTTCTTTCAATGTGTGCAAAAATGATGCTTTTGAAACAAATGTATTTACAACAGTAAATAACTTGCAGTGATAAGATTCCTAGTTGGCAAATTTGGGTCTTCCTCTCAGAATTGAAGGGCCAGATCCAGAGGCTGATTTACAGTAAAACAAAGCGTGCCCTGGCACAGGGCCCCTCCAACAACAGGGGGCCCCAGGGCTGGGCAGCTGTTGGGGCAGAAGCTTGGTCTTGCCATCTCCAGGGGCTCCTGCTGCAGGGCAGGCTCTGCCCGCTCCCACCAGCAGCCAGGCTCCCCCTCCCCCACATCTTCCTCCAAGTGTGCCACATTCCCACCCCTCCCCCTCCCAGGTCCCACCGCGAAACAGCTGTTTGCCGGGGTTCTGGGAGGGAGGGGGAGGAGCAGGGCAGCAGCATGCTTGGAGGAGGAGACGGGGCCGGGGCCTTGGGGAATGGGGTGAAATCAGGGCAGAGCAAAGGCAAGGCCCCCACATACCCCCTACACATACTCCCCCCAGCTCCCTGCCCTGAGCAGCTCAGGGTAGGGGGCTGGGAGCACCCCCAAGACCCCAGCCCACACCCCCAACCCCCTGCCCTGACTCCTGCACCCCCTTCACATACCCAGCCCCCACCACATGCCCTGACTCCTGCACACCCCACATTCCCACCTGCACCCCTCGCACCAAATGGGAGCTGCCCCAGGTAAGCGCTCCACACCCCAACCTCCTGCCCCAGCCCTGAGCCCCCTCATGCATCCTAACTCCTGGCCAGACCCTGCACCCAGCCAACTCCTGCACCCTAACTTCTTCCCATAGCCTGCACTCCCTGTCCTGACTCCTGCACCCCCTCATGGCCACCAGCCCCATGCTCTGCCTGACTCCTGCACCCGCCTCTCACACTCCCAGCCCTAACTTCTGCATCCCCTCAAACACCTCCAGTCCTCCACACTCCCAACCCTCCACCCTTCCTGACCCCTGCACCCCCTCACACATCCCCAGCTCCCTGCCGTCCCTGACTCCTGCACCCCCCCCACGCACTCAGCCCCCTGCCCTCCCCCCACCGGCACCCCTCGCACCAAACGGGGGCTGCCCCAGGTAAGCGCTCCATACCCCAACCCCCTGCCTCAGCCCTGAGCCCCTTCCCTCACCCTAACTCCTGGCCAGATCCCACACCCCAACATTTTTTGACATTTTTTTAATAAAGCACTGATATCCAAAGTGCTTTACAATAGGTAGCTAACGGTACAAACAATATTTGGAAAGATCATTAAGTGGTCCGCCGAGACCCCCAGTGATTTTCAAGTGGGTCTGTGGAAAAATAAGTTAGACTACAAAAAAAATCAAGGTACCTCACTTCATTTTTACTTACTTCCTATTACCTATAGAAGGAGGATGAAGGAAAAAAGAATGAAAAATGAGGGCAGGGGAGATAAGAGAGAATGTTCTTTTTCTTGACTGGGTCTCAAGGAGGGGCCCCAAAAATGAAGCCGAGCACAGGGCCCTACTAACTCTAAATCCACCACTGGCCAGATCCTGTTCCACTGAAGTCAAAGAGAGTAGGATCAGGCTCAGCAAGGTTAAGGTGTGAACTGGGAAAAACAAGGGACTAGTCTGAATCTCAACCCAATTTTTTTTTAAAATAAAATTGAGCACTAGACTGGTTCAGATGTGTATGTCACATGATCCAAGGTATTTCTGCCACAAACCTCTTGTTTCATGCTGTACTGAAAAATCCATGGTGAGGGCTCAGCAGGTCTGGCAGTCTCTCCGTGTGGTGCTGCTTTTCCATTTCATGCATTCTAGGTCTCCTGAGTTCAGAGTTACAGGGTGTTTTGGGGCATCTGACCTGTGGGACCTTGGAAAAGATTGTGCTGAGGGGACCTTACTGAAGTATTGTTCTAGTTCAGAACCTATCAGAGTGCGGCTTGGTGGTTTTGATCACTATGCTGAGCCTGATCCAATGCTCATTACAGCTGATGATGGAAAGGCTCCTATTGATCTCAGTGGGCACTGGAAGGAGAAGAAAAGCAGTAATATTTTTGCTTTCCCATCTACAGTAGCACCTGTGGGGTTTGCACCCTTGGAACCCACAGAGGAATTTTGGCAGAGATTCATGCTTTAATGTGGGCATCACCACACCTTCTCCCAGAGCGTAATGCCGTAAAAACACAATCTAAAGTAGCAGTTGGCCTAAGCCCAGCAATGCTTGCCAAGTTTGAGAGACTGTAGTATCAGAAAGGGGAAGGAGGAGGAAGAGGAAGTAAAGCATTGGATATGTGTGCATGAGCCTTGGCTAAGTATGCAGACTTCGAGGTATTGGTCTCAGCTTCTAAACCTCTCAAGATTTTCTTTGAAAAAGAATGAGCATGGGATAACCGTGCAGGTGCCTTCTGTGTAATATGTATGGACATGGACACAGACACGTGTTCATGTCTCTTTTTATAATAGCGGTGTTGCATGAACAGCTTGGATGAGACTAAAAGGAGTGAGGTGAAGGCAAGCGGTTCTGTCTCACTGGTATAACAAAAACTACATTGTAGACCCTGGGCAAAATTCTGCTATGACCATGGTATAAACTGGAGTAAATACACTGAAGTGTCATGACCCCTACAATTCCAACACCATGAAATTTCAGATTTAAATAGCTGAAATAATGAAAATTATTATTTTTAAAATCCTATGACCATGAAATTTACAAAAATGGACTGTGAATTTGGCAGGGCCCTTTTTATGTGTAACCTGGCAAACAGATTGGTTATTAAATTAACTTTATAAAATACAGTGAAACACTGCTATAACACGACGATTGGGGTCCAAAAAATTGGATCGCGCTAAATGTGGGGTCGCGGTATAGTGGGGTTTACCATTTCAAGCTGGTCAGTTTCAAGCTGATCGATTTCTCTTGGGCAGAAAATTACTTTCATTTATGAACTGCCCATAGCAGTAACTGAAAGGGTGCAGCTCCAGCAGCGAGGGCTCTCAGCCATGCAGCAGGAGAGGGAAACACTTGGGGAGAGCAGGGGAGACGTGCAAGGGGCAGAGGAAGAGTGAGGAGCAGCTGGGGAGGAGAATGGCTCTTCTCACCAAAAGCGAGTAGGCTGGAAGAAGCAGTGGGGAAGGCACATTCCATTTTTTGTTTGTTTCTTTTTCTTCAGGGTCGTTCCAGCCTCTTTTTTTCTTTTTCGCGCTTTGGTGGCACTCTGGCGGGTTTTTTTTTTCTCTTTTGCGCTTCTGCAGCACTCCAGCCGCTTTTTTTTTTTTTTGGCCTGGGGCAGCCGGAGCCACCTTATAATTGCGTTATAGACGAATTCACGTTATTGAGGGGCGCATTATAGCAGGGTTTCCCTGTAGTTAATCTTGCATGCTGAATTCATCCTCTCTTCCAGCCTTCTTTATGGAGATAGTCGATGCACAGATTAGAAAGTATTTGCAATTCTTCTTTTACTGCCATTCCACACTGTAAATTAATGAGATCCCCTACATGACTACCAAACAGTTCATTATTAGAATGGTGCTAACAGCAAATCTGTTGGGTCTTTGGCTCCATTGCTAGGCTGGTTTGGTATAAAGTCTGTCTCCCACTTTATTTGTAATCAGGCAAGCAGGAAAATAATCTTTCAGTTGGGGGTGAAGCTACCTGAGGCCTGGGTCTTGTAAGACCAAAGAAAATTGCATGGAGATCATTCCACTACTTTCTGTTCCAAGTTGCAGAGCTGGATAAATAGTAGTTTTTTCCCCTTAAAAATTGTTTGAATTCATAAGTGAATTTGCATTCTACTGTTTGTGGACCCTTTTGTTAGTCTTCTACAAACACCTGAGGGCTTGAGCTTCATGAGCATGAATATTCATGAGAAGCCCACAGTTTTCTCTCATACTGAATTAAAGTGAACTTCTGATTGAATATGCAGTTCCAGGACCTGCAGTTATGAAACTGGTGCTGAGTTGGCTGTTTAAACAAACTGGTGTATTGTTGCTACTCCCTGATTGTTCTGTGTTTGGTTTCATACACCATCCCAGTGCAAACTGTGAATTAAGGGCTAGATTCTGTCTCTGTTTCTTATGCCAACTAGCACTCACTGACTTCAGTGGGATTTCTTGTATGAGTATAGTGCACTATAATTAAGGGCCCAATCTTGCGTTGTGATTAAGGGCTCAATTTCCCCTAAGTTATGTAACTTATACAAATAATTTATCTATCGAAAATAGTGCAAATTGTGAAACTTCCAATTTTCATAACTTGAATGATCTGCAGACCAGGTCTCTTATTCAGTAATATTTTCAGAAAATAACTTGAAATAGTGAGTGCATCTGAGATTTTCACAATGTATTCATAAACAGAGCAGACAAAATGTGTTAACTAAATTCCTTGCCCAATTCTAGAACATTTCTTCATTCCTTTTCTGGGGTAGGGATGTCCCATCTTTCTACCCTGCAGTCTGTTGCATGTAGACATACCCCCAGCATACCATTGCAGCGTCATTACCATGATCTGAGAGGGAACACCAACAATGGAACATATAGCAGTTCCTTGCGTTTTAACTGGTGCATTTCGTGAACAGAAGACTCAAACCTCCTTAATTCCCAGCACAAGAATGTTGGTCAAAGGTTTTTCTACAGCTTCTTGCAACATCTATGAAAACTGTTAGTATAATCCCAAGGTATCTTTCTTGCCCACTGACTGTTACCTGTGAACACAATACTAAGATCTCAGGAGGGACGTCTGTCTACTAACAATTGTTCTATGCAGTATAGTTTTAGCTGTGTTGGTCCCAAGTTATTACAGAGTCAAGGTGGGTGAGGTCATATCATATGCTGAACAATCTGTTCCACCTGGAATTTTGCTGTGACACTAAGAGTTCCTTTCCCAGACCTGAAGAAGAGCTCTCTGTGGCTCAAAGTCTTCTTTCTCATACCGACTGAAGTTGGCCCAATAAAATATATAACCTCACCCACTTTCTCTGTCTACTAACATTAAGGATTTTGGTGATATTTCATATGACTCCATAAAAAGGAATGTTGGCTGCAGCCACTGAATAACTATTTTGAGTAAATTATAGAATACTTTCTAGGCTCCCTATTCATTTCCTAATGTGATTAAGAGTTGGTGTGGAATATGGTTCTAGTATTCCACTTTGTATCATGTGGCCTGCTTTGGATTAAGAGAAGTTGTACAGTAAATGCAATATAGATCTGATCCAAATCCCATTGACATCAATAGATTCCCAACTGGCTTTGGATCAGGCTTTACGATCCTAGTCAACAACTTATATTGAAACGTCAGCACCAGTAGGAGCTGAGTGCTACAGCTATAAGTCTTCTGCCTGGGATTGATGCTGCAGGGACCAGTGTTTATATATTTTAAGAGGAAATTGGCTGAATGCAGGGACTGCTCCCTGCTAGCACTCTCTGCAAGTCCCCACAACTGGAGTGAAGAAGTGGGGGTGGGAGGTGGGGAAGCTGGGCCATAGCCAGCCTGGAGGGGAGATCAGCTTAGAGAGCCAGTAAGCAATGCAAGGAATCACATGCGGGTCTCTCTGAAGCACTGTAGCAGTTAGTAAGCTCTTCACGTACATTGGGAACCTCTAGAAGGCATTGGGCTACAATGATCCTTCTGTGACAGAATCATTCCACCTCTATTGCAGGGCTTTCCCTAAAAGACACAGTAAAGATCTTGGTGCTCAATCCAAAATTCTGATGACTCCAGTGGGCTTTGACCCAGGCTTTCAGAACTGAAACAATATCCTCCTCCTCCACTTCTGTGCTGAACACTGTTGTGGTTTTTCTTTTGCATTCATTGAAATGTTACCTTTCCTGGTCAAACTTTGTCCATTTCTGGAGTGAGGAATTATCAAGAGATAATGGCAAAACTCCAGTTGATTCCAAGAGTGGAAGATCAAGCCCGGAATCAACATTGCCCTCTCTCCCTGTGACCAGGAGGGGCTGTTTCTACAACAAAATTATGAATTCATTCTCCTAGACAATATATGTCATCCTGCCATTTCAGCTTGATTTATTAAACTATTATCTCATTGGTGGTTCTTTTATGCAGTGTAGAATTTGCACATTACAGGCATGTGTATTTCATTAGCTTATAGCAAGCAAGGGATACATTTCTAGTTCTTCTTGCAAATGGTGTGTAGGTACTTGGGGCATGTGTATGTGAGGTACTATTGATGACTTGGTTTTTTTTATCGTTTTTTTTCTGGATAAATATTTCTAATGTAACCAACATGCTCTTGAAATGTTATTCATGTTTCAGGCTCTTAATGGACATAGCACATTGAAGCATTACAAAAAGTTATTCACGAGACCTGTGTCGGACACCTAACCTCTTTTATGTGGCTGATATGTTGTAACTTTCTTTCCATTCTGCTTATGCTTGCCATCAAAAATGTCATGGCCTTCAAAAAAGTCATGTCTGATTTAAGTAATTATTTAAAATCTTGGGGACAGCAAGGTGGCAATTCTGTTCTCTGCTAAATGAACAGTTCTCAATGGGATTTGCAGTCAGCCAAAGCCAAAACCTGCTGGGGAAAGTTATGGAGCTCTTCAGACATATTCATGTGCCTTGTATCTGATGGCCAAATTCTGCACGCCTTATTTAATCCTTACTCAGACAACAGTATATTTGAAGTCAAATGAAATATGTCAATCCTGAACCACCTTTACCTATCTAGGGCCTCACTCAATGACCATTAAAGTCACTGGAAAAACCTCTACTTCCATCTCCCTGACTTCAGTGACCATTGGAGCAGGTTCTCAAACATCACTAAATTAAACCTAAAAGTTAAATTCAATAGTCTGAGCAATCTGAACAAGGAAAATAAGGCAACAGTATGAAAACACTCAATGGGTTTTTTAAATCTGAGCTTTGAATTGTACAACTGGAAAAGAAATTTGATCTTTTTGTGTAACATTTAGGCTCATTCCAAACCCAGGCTGCAGTATTGCTTCAGTCTTCGAACTTGAGAGCAGAACTGTTGTTCACTTTACCAGTAAATGCTAGGGTAGGATGAAAGGAATGTCATCTCCAACTGATGTTGAAGTCTAACCCTTGGTTTCACTGGCTATTTGGATTCCAATAACACAATACTAAGGCCTTGGCTAGACTGACGCTTTACAGCGCTGCAACTTTCTCGCTCAGGGGTGTGAAAAAACACACCCCTGAGCGCAGCAAGTTACAGCACTACAAAGCACCAGTGTAAACACTGTAAGCTAATCCCCATGAGGAGGTGGAGTACCTGCAGTGCCGCGACCACACTCACACTTCAAAGTGCTGCTGCGGGAGCACTCCCGTGGCAGTGCTGTACGGCTGCAAGTGTAGCCATACCCTAAGATCCTTCTTTTTTTCCTTATTACCTTACTAACAACCAGTAAAATAAGTGAAACAAAATGCTGATCCTGTTAAAATGTGGTTAAATGAGTGCACATTTCACCTCCTGTCTCTCATGATTTTGCCATATGCCGTGAGTTAAATCGCTTTATACTTAGCATGTAGGCCCCAGTTCATCAACAGGGCTTGTGCAATAGAGATATTTGTAGTCTAAGACTAGTTTGCCTTTTTTTTTGGTCTTGAGTAGGGAAAGAGTCCCCCCCCCACATGCAATAAAGTTCCTTACATAAAACTGGAAAGTCAATAAAGCTAAAAAGATGTGTCAGCAAAGAGCCAAACAGTTAATTTATTACTCAAACATCCTGCCCAGGCACTTATTTACAATCAAATCTGGTTGTATAAAGCTATTCCTCTTCCGTTGTTTTGTATCTCACTGTTTACAGATCCCTGTCTGTTACTTTGTATCTTATAACATATTGAATTCATGTGTGTGTTCAATGAAAACAGTCTTGGTTTTGTTTCAAAAGTATTTTTTTTTTTTGGATAAGTTGAAAGTATACCCAACACAGTTCTGATCTCAGCCCTGCCAGCAAAATTAAATTGTGCCACAATAAATCTAAATAAATTCAGCAATTACTGAATAGTGGCCTTCCTTACCAAAATCCCCCAAATTATTTAGAAAAGTGTTTACAGAAACTTACCCAGCAAGGGAAATATATTACAAGTAACATGTTACTATACTCATTTTTTTTTGCCTTATAAATATACACGAGAGAATGTGCCTAACTATACAGTGCTTTGTATATATTACAGAATATGGTTTCTATGGGACTAAAGTATGGGCAGTGCCAAAAATAATCTATCTAATCTGTCAAACATTTAGATAGAAAAATGTGATTTACTTGCTGAGGTTGTAACACAAATAAAAAGGTTACATTGTGAATCAAACAAATCTAGTCTCTTTACGGCTGTGAGCAATTAGGGGTGTGACATCCCAGCTGCGTGGTCTGCAGCTCCTAAATTGGCCTTCAGACAGTGTCTTTACAATGCTAGAAAGCTTTATGTTTAAATGTGGTTCATGTACATCTGCTTGTGTTCATGGGGAAAATCCGGGATCAATGGGCAACTTTTATTAGATTGAGTCCACACATGTGAGCGGGTTCCAAAGCACCCTACTTGACAAAGGAGGACAGGAAAAATCTTCCCTTCTGGTATCAGACCAACTCCAAAGATACCAGATTTCTCCAGGATAATGAGGTGTGCAGAACAGTGACGGGGGGCCAAGATGTACTCTTGGTTAGCTATGATGGTGTAGATCTGAAGTATCTCCATTGACTTCACTAGCATTACTACAAATTAACACTGGGGTCACTGAGCAGAACATGGCCCAGAGTAAATGGTTTAACCTTATCAGGTGTTAGATCTCATGGGGGCAAGTGAATGGTCTAGGATAACTAATTGTCCAGGACAGAGGTGACAGGAATAAAGAGGGAAGACCACATATCAAATAAAGAAAACTATTGTCCTAGCTTGTTGGCATCAGGCTCTCTGTTCACATTACTGTGTTTCCTATTTGTTCTCCTTTCTGCATTAAAGCCCAGGAAAACTGCAAAGTAGTCATAGTTCTTGAGCTAAAATCAAGTTGCATTTGCAAAATAGATAAACAATTGCATGTGTTATTTACACACAATTATCATGTTCTCTGCATACAATTACTGTAACTGTACTTTCAAAATGGGTAATGAGTACAACTAACATTACATAGACAAGTTGAGTAAGTGCATATGTACAAAGTTCTACATGCAAACTTGTTTGTAATCAGACCCTAAAGGTGAAAGTTTACCTCAAAAATACTACACAGGCTCAAGTCTACAACAGTGATTTTCAGTGTTATATCAGCTCCTCTGACTCATGTGTTCTATAAATGTTCTTAAGAATTTTTGAAGAAAAATCCTCTGTAGAGATTACAGAGAGGAATCTTTGTGGCACCTTAAAAACTAACAAATTTATTTGGGCATAAGCTTTAATTTGTTTCTAACATGCCACAAAGACTCCTCATCATTTTTGCTGATACAGACTAACGTAGCTACCACTCTGAAATCTGTAGAGATTGTAGTTCTGATATACAAAGGTGTAGGAACTATTCCACTGCCTTTTCATCTGTCCAAAGTGGTGTAAAATGCTACCAAATGGTAACTCTTACAGCTTGCTGAGAGTATGCCAGCATGGGGCAGAAGTTTTCCAGTCAGTTCTGAGGGTTTTCATGGGGTGTTCTGCACTAGTAACAGAGAAGTTACTAACATGGAATTCCCAAGATGAGTTACCTCAAAGCTGGTGGAGAACAACTTTGCTCTTGTGTCAAACAAGTTGTTTATTACTTGGTGGTGGTGGTGGTGAGGGATAGGCTTGGACTCATGGAGACCCCCTTCATTGTGCCCTTTTCAAGTTTGCAGATGTTCTCTCTAGGATATTAATTTCTCCCATCTCCACTCACCTCCAGCCTACGTGCAGTAAGTAAATGTGCCAAATGACACTTCAGTCTCAGAAAAGGTGATACATGCACCTTCTTGTGACCTGTTAATCTAACCTGTCTTGCTGCTGAGAGTTGTGCCCAGCCTCCAGTGCTGAAAAAACTTTGTGGTGGTTAAAGCTGTGATTAACAGGTTTTCATTAACTCTTCTGAAATTACTGTCTCTGAGGCCTCTTAGACATGCTATAATCTCCCCTCTAGACTATATGCTTTATAATGGCACTAACCTTGCTAGATTCCTGTTTGGGAAATTCTACCCAAAACTCATTTCAGGAGGGATAAGGACAAAAGATGATGTTCTGTATTAGAGAAGAGTTTGAAGAACAGTTTGGGCTACTCTATCACAGTTCAAGTTTCCCTATGTGGGGGGGGTAAGGGACAGTAACTATCCCCCTTTACTCCCCTTTTCATCTGAGTAAGGGTTACTTAGCTTACAGCTGCAGCATAGTGCAGAGCAAGGGCCACTTGGGGATACTTCTCACAGCAATCAAGGGATTTGGGAGGACTGGGGAGCGCAATGTGCACTGACTCAGACCTTGCCCAACTGGCATGCTGGCTGAGTGCACAGAGGTGAGGGGGTGCAAGCTGCTTTGGAAAGGAGTGAAGTCACTGACTTCCTCCCCAGAACAAGGGAGACGTGAGGAGTTAATTGCATCTCTGCATCAGTTGGGTCTCTGGTTTGCTCCTGTGGCGATGCACTAGCACCCTGTCCCTCACGCAAGACAGACAGATTATACACTTACTATTTAGTCTTGAGTTATCTTTGAAATACCCAATGCCGGATTGTCACTCGTAGGAGTGGCAAATGTTCACTTGCTTACAATACAAATACAGGCAGGAGTGTCAAAAGTAGCTCACTGATGGGGCAGCACTGTTGCCATGGGCAGCACCTCTATATAACGAATCTGCACACCTATAGCCTTGTGGAGACAGAAGAAGTAACAAGGTCACAGGCTCTCTGGAGCAATAGAGCTGCCTAAATTCCGAGGTGGATTCCTCCTGTGGAGTTGAGCAACTAATTATTTTTTCCAGTTGGTGATTGAACTGAAATTTTAAAAAAAAATCTTTTTTTTTGTTGAAACATATTTTCCTTCAGGTTGAATGAAACATTTTGAATGTTTATTTGAATTGACTTTTGCCACTGACATTGTGTAGGGAAAAATCCATTTTTTTTTCAGCTGAATTTTTTTTTCTGAACTGGACCCAAATTTACAAATACATTTTTCAGGGTGTTGAAACTATTTTTCAAAGGATTTATTATTGTCCAAAAAGACTCACGCAGCTCTATCCTCCAGCCCCCACTTCTGTTCTCAGTTAGAAGAACCAGTTGATTGATTGATCTGAAAGAGGAACCACAATCTTGGCTCTAAAGTTGAACCAAACTAGAAACTTTTGAGGTTGAAAAAAATATTGTATGGAAAGCTTACTTCCAAGTTATCACAGCAATTTGTACCCAAAGGATCAGAGCCTCATCTGGTGTAAATGGTATAGACAATTGGGGATCTGACCTACATAAAGCCAGGGAGTCCCTCAGAGGAGATTTCTAGATTAAAGAGTTATGGACTAATTCAGAGAAGCACTTGAACTTTTACATTAGATGAGAAAACCAAAACTTTTCACATTCATTACTCTAAATCAAAAAAGGAGTGAGCATTCCAAGATAGCGTCTGAAGACGTATCTTTTGTGAGTGTCCATTTTATCTCTTCTTTTCAAAGGACTTATGAACCAAATAAAAAGACAGATCTTTGAAAATACTTTTTCTTATGTGTCCATCTGAGTTTCTCTCTTCAAAGCCATAGAAGATGCCTAGACACCCCATTTGCTTTCTTTTAATGGAATTTCTTATCCAGAACTGCTGATACTTGTTTATTTCTTGCTTTGAGAGATCTGCTCACCAGCACTGAGACTGCTGAACTCTCTGTGAAATCCTGCTTGATCACATATTGCAGGGATCTTTGGCACCTAGACTATGTCTGGCCTCACTTCCATGAATAAACAAATTCACCCAGAATCTCCACTTACCTTCTTTCTATTATTGTGCTCTCCATTGTAAAAAACGTGTTGGCAGTCAGGGGCCTGATATTCACTTTATATTTTGCACAGTTTGCAGTCTTTTATAGTTTAATATTCATAAGCTGGAGATAAAGGCTATAAAAATTGAAGCAACACCAAGAAACTCTGGAAAAATCACTGGTTGATTCTTCTAGCATTTTGCCTTAGAGACTTACAAATATTAAATATGACTTAAACATACAGTTTTTTCTAGATAGTTTTAATGTGATTGTTTTGGAAATTTATTTGGCGTTGGTGCAAACAGAGCAGAAATGGCATTCTTCACTAAAGCTGATGGCAACATTTATAGTCCTGAGCCTACAGCCAGATATACACAGTCCCATCAACACCCCCACCTCCTCAACAAACTGCAGTCAATGGGGCTGGCACAAGTGTTAGGGTTTACCCTCACAGATATGAATGCAGTATCAGAGGTCTACCAATTTATCATTACTAAGGTCATTACCAGGGTATATGATGATTTCATGTATGTATTTTCTGGATGGCTGGGGGAAGAGATCTTGTGGCAAAAGTGCAAGACTAGGGATGTGACACTTGGGTTCTGTAGATTGTTTCTTACCGACAGTCACAGGCATGTTGTAACAGAATATTATTTGTGAAGCCCAAGGTGAGCCTTGGTTAGAAGGCAGATGTGTTTCTAGTATTCAAAACACATCTGCATGCAATTTCATCATCCGTCCTCAGCACATCACTGAAGACCTTTCACAGTCTTAGAAAACAGGACAGTCTCATGCTGCAGCAATACTCGCTGAGATCAAGTATCTATTGAAGAGGAAGATATCTCTGAAATATTTCCAAGTAACCATTTTCACAAAATGTTTCTCTGAGCAATCCCTTTGGCGTAACAGGAGCAGCTGTTCCTCTCTAGGACCTATACTTTAAAGCTGTCCTAGCTGATTTGTCAGATCAGCTTTTTTAATGTACCAATTTGGTGAGGGATTGCTATCAGCTGCTCTGCATTCTGCCACCCTCAATTCTACCTGTCATTACCACATGCAACTTTAGTGCCAATCCTCTCTCAAACAGAGGCTGTCACTTGCACCAAAGAATGAAAGATGGAGAAATCTTCAAGTACGGATGATCACTTATTGGGACTGTAGCAGCGTTGGAGAGCCTCTGTCATCGACTTGGACCCCATTGTGCAAGTCACTGTACACATTCCGAACAAAAAGATAGTCCCCATCCCAAACAGCTTATAGTCAAGACAAGAAACAAGAAGCTATAGACAGATAGGGGAGCAAAAGGAAGTAGTGAGACAATATTGGGCAATATGATAGGCAATGGTCTCAAGAGTAGAGTGCCAGCTGATGTGACCCTACTATGTGAATGTGAAACTAATTCTGTAGTAGAACTGCATGCAGCTAGCTAGGGATGAAATTGGAAGCCCTGCAAAATCATCTAGTTTGAGGTTTCATTAAAACTCAAAATGATTTGCTGTGGTTCACAATTTTTTTTTTTTTAAAACCTGGACCCAGTTTTGAACAAATGTCTCACTGAAGATTGGTCTGAGATAGAAAATTTTACATCTAGAATCAGACTTTCCCAGAGTTCAGGTGTGTTTAGATCTGAGCTTGTTGCTCTGGTGCATTGCTAGTTAGAACCCCATGTAGCTTGCTGTTCATGATTTGAGCAAAACCAGGTGAAACTAGGCGGATTTTAATTGTCTCATTTTTTGTTGAACAAAAACCCAAACTTATTTAGCAAAATTCTGTTGCTGTGAACCCAAGTTTGAAGAAATGTCTCTAGTCTTGTGATACAAATATTAACCTGCAAATATCTCTGAACATGAACACATTGTACAACTGAAGCAAAGCAAGCTAATTGCAGTACAAGGAATCTTATGTGTCGGTGGGTCAATAGATCCATTGAAATCAACTCAGCTGTACCAACTTAAGCCAGCTGAGCCTTGAGTAAACACTCTCGTGTCTTAATTGATGGAAACTGGAATAAAATAACTATACCAAAAGGCAAGATGAGAAATATTGTTGCATCTCCTCCATGTGAAACACAAAATAATATGGCAGGTAACTAAAATGCCTGCAAACTAAAACAATACAGTATTCTTTATAGACAACATTAGCCTAAAAGTGGCAGATGTTTAAGAACTATTTCCAAAGTATGCCAGAAGAATTCCTTATTAGAGAACAACAAGGATCTGGAATGGCTTCCCCACTGGTATCATAAAGAGTCTTCTACTATAACTCATTTTAATTCCTCCCCCTCCACACTAAACCGAATTCACGCTCAAATAAACCGAGCCACTGGAGTTTACTACTTGAATAGTTCAAATCTACATATTCCCACTGTTGACTCAGGTATTGTTTTCTATGTTTTATAAGGAAATTTCAGACACATTTGATTTCTCTCCACCAAAGGTTTTGGTGGGCAGGGGAAAGGGAGGAGAGACACATGTCATTGAGTATATCTGTCTTCTTAAGTCAAATCTCCAGGCTTGAAACTTGAACATGCCCTTTTCATTACAATTATACAAACTTGTGAAAACTCTGACTAGGCCAAGGTTGTGGTTAAATGTGGGTTACTTTAGTTCATAGCAGCTGTGATTCAATATTCAGTGAACAGATTGCTTCTTTCATTACATCAAGATTTTCTTGAACTTAAAACCAAGATCTCTAATTTTTAAACAGCAAGACAAACCGTAATGGATATTGGGCCAGGCTCACTTCCCCCCATTGAACCCACGCGGCAGTCTCTCAGTGA
Source organism: Gopherus evgoodei (assembly GCF_007399415.2). Taxonomy (NCBI): domain Eukaryota; kingdom Metazoa; phylum Chordata; order Testudines; family Testudinidae; genus Gopherus; species Gopherus evgoodei. Next base: position 39,456,031 of record NC_044330.1, read on the forward strand.
GAAGAAGTCTGCCAGAAGTGAGATCACAAGCTGCTTGCCACCCTCCCAAGCCTTCATGAAATGGCTGCATTACAGCTTTTCAAAAGTGACAGCTTCTTTCTACTGAATATTTTTCATTACAGTAATTTTTTTTGTTTTTGTCAAACACAAAAAACCCTAAATAGTTTTGGTCTCTAAAATCCTTTTTTTTGGATTTGTAATCTTCCAGGAAAAAAAGAAATATGAAAAACTCAGTTTCCAATGTTAAGCAGTTGTTTTGCAAAAAAGCTGCCTAATATTTCTGACCAGTTCCAGTCTTCCTATGGCTCACAACTTTTCAAACTGACACTTATTTAAAACTGTTAGAATAATTTGGAGAAATTATTCTTAAGAGCTTTGAGGCTGTTCACATAACAGGTTGGCTTGCTCACAATCTGCTTATGGCAAGTAGTTTGAATTGAAGATTTGAATATTGTCTATTTTGATTGGACACTCGGGTCGCCTGGCTTCTCATCCATGGTTGGATGAGTACAATTCTTAAGAATCAAGTTTCTAATTAGGAAAGAGAAAGATAATAAGACAGAAAAATATCAATCCATGGTACGCCTTTACCTTGAATTCTGCTTGCAGTTTTGGTCACACCATCTCAAAGTGATATGAGAATTGGAAAAGGTACAGACAAGGGCAACAAAAATGATTTAAGGGCATGGAACAGCTTCTATATGAGGAGAGGTTAAGAAGACTGGGACTTTTCAGCCTGGAAAAGAGATGACTAAGAGGATCTATAAAATCACAAATAGTGTGGAGAAAGTGAATAAGGAAGTGTTATTTACTCCGTCACATAACACAAGGGATTACTCAATGAAATCAATAGGCAGCAAATTTAGAAAAAAGGAAGTACTTTTTTTCCCCACACAATGCCCGGTTAACCTGCGGAATTAATTGCTGGGGATGTTGTGAAGGCCAAAACCCCAAAAGGAGTTTAAAAAGGAAATAGATAGCCATTAATGGACCGATCCTTGATGAACCTATTAGCTGAGATGGTCAGGGATGCAACTCCATGCTCTGAGTGTCCCTAGCCTCTGATAGTCAGAAACTGGAAGTGGATGATGTGATGAATCACTTGATTGCCTGTTCTGTTCATTCCTTCTGAAGCATCTGGCATTAGTCACTGTTGGAAGACTAAATGGACTATTGGTCTGACCCAGGATGGCCATTCTTATGTTCTTAATGTGACTGCTCATTTGCTTTAACCAAATGTAACCCTTCTGCCCCTCTGAGTTGGCAGCAACAAGGGTCGGGTTCAGTATCCAGGGGTTCAGTTTCAATAACACAATGCATAACCAGCTCGAGCCCCCACCCAGTGACCTGGGACACTCACATACCACACCCCCCTGGGCGCCTCTAGGAGGCAATACTTCCCCTCTCGCAAGCACGGAGTCTGAGTGTAGCAAAATCTTTTTAATAAAGGAAGGAATTAATGTGGTATCCCATTGGAGAAACACCACAAACAGGGTTATAACACAAACCATAAACAAAAACCCATCTCCAAGTACGTTTGGCACTGTCCTTTTTCCCCTTAGGGTTTTAAGTCCAATCACCCCAAAGTCCAACAACCCAAAAGTCTCTGGTCAATGCCACCCCAGAGTCCGAGAGTTTATCTGTAGAGGTCCCTCCCCCCAGCCTGGATAGAAAGGGGCACCTTACGTGGTCCATGGCCAACTGCCCTGCCTCTCCGTGGGTTCTGCTTCCGCCTTCTCCACGAACTGCTCCGCTTTACCAGCCGCTGCACGCTGCTCCTCCAGCCGTCCTCAGAAACTGCTCCGCTCCACCAGCTGCTCTGCTCCATGAGCTGCTCCAGTTCTCTCTGCAAACTGCTCGGCTCCGCTCGCTCTGTGGGCCGCTCCACCCATCCCACAGCTACTCCGCTCTGCTGCCACCAGCTGTCCCATGATCCACTCCAGCCATCCCCACAAACTGCTCCACTCCACCACAGCTCTGTTCCACAGTATAGCTTTGGGCTCCCCACTAGTTAGCACCATACTCAGTGCTCTCAGCTCAGTGATTTTAGCTCTTAGTGATTCCAGCTCATAGTAGGGGAGCCCCAGTGCTAGTGCACCATTAGCCCAGCATGATTTCAGCTCAGTAACCTGTATTTAAATTCTTAAAGGGAATAAAAAAAATCAACTCTGACATTCCACAGTGGAGAGAGGAGGAGGTGCAACCAGTGCTTCTGGCTCCACAAGGAGACTGCACCACCAGGCACAAATACCTGTCCCCAGCCTCTCTCTCAATTCTCTGGGTTTTGGAACCCATGTCCCATGTCTAGCCAGTACCACCCAACTGAGGGTGAGCAATTTGTCACCAAGCACTCCCACAGCTCAGCAGTCTGGGATAGGGTAGGCGTGCCTATGCAAATACACTCTCTGAAATTCTTTCCACCAGATGTCAGTGTAGAGCTTATCCTGACACTGCTTACACAAATATCTCTTAAAACTTGCCTTCTCTGTGTTTCTGTCAGTTAAGTAACTTTACTAAGCTACTAATGAAAATGATCAGTCCACTTAAATTTGAAAAAAAAATTTTTGGAAATAGTTTCTCAGTCTTTGCACAGCTCTATATGCAAAGTTTGCAAAATGCTTGTTGAATCCTTTAGGATGACAAGCAATCTAAAATGCAAATGTTTTTGGTTTATATTTACACAGTCTGCAAGGAAAATATCTATGTTCTAGGCAGTTTACTTTGCACTGGTTTTGTTAATCAGTTTTGCTACCTCTTTCTCATTGTTCTTGGTTTGATGGCTTTGGTGTTTCTAAGTGATGGGACTATAATGGCATCTTCCCTGTTATACAGTGAACAGCAAAAAACATTAGGGAGGGATTTTACTAAAACGTAGCTCCTATTATTGATAAGAAATAATGTAGACTGGAGTGCAGTAACGAACACTGAAACTTTGGGTCAGACTTTTGTCAGCCTTAGTAGTACCTTAATGTGAGTAATCCCACCGAAATGAGTGAGGCTACTTGAGGAGTAAGGTGGACAAATCTGGCCTACAAAATACGTTAGCCTCTCGTTGAAAGGTTATTTTGACAAAGGTTTTGTATTAAAGGCTGTTTTGATTAGGGAGTTCTCAGTTGTGTAGCTATTGGGCCTTTCTCCTCTCACTGTATTTGAATTCAGATCAGCCCTAGGCCATGAGTTAGTGAATCAGGCCACATAGTTTAAGGAGCCTCTGAATCTTCTCTCTGTCCTTTAAAAGTCTTCAAGCAGATCTATTTAAAAGCATATTTTCAAATCACAGGAACTACTGGGCTGATTAGCATTGTATCAGTTTTCTGTAGCACATTGTTGCTGAAAACTAGAATCCAAATTATGTCCGAGCCCCCGTGGAGTGTAGAGTGTATGGAGCAGCTTTGCCTGAGTGGTGAAGGAAGGTGTTGTTCTTGTGTAAAGACACAATGTGCCTGCATTCTTGCTAAAATCTACTAAAGTCTTCACTTGAGTGTACCTAAGCACAGGTCTATAGCAAGTGCACTCCCCAGGTGCTGGGAGAACCACTTGCCATATACACCTGCAGACAAGATGTAGCATAGAGGTTTCTCCCTTTGCTCCTTTCCCAGTGCTACCCAGTTCACAGGGAAACCCTAGTCCATGCAGGTACAGCCCTTTAGGCAGAGTTAGCATCCCTGCTTGCTGCTTCTGGGACTAAAAGCAGCAATTTGAGTGGCCTCATGCATACAGATGCTAGGGGCAATAACAGGAGTGTGCAAAACACTTGTATTGAGCAGGGTATTGGATGAATTTAGCTCTTTTTCCTGTTTGTTTCCTCTAGTCTATCAATGAGGTATCTGAACATCTCCAAGTATTTCCTCTTAGAGCTCTCCTCCCCAGCAAGTAGGAGTAAAATCTTGACCAGAGTTAAGACTATAAAGTGGTTGTTATGGGAGACCTAGCTTACAAAATTCTTCCGCTTAAACAGGTGATGCTAACAATCGTTACTCTCCTTGCTGTGGTTTCACAGTTTGCCATATGCCTGTAAAGATCTGTCTTCTACATTGAAATTGATTCCAGTTAGTTGAATTTCATTAGGGAGGCACCTTGGCCTATTGGATAGGGCTTGGGACTGGGAATCAGGAGAACTGAGCTCTAGTCCTGGTTCTGTTACTGACTTGCTGTGTAATCCCTGGCAAGTCACTCCACTCCTCTGTGCCTCTTTCCCCTCACCCTTTGTCTTGTCTATAACTGACTGTAAGCTCCTCAGAGCAGAGACTCTTTCTCTGCTTGTACTGGGTCTAGCATGTTCAGACCTTGGTGCTACTGTAGTTGAAATAATTATCAAGAAACATAGCCATGGTAGGGCATAGTTAAAAAAGGAGAGACCATCTCAGAAATAGCTAAGGCCAACCACAGGAATAGGTGCAGAGTCAGTTATGTCAGCGTTGACTCTGAGATTTCTCCCACCCAAAGGGCTAAATCAGATTTCCATCCTTCTCTTGCTATCATAGTCTTGCAAAGAGGACAGAGTGTGGTATAGAATCTAAATTGATTGATATATAGATATTGGGTCAATCCAGGATGCCAAATTTGTAAGAACCATGGACATGATATGGATATGAAAGAATATGCACAACAGCTGTGACATTCTTGCACATCTGATCTTAGTTAAGCAATGAACCCAGGAGTCACATGGCAATTTACATACATGGTTAGTCCCTCTTCTGGTGGCAATACACAATCCTCCAGGGCTTTGGAGGCCTAGTGGATCTAAATGGAGAGGTCATACCTGTTTCATATGGTAGCAACGTTTGATCAGCAGTCATTTCCAAAAGGAAAAGTGAGGCATCTGCTTAGCATACAAGGTTGTTAATGACACCCCCTTCCCCCTCTGACAGGTCAGTGGCCTGGTATTTGTCTTTAGTGCAAAGTAAAGGAGCTGGCATATTCTGCTGATCTCTAACACAGAGGAGAGAGTGAGGCTGCCTAAGTCAACTTTCACCTGTCACTTCATCTGCACTTCACACTCTGCCCCAAAAATTCCATCCATCCCTCGTATGTCACACCTGGCACTCTTGACTTCCAGAAGGGTCATTAGGGACTGAGGCTGCTGATAAGAGAGGAAGCTCAATCTCAAATCAGCCTTTATCAGAGATTCTCAAGGACAGTTCTGGTGACCTGTAGAACAACAATTATTGCTTGCTTGTCTCTGCTTGCTTACCTCTCTTCTTAATCAATCACTTGTTTCTTTTGAACCAGAGCTGGGAGACAGAATCCCATGCCATAGCAATTAGCAGCTCCAGATCTCATTGTTTCACAGTGCTCTCAGCTTTAGTATTTTCCTATGCATTCATTAATTTTGATTTGGGAGAAATCACTGCTATATATCCATGCACAGGAATCAGAAGCAGCAAAGAGAGAAATTGAGACTGATCCCTCTTACAGAAGTACAGGAAGCTTAACCAGACTTCCTGAAGCTGGATTTGTCTCTTTGGCTGTGTGTTTATTGCTATCACAGCCTCCAAATCTGAATCAGGGACTTTCTTCCATAGGCTGACTGTAAGCCGGTTGTGTCGGGGCTCATCCCCCTCAGGCGCGGCGGGGAGCCAGGGCGTCTCCTTACACACTGCAGTCCGGGTCGGTTTAGCCCCTCGGCAGGTGTTGAGCGGGGTATAAGGTCTGTAAACAGGGTAGAGCCCCGGCCCTCTAGCCGGGGTCGAGGCTCTCAAAGTCAATAAGCCCCGGCTCTTGGACAGGGCGGGCAGCAATAGTTCAGGCTCTGGCCCCTAGCAGGGGCTGAGCAAACACAGTATCAGCCCGGGCCCTTGGCTCGGGCGGGGCCCCAAACACAAGTCTAGTTCGCTCTGGCCCTCTGGGTCAGGGCAGCGCAGTGGGAAAGTCAAAGGGGCCCAGCCCTTGGTCCGGGCGGGGCACCAAACACAAGTCTAATTAGCTCTGACCCTTTGGGTCAGGGCAGAGCAGTGGCAAAGTCAATGGGGCCCAGCCCTTGGTTCGGGCGGGGCCCCAAACACAAGTCTAATTAGCTCTGGCCCTTTGGGTCAGGGCAGAGCAGTGGCAATAGGTGGGAAGAGGGGGAGTCTGCCATCCGGTTACAGGTGGCAGGGGGAACACAGGCCCTCCCACTCTACTGCGTTCCAGCCCGGGGCTCTAGCAGCGGTCAAGACCCGCTGCGGTCAGTTGGGATCCTGGCCGCAACACACTGACATGGGTTCGGGCTCTTCCGGAGCCAAACCAGGGTCGGCTACCCCCGAGCTACTTCCAACCTCCCTCTCTCTGGGTACCTGGTCCTTGCTGGCGTCGTCTGGTGGGTCCCAGACCATAGGTTCCTCCGGGTACCGGTCATGGGGAAGCTCAGGCCACTCCTCGGGGTATCGGGCACATGGCAGGTCAGGCCGACGTTCCTCCGGGTACCGTGTCTGAGGCAAGTCTAGCCAGCGCTCCTCTGGGTAGTGGGCGCGGGGCAGGTCCGGCCAGCGTTCCTCTGGGTAGGGGGTGCGAGGCAGGTCCGGGCAGCGCTCCTCCAGGTAGTGGGCACAGGGCAGGTCAGGCCAGCGCTCCTCGGGGTAGTGGGCGCGGGGCAGGTCCAGCCCGGCGGGAGCCCGGGCACCAGCGTCTGTCCTCTCTGGCAGCCTGCCTCCAACTGAGCGCTGGGGCCGGGCTTTTATACTTCCTGTCCCACCCCTTGACTTCCGGGGGGCGGGGACAAGCCCTGCTGACTCCGCCCACTGAGGCGCCTGCTCTGGCTCGTCCTCCTCAGGCACGGCGGGGAGCCAGGGCGCCTCCTTACACTGACAAATCATTCATGTGTGTCTTCCCCATTTTGACCCATGATGTAACTAACACAGGGTGTGCAAAAATGTTTAGTCAGCTATCTCACCCACACAATGAGAATATTTGGTTTTATGCAATCAGCTGATAGATAAGAATCAGATTTATGCTACCTGATTTCACACAACATTATTTCACACAATGGGCATATTTACCGTAACTTGTTTAAATGTCACCTGACCTGAGGGAGAAAAACTGAGTTAATGATTCACTTAATGAATGAGAACATGTGGGCTGAGATCCGGGAAATAGAGTTCATTAGCTAAGGAGGAACCCAGGAAGAACCAGTCAGTCAAGTCCATGGTTAGCCTGCATCAAAAAGCTTTCTGGGGATGACTTTACTGAGAGTAGCATCTGAATTTCTCTTGCTGCCCCTAAAGTTAGCTATGATTGTTTGTATAGCACCAGCAGGGTACTATGCATCTTACAGACAGGTATAAAAATGAGGTCCTTCCCCTGAAGAGCTTACAAACACCTATGTGTGTGCTTATTCGTACTTGCGTGAGTAAAGCAAAGGCCATGGGGTGAGGGTGGGGGGTTCTGCAGGCAACCTACAAATGGAGAATGGGATGATGTAGATCAGGGATGGGCAAACTTTTTGGCCCGAGGGCCACATCTGGGTATGAAAATTGCATGGCGGGCCATGAATGATCACAAAATTGGGGATTGAGGTGTAGGAGGGGGTGAGGGCTCCAGCTGGGGGCGTGGGCTCTGGGGTGGGGCTGGGGATGCAGGGAGGTGCTCCGGGCTGGACCGAGAGGTTCAGAGGGCAGGAGGGAGATCAGGGCTGGGGCAGTGGGTTGGGGCCTAGGGGCAGTCAGGGGTGCAGGCTCGGGATGACACTTACCTCAAGCAGCTCCCGGAAGCAGTGGCATGTCCCCCCTCTGGCTCCTACACAGAGGTATGACCAAGCGGCTCTGTGTGCTGCCCCATCTGCAGGCTCCCCCCTGCAGCTCCCAATGGCCACAGTTCCTGGCCAATGGGAGCTGCGGGGATGGTGCTCGGGGCAGGGGCAGCATGTGGAGTCCCCTGGGTGCCCTATGGATAGGGGCTGGACGGGGGACATGCTGCTGCTTGCGGGAGCCACGCAGAGCGGGGCAAGCCCTCGACATTGCTCCCCGGCTGGAGCGCCAGAGCAGGGCAAGCCCCAGACCTTGCTCCCAGGTGGGAGCTCGAGGGCCAGATTAAAATGTCTGAAGGGCCGGATGCTGCCCCTGGGCTGTAGTTTGCCCACCCTGATGTACATACTTTATTCTAACAAAATCTATAATATATTAATTGACTATTTCAGTTTCTTATGTTACTGTTTGGATTTGTGGATTAAGCACTATAGGGTGACACGAAGTATGCACAGAGGAGGATGCCTGAAATTTACTCTCCTTGGTCCCTGTGGCTCACACACTTGCAGTCAGAAGGATCAGCTGAATATAACATAAGCCTCATTCACTGTGAAAACTGCTAACAGAATTTATTTCCTTCAGACCAAGCATCTCCACCTCACACTTGTCATTCATAACCTATTTTTTAACTTAAGCTTTCATAGGAATTTTGGGAAACTCCATCAATCCTTTTTTTTTTTTTAAAGGACACTCGTGTATTGTCAATGCTGAAAACAGATTCAGCACTGACTTGCAGAGTCTTGTGTAGGTGTGGGAAGAAGACACGCCTCATATAAATACAGAACTGATTTATGCCACTATGAAATAGTAAGAGTTCAGCAAATAAGGGTGGTGTTGTGAGGTAGCTGATCCTCTTTAATTTGAAAATGCAAACAGTTATGCAACACCTTAGGGGAAGATTCTATTTTCATATTTTATCTATCTAGGTATTTATACTGCACTTATGACAGTGATCTTAGCACTTCACATCCTGAATTTCTCCCTTGACAATCCGCTTTCTTTGCAGGTAACTCCCTGGAGCTTTCCACATAAGGAAAGTGGAATAGCTGGTTGAAAAATTTGATGAAACCATTTTCCATTGGAAAATGCAGCTTTGCTGAGATTGAAACATTTCATGTGATCATGTCAAATTTAGTCAAAATAGATGGAGGAAATGTCAAAATGAATAGCTTTAACTTTCTCTGTAAAGTTGAATCTTTTTATTTTGGCATTAATATATTATTAAAATAAAATCCTCTGGACTTTTTGTTCTGCAGAAAATTTTGAACTTCGTTTTCTTTCTGAATGAGGGCCAAAAATTTGAAATGTTCGAATTTTCTGCAAAATGGAAATCTGGTTTTCTCACTAGCACTAAAGAGGAAGATGTATTCTGGATACGTTTAATGCCTAAAACTGTGTACCCACTTTGCACATGCAATCACACGGTCATGTGGCTAACTGGGTAACTGCTACACAAATGACCATAATTAACACTTACCCAATTTGTGTATGAATTTGTGGTAAGTGCATGCACAAGCTAGGTATGCAGTTGCAGGCTCATTCCTGAAGCCCTCCATTGATGTGTGTGCTTCAGACAACTGTTCCCATTAACTTCACTCAGGACTGCAAGATTGATCCTCAGTTTGACTTGGAAAATCTCTCATTCCAATGGATGAAATTCTGCCACCGTTTAGATCAATGTAAATGCAAAGTGACTTCAATAGATTTACTCCATAATGACACTGGTGTGTAATTGGAGCTTATGGTGTCAAATTCTGCTCTTGGTTTTCCCTTGTAGGCTCCCTCACTGTTTACAGAGAAGTGGTTTCATTTGGTTTTAAGTTTCTGGTTTTGACATTTATCCCCTCACCTTCCCAGTTAACCAATCAAATAAAACCAGAAAACGTATCTGAATTTTTTTGGTTTGAATGTGTTTTCATAATTTATCTATTATGGCACTGCAATTTGTGATTTCAGTGACTCTGTAAATTATCATAACCTTGTATTAGTGGGGTTAATGTGCTGAGTTGTTATAATAGTACCCAGAAAGGGCAAGGAGAGACAGATCTCCAATGATACGGTTCTAAGTCCACATAGTGTTTAAGTGAGTAGGCAGTTTCCTCCCCCAGACCAGTCGCCAAGTTCTTCTTCAGTTCATCCATCTGCAATCTGTTCCCTCTGCTTCACATTGGTGATGAATTATACTCCACTTCCTCAGTCTAATCCTTTTCATTTATTTATATTTTATGGAGGAAACATAAAAGACTCCTCATAAAAATCCAACTGTTTTTGATAAACCTTGTCATGTGCAAATAATGGAGCCTTGTCAAGCATAAGCCCTGCTGGAAATTTATGCCTTCTAATAATAATAATAACAAAGAGGAAAATCAGAAACAAATAAGGAATATATTGAATTAGATTCAAAGCATGTTTATCGCTTTGACTTGGTTGTTGTAAAGTATTTTTATCTTTAAAAAGAAAAGTTTGTGCATGTTAGTGTGACTAAAATACCATGTTGTGCTTGAACTCTGGAATCTCTAGTAGAATGGAAATATACAGTTCCTTATTCTTTATCCAGAACTGACTCTTTTATTTCTAAGACTGAGGGTGGGGGAAGGGGTTTGATGTTGGGAAGAAACATTTTGACACTGAAGCATTCTGTTAGTATGGAATAAGGCTAATGAGAGGTCTGGGCAATAAGATGAGTTGCTGTTCATTCAAGGACAGTTTGGGTTTAGCAAACCCAATTTTGGAGAGACTGTTTTAAGATGAATTGGTCAGGGTCAGTTTTTACTAGAATACCAGAGTTCCTATAGCAGCAAGTATCCCTGATAACAGACAACAGGTCTAAGTGTTGCCCACAGCTGACAGTCACATTTGTTATTCTTTGCAGATTAAGTACATAGATATCTGATATAGGACCTGATAATGTGTGGACAAGGATAAAATCCAAGGAAGCCCAGTTGAACTAGCCTCTAATTAAAATCTTCAGATATCTCTTACCTTGAAGCCATTTCATTTCCTATTACAATTTTTGCTTTGAAAATAAGGCAAAATTGAATGTTCATAGCTCACTTATAATACTACTAAACATTTATGTAGCACTCTGTCAATGAATCAATAAGACCATTTGAGAAGCAAGGTTCTTCTTCGAGTGATTGCTCACATCCATTCCAGTTAGGTGTGCGCGCCGCGCGTGCACGTTCGTCGGAAACTTTTTTACCCTAGCAACTCCAGTGGGCCGGCAGGTCGCCCCCTAGAGTGGCGCCACCATGGCGCTCTATATATACCCCTGCCGGCCCGCCCGCTCCTCAGTTCCTTCTTACCGCCGTGTCAGTCGTTGGAACTGTGGAGCGCGGCTTAGCTGTCCTCCACGTCCCTAGCTCTCCTAGTTCTCTATCGCTTGTCTATCGTTTATCTCTAGTTCCATATAGTTGTTAATTAGTTTGTTAAGTAGATAGTTCAGTTAAATAGTTGTTAAGTAGTTCTTTGCCGGGGGCTTAGCCCTTCCCGGCACCCGGCGCCAGGCTCATGCCTGTTTCGCCGGGCTTCAAGCAGTGTGCGGCCTGCAAGAAGCCCATGCCTACCAGCGATCCCCACGAAGCGTGCCTGAAGTGCCTCGGGGAATCGCACAGATCTGACAAGTGCCGCATCTGTAAGGCTTTTAAGCCGAGGACAAAAAAGGAGAGGGATCAGAGGCTCCGAACTCTCCTAATGGAGGCGGCACTTGACCCGTCGACTTCGCAGGCCGTGGTATCGGCACCGGCACCGGATCGCTCCGGCACCGAGAAGACTCCCCGGCACCGACCTTCTCCGGCACCGGAATCAGAGCCTAGGCCGTCGAAGTCTGATACTCCGGCCAGGCAGACCCGGCTTGAGCGCCCGGCCTCGACATCGGCCGCGGCGCCGCCGGCACCGTCAGCACCGTTGACTCCGGGCCCGGCGGGTCCGTTGAGTCCGGTGCCGCCGAGCTCCCCCATGAGATCTGGGGTTGAGATAGTGGTCCCATCCACACCGGAGACCTTCGCCTCGGCTCGGGACCTTATTGCCCTGACTGAGCCCACTCGGCTGCCACCCCCGGTACCTCCGGTGCGGGTTGTGTCCAGAGGCAAGCCCATGCTGTCGGCGCCGCCCAGAGACAGTCGTTCGCCATCCAGGTCCCGACGTCTTGGGCGCTCCAGATCCCGACGCCGCTCGCAGTCCCGGCACCGCTCCCCTCAGCGGTACCGGTCGCACTCGCGGCAACGGTCGGCATCGAGACGGTCGCGGTCAGGCTCCAGTCGGCGACACCGGCACCGCGACTCCAGGAGCAGGTCCCGACGCTACTCGCCGCACCGGTCGACCTCCCGGCACCGAGCTGGTGGCAGGTCCCGGTCTCGGTCGACCTCCCGGCGCCGAGCTGGTGGTAGGTCCCGGTCGACCTCCCGGCACCGAGCTGGTGGCAGGTCCCGGTCGACCTCCCGGCACCGAGCTGGTGGCAGGTCCCGGTACCGAAGCGGCACCCGGTACCGATCAGGATCCCGGCACCGTGATAGATCCCGGTCCCGATCCCGGTCCCGGCACCGATATGACTCCCGGCACCGGTCCCCGGCACCGAGACGATCCTCCGTGCCGGCCCGCGCAGACCCTTACCATCCGGGGTCGGCCCCACCGTGGCCCTCGAGACAGCCGTCCGTATCTTCCCAGACGGACAGTGGGTATGCGCTGGGCACCGACCGGCAGGCGGCGCTGTTCGGGGATCCGCCGCTGCAAGACCAAGGCCCACAACAGTGGGGATTCTGGACACCCTGGGCATACCATCAGGCCCAGGGCCCCCAGCAGCTCCCTGCTAGACCGGCGACTGCGGAGCGTAGGGCCCCTGAAGCCTCCTTGTCTCGCCCCCCTCCCTCCCCGGAAGGGGACGAAGGGTCCAAACAGCAGGACTCCGCTGTGGCTCCGGAGGCAGAGGCGAGGGCTGAGGAAGACCCTCAGTTGGACACTATCGTGCCTGGGGTCTCATCATCCTCCTCCCCGGATGAGGCGGTGGCATGTACCTCCTCCAACAGTCCCCCCCCGCTGGATCTCAGGGCGCACCAGGACCTCCTCAGGCGATTGGCTCAAAACCTGAGTCTGCAGGCAGAGGAGGTCTCGGAGATAGAGGACCCAATCGTCACCATCCTCTCTTCGGATGCTCCCACCAGGGTCGCCCTGCCCTTCATACGGACCATCCAGGCCAATGCCAATACTATCTGGCAGTCCCCGGCCTCCATCCCTCCGACAGCGAAAGGAGTCGAGAGAAAGTACATGGCCCCTTCTAGGGGCTATGAATATCTACATGTTCACCCGACTCCCGGTTCACTGGTAGTGCAGTCGGTGAACGATAGGGAGCGTCACGGCCAGGAGGCTCCGGCCCCCAAGTCCAGAGAGGCCAGGCGGATGGACCTCCTTGGCCGTAAGGTGTATTCGGCTGGGGCGCTGCAGCTCAGGGTCTCTAACCAGCAGGCCCTGCTGAGCAGATACGCCTTTAACTCCTGGGTGGCAGTGGACAAATTTAAGGAGCTGCTGCCACAGGATGCTCGCCAAGAGTTTACGGCCATCTTGGACGAAGGCAAGAAGGTCGCACGCACGGCCTTACAAGCCTCCTTGGACGCTGCGGACTCGGCTGCCCGCACCCTCGCGTCAGGAGTTACGATGCGTCGCATCTCCTGGCTGCAGGTTTCCGGCCTTCCGCCGGAGCTCCAGCACACTATACAGGACCTTCCTTTCGAAGGCCAGGGCCTGTTTTCCGATAAGACAGACCCCAGACTCAAGAGTCTAAAAGACAACAGGGTCATCATGCGGTCCCTCGGGATGCACACCCCCGTGACGCAGCGTAGACCCTTTAGGTCGCAACAACAGCAACAACGTAGGCCGTTTTCCCAGTTCCGCCAGCGGCAGGACCTTTACAGGCGCCGCGGCAGGAACGGCAGGCGCAGGCAGTCTGGGAACCAAGGGGGGCAGAACCAAGGCTCCTCAAAACCCCCGCCTGGTCCTAAGCCTTCATTTTGAAGGTGCGCCCGAGGGCGCAGTAACAGTTTCCCCTATGGATCCTTTCCCCCCGTTTTCAAACCGCCTTTCGTTTTTCCTCCCGGCGTGGTCCCAAATAACATCGGACCGCTGGGTCTTAAGCCTGGTGCAGACGGGATACCGCCTGCAGTTTGTTTTGTTTCCTCCTTCCCGCCCTCCTTCCTCGTCCCTCTTCAGGGACCCCTCTCACGAGCAATTCCTTCGACAGGAGGTGCAGACGCTCCTCAGCAAAGGAGCTATAGAGGCGGTTCCGGAAAACGAGAAAGGCAAGGGGTTTTATTCCCGCTACTTTCTGATCTCCAAGGCCAAGGGGGGCCTCAGGCCTATCCTCGACCTGCGAGAACTCAACAAATACCTCGTGAAGTTGAAGTTCCGCATGGTATCCCTGGGGACCATTATTCCATCCCTGGATCCGGGAGACTGGTACGCCGCCCTCGACATGCAGGACGCGTATTTCCACATTGCCATTTGGCCGCGCCACAGACGCTTTCTCCGCTTCGTTGTGGGGGCTCTTCATTATCAGTTTGCAGTCCTCCCATTCGGCCTGTCCACGGCCCCGAGGGTGTTTACAAAATGCATGGCAGTTGTCGTGGCGCATCTTCGGCGCAACCGTGTCCACGTGTTCCCTTATCTGGACGACTGGTTGATTCGGGGCACGTCGGAACAGCAGGTCAACAGCCATGTCCGCATGATCACCGCCATATTTGCAAGTCTGGGCCTCTTGATAAACACAGACAAGTCCACTCTGAGGCCCACGCAGAAGGTGGAATTTATCGGGGCCGTCTTGGATGCCACTGTGGGCAGGGCCTCGCTGCCTCTGCAACGGTTCCAGACCATGGCGGCGATCGTTCAACGTTTGCGGTCAGCCCCATTGACGTCAGTGAGGACATGTCTAACCCTGTTAGGCCACATGGCGGCGTGCACTTTTGTGACCGGCTACGCTCGGCTCCACATGAGGCCTCTCCAGCTGTGGCTTATCAGTCGTTACAGGCCGCAAAGGCAACCTTTAGACATGTTAGTCACAATCCCCCAGAAGGTCTTAGATTCTCTCGGCTGGTGGTTGGACCAGTCCGTATTATGTGCGGGTCTTCCCTTTCACCCCTCTCAGCCATCGGTATCCCTGACAACGGATGCCTCAGATCTAGGCTGGGGGGCCCACCTAGGGACCCTGCGGACACAGGGCCTGTGGTCCCAGGAGGAGGTGGGGCTCCACATCAACATACGGGAGTTGAGAGCGGTCCGCCTTGCTTGTCAAGCGTTTTGTCATCAGCTTCAGGGTCGTTGTGTCGCCGTGTTCACGGACAACACGACGACCATGTACTATATCAACAAGCAGGGCGGCACCAGGTCCTCCTCCCTGTGCCACGAGGCGATACGTCTCTGGGACTTTTGCGTAGCCCACTCCATTCACCTCAGGGCTTCCTTCCTCCCTGGAGTACGGAACACTCTGGCAGATCGATTGAGCAGATCCTTCCTGTCACACGAGTGGTCCCTTTGCCCGGACGTCGCTCTCTCCATTTTCCGGAGGTGGGGTTATCCCCGGGTGGACCTCTTCGCGTCCAAGGGGAACAGGAAGTGCCAAGCGTTCTGCTCCTTTCAGGGCAGGGAGCCGGGGTCGATAGCGGATGCCTTCCTCATCCAGTGGTCGACCCACCTGTACTATGCATTTCCCCCGTTCCCTCTGGTCCACAAGGTCCTCCTGAAGGTGCGCAGGGACAGGGCTCTCGTGATCATGGTGGCCCCGGCGTGGCCCAGGCAGCACTGGTACACCATGCTGCTGGACTTGGCCATAGCCGACCCAGTTCCCCTGCCCCTTCATCCGGACCTGATTACCCAGGACCACGGGACCCTCTGTCACCCAGACCTGCAGTCGCTGCACCTAGCGGCGTGGCTCCTGCGTGGCTAACTGGTTCAGAGCTGCGCTGCTCTACGCCTGTGAGAGAGGTGCTCTTGAGCAGCAGGAAACCGTCCACAAGAGCCACATATTCAGCGAAATGGAAGCGCTTCTCCTGTTGGTGCGTAGAGAGAAATCTCCGCCCTATGGAGGTTTCGGTTTCCGAAATCTTAGACTACGTTTTGTCCCTCAAAGGGCAAGGTCTGGCCTTATCGTCGTTGCGAGTCCACCTAGCAGCTATCTCCACCTTTCACCCGGGTGAGGACGGTCGCTCCGTTTTTTCTCACCCGACGGTGTCGAGATTCCTTAAAGGGCTGGAACGTTTATTCCCTAACGTCCGTCCCCCTGCTCCAACCTGGGATCTTAACCTGGTGTTGTCCCGGCTCATGGGACCCCCCTTTGAGCCGTTAGCTACTTGCTCCCTGCTCTACCTCTCTTGGAAAACTGCCTTTCTAGTGGCTATCACCTCAGCTAGACGGGTGTCGGAGCTCCGAGCTCTGGTGGTAGACCCCCCATATACGGTCTTCCACAAGGATAAGGTGCAGCTGAGGCCACACCCTGCTTTTCTGCCCAAGGTGGTCTCAGCCTTTCATATCAACCAAGAGATTTTCCTTCCGGTTTTTTTCCCAAAACCTCACTCCTCAGGCAGGGAGCAGCAGCTCCACTCGCTGGATGTCCGTAGGGCTCTCGCGTTCTACATAGAGAGGACTAAGCCCTTCCGAAAATCCCCCCAACTTTTCGTGGCGGTAGCAGATCGTATGAAAGGTCTTCCTATCTCCTCCCAGAGGATATCCTCTTGGGTTACGTCCTGTATCAGGACTTGTTATGACTTGGCCCATGTCCCTACGGGCCGTGTGACTGCGCATTCTACCAGGGCGCAGGCGTCGTCGCTGGCTTTCCTAGCCCGTGTGCCCATCCAGGAAATCTGTCGGGCAGCGACCTGGTCATCGGTCCACACCTTTGCTTCCCACTACGCCCTGGTCCAGCAGTCGAGGGAGGATGCGGCCTTCGGAACTGCAGTGCTCCGGGCCGCGACTTCTCACTCCGACCCCACCGCCTAGGTATGGCTTGGGAGTCACCTAACTGGAATGGATGTGAGCAATCACTCGAAGAAGAAAAGACGGTTACTCACCTTTGTAACTGTTGTTCTTCGAGATGTGTTGCTCACATCCATTCCACACCCGCCCTCCTTCCCCACTGTCGGAG
Organism: Gopherus evgoodei; assembly: GCF_007399415.2. NCBI lineage: Eukaryota > Metazoa > Chordata > Testudines > Testudinidae > Gopherus > Gopherus evgoodei. The sequence goes on from NC_044330.1 coordinate 39,472,876, forward strand.
TAGCCGGCAAGAAGGAACTGAGGAGCGGGCGGGCCGGCAGGGGTATATATAGAGCGCCATGGCGGCGCCACTCTAGGGGGCGACCTGCCGGCCCACTGGAGTTGCTAGGGTAAAAAAGTTTCCGACGAACGTGCACGCGCAGCGCGCACACCTAACTGGAATGGATGTGAGCAACACATCTCGAAGAACAACAGTTACAAAGGTGAGTAACCGTCTTTTCTATGCAAAGTGAGTAAAGATGGCAAAATCTGATCCCAACAAATTATTCTCTCTATCTCTTAAAGAAAGCCAAAGGAGGCTTCTTACAAGTAAATAGTTGTCTGAGTAGATTTCTTGTGTGGATCCACACAAGCAGATATTAATTAGTACTTCCAAGAGTGAGGATCTTCACAGGAGTAGTAATTTCCTCATTTTGCAAATGAGGAAACCCAGTCAGAGGGGTTAAGTGACACACCAAATCTGTCGGCTTGAGTTTCTGGTAGAGGTGGGATTAGAACATAAAAGGAACTATCTGATGATGCTTTTAAATTTAGAGCATCTACTGTAACTGGTTGTAGGGGCATATATGGGGGGTGAAAAGAAGTTTCCCTCTGAAACATCACCCTTGAGAACATCCCTGCACTGAGGAGGGATGGGGGAAAGAAGGGCCCTCTCTGGGCAGGTTCATTTAAGGGCCTACTTAAGATGTTTGAAGTTTGAGTACCTCAACTCTTGGGGCCCATATTAGAGTTGTGCAGAGACAGAGAATCCCATTTCATAGAGGATTTCAAAATTTGGTTTTATTCTGGTTTGGAACAATGCCCCAAATGTCAAAATCCTTGAAAAGGGGATGGTGCCCAGGCTCAAGGGCTGTTCCTGTGGTAGGTTGACCTAGAGTCAGACCCTGGAAGCCCTGGGGTCCCCAGCTCTGGGACTGTTCATCTGGCAGGCTGTCACAGACCCTGAAAGCCCAGGCTGCTGGGGAGCTGTGAGTCTAGATGCATGGACTGATTCAAACCCCTGGGAGTTCTGCAGCAGGCTGAGAGATGTGTTGCAGAGGCTGTTGAGGACCTGGGTGGGCAAGATGGCAGGAAACCAGGAAGGTTTTCAACGGAACCCTACTTGCCTGCGTTCTGTTGCAACTTAATCAATTAATTAAATATTAATTAAATTAATTAAATAATTAAATAAATTATTTCTGTGAAGTATTTAGATTTTGATACACCAGAGTTCTATGATGGAAAAGCATTGTCAGAGAATTTATGACCTGCATCTACTCTGCTCTACTCAACATCACTAGTCAATGTTGAAAATATAAAATTAACACATCAGGGATCCAGGAATATCAGTATTAATACACTCTCTGGGATCAGGCATCAAATATTGAAACATACACCATAGCATCTACCTTGTGTGCACTGCTGTAACAGCAGACCTTTGATGGTAGTCTTTCCACTAAAGATGCCAAATGTTAATACAAGAATGATCAGATTAAGACTGTAATTTACAGCATAGATCCACTATTGTAATGAAGTTTGCAACAAGATTGTAAATCCTTATCAATCAACTTTATTGAAGGTTTGGGATTATCCTCTTCGAATACTGTAGGTAGACTGTGTCTATAGGAGAAGGAAGAATTAATATACTTATCTATCTCCTGCCAAATTCTTTGTGGGGTATATAGGCACAGTCAACCTTCAAGCTATGATACGTATCCCATCTGGCTCTCATCTCCCTGCCTCCCAGGCACAGTCAGACCTGACTTGACAGGGATAGCTCATCTTTGGTCCATATGTGTTGGATTCTAAACAGCCGTCAAACAGAGCCAAATGTGTTGCAGCAACAATTTTAGACAAATTGGGCCTGATTCTGATCTCCCACTGGTAAAGCCCTATCTAACTTTATTTTATTTGAGTCATTACTGAGTTATGCAATATCATGGAAACTGAATCTGGGCATGGGGAGGAAAAAGGGAGCTTCAGGTGCATCCACTAGTAACCCTGTATTTTGGCCCTCACAACTTGGAAGAGAATTGCTTTTTCAATGTTTGATATCACCATATAGTGCTTTTGGATGATGCAACAGGACATGTTTAGAAGAAAGTAGTTATAATGCTAAGTGACCTAGAAGTTTATAGCAATGTGTATATTAATTAGAGCACCTGGTGTAGAAAAAGGATGCAACAAAGAAATAATTTGAACATTTGTCTTGGATAGTATAGAAAATCAGTATGAGTCCTTGCTTATCTAAACAGCATGGCCTTCCACAATATGTATGGAGACTTGTCTCTTTTTTTAAAAAAAAAGTCATTGTCCAATATGGCCTCCTTCCTGGAAGGTGACATAAATCATCAGCCAGGGTTGCTTCTTGTTTTTAATTCTTTGGAAATATCAATATTAGGGGTCATATTTCTGAGGATTATGGGAAGATGAAGATGATGATGATTCATGGGTAAGAAAGAATCACTCAGTCTTCCAATGGAAACTTTGAATGACTAAAGACACTAAACTGCATGAACCTGACTAAAATATCATGGCCCAGCTCCAGCTGTGAACATGGTCACTAGTGAATTTATTGCTGTGATGTTAGCTTAATTATTTTTTAGCCCCATGTAGGTGTTCCGAGTCTGTTCCTGTGACACAGATATCCATTGTGATGAACATACTCTGCATTTTTTTGGGGAGGGCAGGGAGAAGACTAAAAAGGACCTTGTAGGGATTCTGGTGTCCTAGGCTATATTTTTCCAGATGTGAATGCAGAAGATCTATGCACTAGCAAGCATGCTCACAAATGGTAGCAATGTAGGTGCACAATACTTCACGTGAGCATGTGGATTACACAAACACATTTTTGTTTATGCATAACATCACTTGCTTGTACACATTAGTGAAAGAACACTAATTCACAGCTACTCCAAATAAGGTTCTATTGACCTCACCTGGCCACATAGCTTTCATGACACTCTGCTCCACCAAAAATGCTTTGAAATAAAGGAGACTTTCTGTTGGCAGTATTCTAGATGAGGTGCTTAGCAAGCCAGACTCTTTATAGGGTAATGCAACCAATAGGTGTTTTCTAGCCATGAATGTGCAAATGGGCTGGGGGAGGAGGGGTGTTGCAGGGATAGTACTTCATGACTGGTCATTCCTTGATGGCAACCCAGGAATCTGGTCACCTCTGCAGTCTAGTGGGTAAAGAATCCTTTCACCTATTACCCCTGCAGGATCACTGCCCAAGCAGCCCAGTTTAGGTTGGGCAGGCAACTAAGAATTTGAGCTGTAAGCTTCCTGGTCTGTGCCAGGTGTCTGAAACCATTACAAGGGAAATGTGGAATTTTCAACCCAAAAGAAAGAACAGATGTTTAAACATTCTTTTAACTGTAAACTAAAATTTTAAAGTCTCTCATACATTTAATATCCTACATCTGTATATGCAATGTGTGTATAATCTCTTTAAGCTGCTGAAAGGCCCACATTTCAAAAAATAGGACAGCTCCTTGTATCTTAGTCACCGTTGTGTACCTGTCTGATGTTGCTGCAAGCATGACATGTCACAACATATTCTTGAGGGGAGGCGGGGAGCATGAATCTCAGAAAAGAACATGATTGAATGAGGTAAGGTCTGTCAGCTACAGCCCTGACTTTTCCTTGCAATTCTTGGTTCTAATCAAGCTATTGGGGGAGGGATAGCTCAGTGGTTTGAGCACTGGCCTGCTAACCCCAGGGTTATGAGTTCAATCCTTGAGGGGGTCATTTAGGAATGTGGGGCGGCAAAGACCAGTACTTGGTCTTGCCTAGTGAAGGCAGAGAGCTGGACTTGATGACCTTTCAAGGTCCCTTCCAGTTCTAGGAGATGGGTATATCACACCCTCTATGCTGGTATTGAGTCAGCTCTTCAAATACAGCATATGCTCTGTCCTACCATTCTATAACATGAGATGATAGACCCAGTAAATAATCCTATGCAATATAATGACATCAAAAGCCTTATCCTCTATTGTGATTCAGGTGTAAATGTAACTAAATGTGGTGTTGGACTGGATAGGTAAATGTTGGAATAACTTTTTTGATATTCAGAACATTTCCCATGAACATCTCAAATATGGTTAGTAACTGTATGGTTAATATATGCTTTAAATACCTATGTTTGCCATTTTCTACTGGCTTAATTTGTTGTCAGTGAAAAATCATGGTTAATGAAAACAGTCCAGTGCAATGAAACTATAGAGTTGCTTAACAATACTAATTAAATGTTAAGTAGTAAATTAATTTAATGACAACACTCAAGCAGTTAACTTGTGTTTTACAATAAATGCTGAAGATTGACAACTATGCCAGCTTCTGACAGCAAAAACAAGTGAATTTTACTGCTTTATGCTTACTATCCCCTAGTCCAGGTACTTACAATTTTAAAGTGGCACCTAGGGATAAAGAATACAGTTTGGTATTTAAGTAGCATAGGTGGTTTGGCAGGGCCTCTGCACTTCACCACCTAAATTGCTGATCTTCAGCATTGTCAAGATCATGTCAAGCATTCAGACACAGAATAAAGCTGTGATCACAGTTCTGCTAAAAAGTAAAAAGGCTAAGATAGTCTTTATTTTTAAGGTGTGCACAAGCCACCAGTGCAGAGCTTCTTAGTTTGTTATTGTACTGCAGTGACTGAAGGCTTATTTGCAAACATGGCAAACATTATGCTTGGCAATAGCTTACATAGAGCCTTGGAGCCCACTTTGATATCAAGTTGCTGTAAACCACAAGTAACCCTACTGAAGTCAATAGTGTTCAAGTTTCCAGTTCTTATTTACAGCAAGGGGCAAATTAAACATGGCCCATTATTTTCAGGAAGGGAGGGCTGAGATAGCTGAATCTCCTATTATACCTACTAACCACAAAAAACAAACAAACCAAAAAACAAGCATGAACAAAATTAATACTAATATAACAGCAGGAGGACAAGGTCAAATGTCCAGTCTAATGGGATGGTGGAGGAGGAGAACCTTAGAAAAGTGATTACTAATAATCTATCAGAACAAGACTCTTAATCCTTCCAGAGTCCACTAATATGTTAGCTAAGGCTACCTTTTATTCTGTTCTAAAGTTAAAACACTTTTTAGAATACTACTGGGAAGCTGTTGAAAGCATCACAATGGAATGGGGGCAAGGTATTTAATGATAGGGCCAAGATAAAAACTCTAAATTTGGATCCAGAATTAAATTTACTCAAAATTTTGGATCCAGGGTTTTGGTTTGCCTTGTTATAGGGATATGGTGAGTCAAACAACATATCCAGTTTTGAACTTCTCCAAAGTTTGAATGAGGGTGGTTGTTCTTTTAATGAAAGGTTTTCATCTGGGTCCATCTTTCTGATATGTTCACCTGGTTCCTTCCTGATCTTCAAGTATTAGTTAGAAGAGTTCAAATACACCGCTACCTTGATATAACACGACCCAATGTAACACAAATTCAGATATAACGCGGTAAAGCAGTGCTGGGGGGAGGGCGGGGCTGCGCACTCTGGTGGATCAAAGCAAGTTCAGTATAACACGGTTTCACCTACAATATGGTAAGACTTCTTGGCTCCCAAGAACAGCATTATATAGAGGTAGAGGTGTACAAATTTTGAATAGAACTGCTTAAAAATGTGAAATTTTCTTAATAAATTTCAAAAGTGTGAAATTTTCCAAAAAAATAAATTTTTTTTGGTTGGAAAACATCTTTACTTCTGAAAACAATTTTCACCCAGTGAAATTTCCATGAATGATTGTTTCTTGGTGGGTGTAAGTTTCTTTTCTTTTTTTTTTTTAATAACTCTAATTCTGAACTGCTTTAATAGACACTTTTGTGCCTCTGTTGATCCCAAGGAAACCAGTGGCAGACATATTTCAGTGAATACTCTGACAAACTGACAAGTTCATCTTATGCTTTTTAATGCTATTGGTGAAAGCCAGTATGCTTTACTTAGCCATAATATCAAAGGGGGTACTGACTAAAATTTGCAGGATTTGGTCCTGTGCTATTTCATATCACACATGGATAGAACATAAAGCTAATATAAGTTTGTCCACTTCCCCCACAAGTTATCATTTGTATTGTGTACTATTTTCCCCCAGATACACACCTGACTCCCTTAAAGCATATACAAGTTCCTGTTGCTGGCCATGGCAATATGTGACATATTTTTGGTAAATGGGGACTATCGCTTTATTCCAGTTGTACCCTTCTCAGCCTATTTTAGGGTGCCATAATCATTTCCCCATATTACATTGTGTGTCTAGATGTGTTCTAGGGTGGTTCTTTTTGCCACTAAGTACCATGCTGAAGACTAGTTTTATTTACCAGTATGCCAAGATTTTCTCATGCTTAGTATCTTCTAGCAAAGAAGTGTTAATTTACTTATTTTTTCTTCAGAATTCATTACCTTAATATCTTCCATCTTAAATTTCAATATTACTTATCTGCCTATGCTCTTAACCTATCCATATTTTTGCTGGACTTTTATTGCCAGTATTTTTACTGACTTTCTTCCCCCAACATTCTATATTGGCATCAATTCTTTGATTTTCATAATGACCCTGAAGCAACAATGCACTTATCCTGATTTTTGTGAAAACTGTTCTCCCTCAATGTAGCCCAAACTGAGCACTCTCAGTCCTAAGCACCACTTTGGCAACATGAAGGGGTCTGTAAAGCTGACAGAAGTCTCTAGGTATCTGTATTACCCATATCGGAAATCGCAGGAAGTATAGCATCTGCTAAGTTGGCTCTCTAGCTCCTGCCCTGCACTGTGAAAGAATTGCGGGCAAAATGAGGAGTCACAGAAGGTCTTCTAATTCGGCAATCCACAGCGGCAGCACAAATCCTCTGGGATGGCCACCATCTGGGTGTAACATAGAGCAGTCCTGAGGTTGCCCTAAATCTATACTGACATCAAAATTCTTTATGGCTCCTCCATTCACCAGCTGTTGTGAATACTACTACTTATGAACACTTTGCCTTAGCCCTTAATAAGGGTAATGAGGAGATTTGGGGTAGTACCAGGGTGGCTAATGGAAATGAGGATATGGAAGTAGAAATTACTACATCAGAGATGGAAGGAAACTCAAACAGCTTAATGGGAGTAAATTGGGGGGGCGTCCAGATAATCTCCATGCAAGGATATTAAAGGAACTGGCACATGAAATTGCAAGCCCAATAGTAAAGTAATGAATCTATTAACTCAGGAGTCATGCCCTATGAATGGAGAATTGGTAATATAGTACCTATTTTTAAGAAAGGGAAAAAAGGGATAGTTTGATCTTAATTGTATGCAAGGTTTTGGAACAAATTTTGAAAGAGAAAGTAGTCAAGGACATAGATACAAATGGTAATTGGGATAAAATACAACATGTTTTTACAAAAGGTAGATCATGTCAGACCAATCTCAATTCCTCCTTTGAAAAGATAATAGATTTTTTGTTTAGACAAAGGAAATGCAGTAGACTGGATTTCAGGAAGGCTTTTAGGGAAGGGAAATTATTAGTTAAATTGGAGAAGATGGGGATTAATATGAGATTTGAAAGGTGGATAAGGAACTGGTTATAGGGGAGACTGCAACAGGTCATACTGAAAGTTGAACTGTCAAGCTGGAGGGAGGTTATCATTGGAGTTCTCGGGGACTGGTCATGGAGCCAATCTTTTTAAATATTTTTTTTAATGACTGTGGCGGACATAGTGGGAGCGTACTTATAAAATTAGCAGATGACACAAAGTTAGGAGGTATAGTCAATATACAGGAGAACTGGAATACCACACAAGAAGATCTGGATGACCTTATAAACTGAAATAATAGAAATGGAAAAGAATTTAATACTGCATGGTCATGCTCTCTATAAATACATCAGAGGGATAAATAATGGGGAGGGAGAGGAGTTATTTAAATTAAGTGCCAATGTGCACACAGGAACAAATGGATGTAAACTGGCCATCAATTAGTTTAGACTTGAAGTTAGATGACGGTTTCAAACTATCAGAGAAGTGAATTTCTAGAACAGCCTTCTAAGGGAGCAGTGGGGACAAAAAACCTACCTGGTTTCAAGACTGAGCTTGATAAGTTTGTGGAGAGGTTGTATGATGAAACTGCCTAAAATCATAGAATTATAGACGATTAGGGTGGGAAGAGACCTCAGGAGGTCATCTAGTCCAATACTCTGCTCAAAGCAGGATCAACCTCAACTAAATCGTCCCAGCCAGGGCTTTGTCAAGCTGGGCCTTAAAAATCTCTAAGGATGGAGATTCCACCACCTCCCCAGGTAACCCATTTCAGTGCTTCACCATCCTCCTAGTGAAATAGTGTTTCCTAATATCCAACCTAGACCTCCCCTGTTGCAACTTGAGACCATTGGTCCTTGTTCTGTCATCTGCCACCACTGAGAACAGCCTAGCTCCATTTTCTTTGGAACCCCCCTTCATGTGGTTGAAGGCTGCTCTCAGATCCCTCCTCACTCTTCTTTTCTGCAGACTAAATAAGCCCAGTTCCCTCAGCCTCTCCTCATAAGTCATGTGGTGCCCCGGCCCCCTAATCATTTTTGTTGCCCTTCACTGGTCTCTCATGGCATGTAGCCAATCTGTGACTTCTAGTAGCAAATATCTCCCAGTGGCTGGTGATGGGAAGCTAGCTGAAGAGGGCTCTGAGTGACTACAGAGAATTCTTTCCCAGGTATCTGGCTGCTAGCTCTGCCTATGCACCCAGGGTCTAATTGATTGCCATATTTGGGGTCAGGAAAAAATTTCCCCTGAGTCAGATTGGCAGAGATCCTGGATTTTATTTTTGCCTTCCTCTGCAGCATAGGGCATGGGTCACTTGCAGGTTTAAACTAGTGTCATTCGTGGATTATTTATAACTTGGTCTTTAAAGTATGATTTGAGGACTTCAGTAACTCAGACAGAGGTTATGAATCTACTACAGGAGTATGAGGGTGAGATTCTGCAGCTGGAAATGTGCAGGAGTCAGACTAGATGATCATGATAGTTTCTTTTGGCCTTAGTCTATGAGCGTGTACGTTTAGCTGAGAATTGAGGCCTATGTCTTCAATATCTGACTTGGTTCTTAGTTTCTGAGTGAGTATAAACCTATCATAAGCTTACCATACCGCAGACAGGCACCATGCAAGCTTTACTCCACAATCCTACTGGCACACACAATTTAGATATGCGACTGCTATTATTGCGAGAGTTGGCCATGCAATCCCCTGTGCTGCACCCTATCTTTATACGGCATGTAGACCTTTCTAGCATTAAATCATCTTTCAGCACTTTCCATCTTTCCCATTTGTATGCTTTCCCTCATTGCTTTATCCTCTTCAGTTTCCCCCACTGTTTCCCACATATTTTTTGCAGACAGAGTAATTCATGTAGTTATGCACCTTTACAGGGATGGAGCTCTTTGAGCAATCCTCTTTTCTGCAAAGGAAAACTTTAAAACATTTCTGATATTAAATGCTCAGGCAAGTAAATGCATTTATCTTTTTGGAGCTGCATTTAAAAAAAAACAGCTCTTTGGGAGGGGGGGTTGCCATATAATCAGACACTTTTTTCAGATATTTTAGTATGTGATGGAGGCTGGAAAACTAGTTGTATCTTGCGTATGAGGACAATATGACCTTAATTGAAACTTAAGATCTTTTGATATACTTTTCTAAACTGCCTATTTTCCTGGCACCGAGGTATTGTGTGAAAACTCTAGAAAACAGGAAATTCTTCATCCCAATTTCTGGATTATTTTTCAGCTTGTTATTTGAAGCCCGCTACTATGTCTTCCTCTGTTTTGATTGTTTAAGGGAATGATTTATTGAACAGGTGAGACTTTTCAGCTTGATCTGACAACAGGGCTCTTCCTAATTCCTTTGTGAGGGTGTCCTTGGGCCTAGGGCCGACTCCAGGCCCCAGCATGCCAAGCGTGTGCGTGCGGAGGCATGCCGCGGGGGGTGCTCTGCCAGTTGCCGGGAGGGCGGCAGGCTGCTCTGGTGGACCTCCCGCAGGCGTCCCTGCGGAGGGTCTGCTGGTCCTGCTGCTCCGGTGGAGCAGCCGCAGACACGCCTGCGGTAGATCCCACTGGAGCCGTGGGACCAGCGGACCCTTTGCAGGGACGCCTGTGGGAGGTCCACCAGAGCCTCGGGACCAGCGGACCCTCTGCAGCCACGTCTGCGGGAGATCCACTGGAGCCACAGGACAGACGAGCGGCAAAGCGCCCCCCGCGGCGTGCCACCGGGCTTGAGGCGGCAAAATGGCTAGAGCCGACCCTGCTTGGGCCTACTTATGCCAAGTCTATCTGTGTATTTCCCTCATTAATTAAATTCGATTAGTCTGTCCTGGGTAATTGTAGTTGCTGTGCCAGTCCTGAAAGCCAAGGAAGTTGTTGACCCTTTGGTCCCATTCCACTGAAGGCTTTGTAGACTAGTAGCAGGACCTTGAATTAGGTACAATAGTGAATGATGTACATATAATAATGAATTATATACCAGCAGATTATGTGATCTGTTCATCTCAGAAGATGGAAAGCTTGGTTATGCAACAGCTCTAGTTTATTTCATACTTTATGTAGACCCAAATAGGGAAAATTCCAATAGATCAGCCTCAGGGTTATAAATGCATGTACTACTTTGGGCCTGTTTTATCTGGGAGGGATAGATGGAGTCATCTTGCTAGAAAATGTTTGGGGGAAAGATAAATTTGACTGCTGCTATAAGGTACTACATTTTGTGTGACCCCAAGGTTTGAAACTAATTAACTTTTGGAGGGTTAATTCTTAAAAGCACTTTCTTTTTTTCCAACTAACATTACTTTAGCTTTTCCTAGATTAGTTTGAGGTGGTTCTTCGTCCATGCACTAAGATATCTGGGAGAGCACACTGTAGTGGATGAGCAAGATTTATCACTGCCATACTGCTAGCATTGCAATCATGATACCTTGCAGTCCAATGTCCCCTCATGTGTGTACAGAGAGCAGAGACAAGTCTGATTCTCATGGGACTTCGTATGTCCAAGCTCAAGACAAAGACTGCAGTTGCCTGCCATGATTATCTGGGATTTGTTGGGAAGGGATTAACCGGCTGTTTAGCATAATTCTGCCTGTTTCCTCTAGTACATGCAGGTGGGACAGGAATGTTTATCAGTGGTGTCAAAAGCAGGAGATGGAGTAGATTAACACTGTTTAACTTCCATTGTCATGAGACTATCCACTATTGCCAACAATGCTATTTGCCAACAGTGCTATTTTTTGGCACCATGACCTGGCCAGAAGACCAAATAGAAGGGGTCTATATATCAGCAGATTTCCAACATTGTTAGAGCTGCCTGACTACCACTGATTTTGATGCACCTGCTCAGTTTGAGATGGATAGTATTTAATGTTGAGCTATGAATTTTCTTAGGAGGTGTTAGGCTAGTGTATGATTCAGGATGGCTGTCAGAATAACAATTCTGTAATGAATACCCTTCATTGCATGCATAACATACAATGAAATACCATAGTGGCTGATTTGAACCTCTGCAATTCATTGTAGTGTGATCCAATAAAAAGAGAATCTAGTTTATACATATCCTGGTGCCACATTCATTACTGATGTCACTCCTTTGAATTGAGTAAATATAAGCCTGACCTCTGGTGTCTTTAAATTATTCAGTCATGAATCAGAGTGCCATATGGGCAAATACTAGTTTCCTCCAAATTAAACTGGTCCCAAGTTTGGTTGGGGGTCCTGCTAGTATGGCCTAGTTTGTAGGCTGTTTGAGTCACAGACTGTGTGGGTCTTCTGTCAAAAAGCAATAACACATTTGGAAGACTATAATAAGCAAGCTGAAATCCAAATCCTATCTATAGTCCTTAAATTATAATGACCTGAAATGAATCAAAATAGTAAACTTCAATCAAGTACAGTGTCTTCACTTCCATTAGCATGAGAATTATGTATAAGTTCTCTCTCAAGAATGCATTCAACATCATAGGCTTGGTGGCCACCTGTGTCCAATTAAGATACGGAGACGAAATTATGCACTTACCTATCACTATACTTCATCGCCATTTTTCTGACTTATCCATCTGTTGCATTTAATCATAAACCTGGATGATCTCTCTGAGGTGGTTCCTGTTTGTGCTCATTTGTGCAATGTCTAGGACAATGAGATCCCTGACTGGGACTTCGAGATGCTACAGTAATAAAAAATTATTTATGAATTCAAGAAAAGTTTCCAGATGAAACATTGCAGCATTTTAAGTATTTACACTGGGCGGTAGAGTGAAAAAGCAGAAGTTACTTATTACAAAAGCTGTGTATTGCTGTGATTAGAGCTATGGCTTTGAAGTCTTGCAATCAAAAGTCACAGTTTTTAGTTACCATCATATGGATAAGTTGGATTGTTTTTGAAATGGCTGTACCTCACTGCTGTTCTCTGGGTCATTTTATTTCAGGCCCAGCACATCACCGGCTTTACTTCCTTCCAAGCTTTATCTCTGGTGTACAAGATAGATGTGAGCTGCTCCAGGTGCCCTTTGGTTATCTAGCTGGCTGCATGTTTATCTGACACTGACAAAGATCTGAAGTTTAGATACTGTGTTGTGTAATAGGAACACCGTGAACACATTGTAGATTTTTCTGCTGATTCTTGAGACATTTTTTGATTGAAATGTACAGCATGAAATTCCTATTCCAAATATATGTAAATATTCCAAAAGGTGGATAGAAAGGCCATTGTAAGAATCTGCTATTTTACACAGATGGCAAACATTACAAAATCCTATTTGTGATGGAATTTATACATGGAGATTAGGATCCAAATTAGATGAGTTCATATTTCAGCATAAAAGGTCTTTGACCAGTCACTGGCTATTTTCTGCTATGCCTTTACAAGAAGTAGTACTTTTGCAGCCTGTACCATACCACTTACTGACATAGGAGATCTACTGTTTGGTAGATATTAGCCTGATCCAAACTTTGGAAAACTTCCTGGCTTCTCCCAAGTTGAACCAAAACCCTTGATGTGGATCTCTTTAAACTTGGATCAGGATCTGAAGTTTGTAGCTCAGAGTCATGTCTGCCTTGTCAGCAGATTTCCTGATAAGTCACACCATTCTTCCATGCTGTTACTAAATCCTATAAGGCGTGACCACTGCTGAGTTCCTTCCAGTCATTCTGGTTGGGTGAAGCACATGTGATTAGAGGAATACTTCTAATTATCTTAGTTAAACAAAGATCATAGAATATAAACACTGGAGTCCAGCATGGAAGTCCAGTCTGGAACTATATGAACTCCTTGGCTTTTGGTTTTTGAAGAATGTTAGTTTACATGTACAACCAGTATCTGTGACCTTATGTCTCGGACCACTGCAGATCATGCCAGACAAGCATCCCATTTTGAAAAGTGTAAGCCTCAATGTACAGTCAGCCCAAAGGGCTACTGTTTGGGCATACTCTGTTTAGGCTTGTTTTTTTTCAACTTTTCACAGTCCAAATTGATAACTTAAATTGTCCAGGACCTTTGATTTTTAGTGCCTCTTATTAAGCTGCAGGAATGCTTTGTCCTGCTACTTTCTCTGGGTCCAGGGGTGAAAGTAACTTAAAAGACTTACCAGTACACTGGAGTCCTGAGCAGGGGTGTGGCCTCAACCAGAAGAGGTGTGGCCTCTACCAGAAGAGGTGGACCATTTCAAGATTTAAAGGCTCTGGGGCTCCGGCTGTGGCTGGGAGCCGCAGGGCCTTTAAATCATCCTGAAGCTACTAGCTGCAGAGGCGGCTGGGAGCTCAGGAGCGAGTTAAAAGGCCCAGGGCTCCAGCTGCTGTGGCGCTCTGGGCCCTTTAAATCACTGCTGGAGCCCTGCCACTGCTACCCCGGGACGGCAGGGCTTGGGCGGGGATTAAAAGGGCCTGGGGCTCCTGCCACTGCGGGGAACCCAGGGCCCTTTAAATTGCTACTGGAGCCCTGCTGCCACTGGGGTAGCGGCTGCAGGGCTCCGGCGGTGATTTAAAGGGCCTGAGGATCCAGCCACTGCAAGGAGCCCCAGGCCCTTTAAATCCCTGCCAGAGCCCAGCTGCCAGAGCCCTGGAGCTCTGGCAGTGATTTAAAGAGCCAGAGGCTCTGGCCGCTGCAGGGAGCCCCGGGCCCTTTAAAGCACTGCCAGAGCTCCAGCAGTGGGGTTCGGGCGGTTCTTTAAAGGGCCTGGGGCTCTCCTCAGGGGGCCAGAGCTCCGGGCCCTTTAAATCACCACTGGAGAAGCCGGTCCGGTCTAGCACTACATACTGGCTCTTGATGGTACGCCATACCAGACCGGACAGGCTTACTTTCACCTCTGTCTGGGTCAGATTGTCATATTAACTCATACTAAGCAGTACGTTAATTCTATGAAGCCTCTCATTTCAATGGGACTAGCTGTGGAGTGAGATATTACTTAACCTGACTAAGGGTAGCATAATCATCTCTAACTGTGGGGAAAATTATCAATTTTTCCCCATTCACTTTTTAATCAGCTCCTGTGCAAACCTTTCCAGACAAATAGCTTGAGACAAGTTTGTTTCCTAGCATTTCTTCGATGTGGAAAAGTATCCACTCTTCTCAAGGAACTTGGCATAGAAGCGTCTTATTACAAAGCAGAGTCTTATTGTGAACTGTGTGCAAACAAATCATAAGATGAGACAATGGAGAACTCTTGGTGCAAGAGGACACAGAATATAGAAATCTCCAGAGACTGTCTCGTGAACTGATAAGAACATATTCCAAGACTGCCTGGAATAGCTGACTGCATTTAAGGTATTTTATATTACTGCATAAATTTGGTGTTAGCCTTAGATAAGTAATTAAAAACTTTCAGAGAAGAAGAAAAATCCAACTAAAAGGAGTTGTTGAAAGAAATAACTGACAGTGCTGCGGTCAATCTATCTCTTGTTCTCTTTGGGAAACTGAACAATTTCTTTCCTTCCCGCAACATTTTGGGCATTTGGGACATGGTCTGCCTTATAACCCTGGGTGTGTTTTGGCTGTGCAGCTTTGATTCAGAGCTCTAACCCCAGTAGCACTAAGGCTTCACCCTGGCTTTGCCCAATCCGATTACTCCTTGCAGTCTGAGCTTAGTACCCCGCCAGCCCTGAGTTTGTCCTAAAATCATCCCACTGGAGGCACCAGTCCCTCTCACTGAACCTTCACAGAGAAAGTGTTCAGTTCACTGCCTTTACAGAGACAGTAAAACACTCCAGCCTGTTAGCTTTTTAGAAGCACTACACTTCACTGAACATACACTGCACCTATTTATAATAAAAACCCAACAAGTTTCTTAACAAAAGTACATGGATTAACTGATACCAATTGAGTGATATAAGTAGAAATGGTTACAAGCAAATAAAAGTGAAAATACACATGTAACAGTCTAAAACTTAATTTAGCAAGATAGTTTTTCAAGATGGTCCCTCCTACCCACAGTCTCCTTTTCAGCTTTTTACTGGTCAGCCTGGCCAGGACCTATCACATAGATCAAATTACTTGGTTTCTTTGTCTCCATAAGGTGAAGAATCAAAATGGAGTCTCTCTCTGTGCCTTATATTCCCAAGGAATTGCTTTGTTTTGCAAGTCAGGAAGGATTTCTGGGGATTTAGTCTTCTGTGTCTCTTTGGCATACAAGATCCATGTTAATTCCCTCCCTATCTCAAGTTCAGGATCAGGATCACCTCACTGATGTAGCTGGATAGCTTCATTTACTACTACTGTGTACATTGAAATAAAACCATGTTCTTTTGTCTAGGGCAGACTTGTCTGTCACCTTTACCTTGGCGAGGCTGTTGGTTTTAAACATATTCTAATAACATCATACGGAGGGAATTCACAATTTCACATGTAACATTAACACATTTGTTTTTTTGTGATATTAATAGCCACTGTGTTGTTAGCTTTCATGTGATATACCACAAGACATATTTTGTACAAATAATCATTGCCGTAGGGTATAGAGCAGGGGCTGGCAACCTTTCAGAAGTGGTGTGCCGAGTCTTCATTTATTCGCTCTAATTTAAAGTTTCGCGTGCCAGTAATACATTTTAATGTTTTTAGAAGGTCCTTTTCTAGAAGTCTATAATATATAACTAAACTATTGATGTATGTAAAGTAGATAAGGTTTTAAAAATGTTTAAAAAGCTTCATTTAAAATTAAATTAAAATGCAAAGCCCTTCGGACCAGTGGCCAGGACCCGGGCAGTGTGAGTGCCACTGAAAATCAGCTCGCGTGCCGCCTTCGGCACATGTGCTATAGGTTGCCTACCCCTGGTATAGAATGTGAATACAGGAGTGCCTAGGTCATGCTTTTCTGATGGAATGGACTGGTTTAGATGGCAACTTCTCTTCAAGTGAGAATGGCCACACTTGCTTTAAGAATAACAAGTTGAAATGAAAGATCTCAATCAGATTGGTGTGACTAAGTCTGCTGGGAAAATAAAAATTCCTGTAAACATTCAGCATTTTTTTTTTAAAGAGCCTATTCCAAAAAGTTTAAACACAGTGGGCCAGTTCTTCTGCTGGAGAAAGAAAAACATTGGTTGCTTTCTGCCTCCCTGATTTTGGGGGAGCAGCCAGGGGCCGGTTCCACCACTGTTCAGATTTAAGCTAGCTGGATTGCCCTTTCTTGGGTGCTAGAGGGCAGCATATTCCAGTCATGGCCTCTCCCACCTCCTCGCATCCAGCTCTCCACACACACACCCACCAGCAATCTTAAAATGCTCTGTTTGAACAGCTCACCATCCTGAGGATTTGGCCCATTATCTTGAAATTAACTATTCTCGTAGCCCTCAAATGCAGAATTCACTGGTGGATACAATATAGCTTCTATAAGATTACATCTCAGTTGCTCGGAATACCATGAAACACAACCTTTCTAGAGAGAGAAAAATTTAATTTGGATTATGATTACCCCTCCTCACGCTTTCTTTTTCTCACTGCAGGCTACAAAGCAATCCCAGTGAAAGAACTGGGATGTGCGTATATTCTGTAATTGTACAATTGGGGCTTTACTTTGGAAGCCAGCAAAGTGTAGCAATGAACTAAGACCATAGAACAAGATGAACCAACTGTCATCATCTAGCAGTTAGGGGAATCGAAACAGAATAATCTCTTACAGTTGGAGAGAATTGGTTATAATGATTTTCTTAAAACCACAAAGCAGGTAAAATGTGAACATATTGTATCATACCACTGCTAATAATGCAGATGTCAGTTTATATTTTACTGAAGCCTGTCCTTCATGGGAACATCCCCCTTTGTCAATTACCCATTACTCAAATTCTATATTGATAGAGCAGTTATAAGAAGTTGCATGGCTAACCCACCGAACAGGTCTTTGAAAAATTATATGCAACTGTTGTATTATAAAAACCCCTCAAGACTTCCCATCAGCCAAGTGCATACAAAAATTATCCATCCCACTTTCCACATGCAGTTTTGTTTACAATAGGTGCACATGTATTTTTATAGACTCATACGATAGGAAGGGACCTTGAGAGATTATCTAATCCAGTCCCCTGCATTCATGGCAGGACTAAGTATTATCTAACCTATCCCTGACAGGTCATTTTGCACAATTCCTCATTTGCTTGGCCCTTGAAAAATATGACCATGATAATTCCATTGTCAGTGAATTTAGTTTAGAATCCAGGATGCATCAGTGAACTTTAATTTTCTCTTTGAAACCAACTTTGGAAGAACATGCAGAGTGTAAATCACTGCAGTTGCTTAAACAGCAAACGAACATTTGACATTTCAAATGTAAGTGTGTAAAATTTAAAGAATGTGAAACAAGAGACCATTATCAGTCTGAAGCAGGACATAAAAATATACAAGTCTTTCTGGGCTGTGTTGATAACTGACCTTATGGAATGTGCATTATGTCATAGACACTGACAGCATTAACTAGACAGAAAAACACAAGCACCTTTTTTGTGATAGCAGTGGGTGCCTGGATTATCTTTACTGACCTTATCCAAAGAATAATAAAGGCTTCAATTCCTCATTTTGTTCTTACTATTATTTTGTTTTATTTGTCTTTTGACTAACACCTCAATTAAGAAAAAGGCTACTATGCAAGCTGTGCCAAGATGTCAACTCCTGCAACCTTGCATGTTGCCTTTCTGATGTGATTCATCTTGAGAACCATATATTAAGAAGCAGACACAACTTGGAAGGCCTTGACCACATGAGAAAGTTGTGCTGCTTTAACTACACTGGTTAAATGTAGAAGCAGTTACTCCGGTATAAAGGGATGTTATACTATGTATTGCTATACCCATATTAGACAGGGAATAATTGTACTGGTGTCAATTATTATCAGTATAACTGTATCCAGACTTGCTTTTGCTGGTATAACTATTTCACAAAAAAAAAAATCACAATGCTAACTGACACAGCTATACCAGTAACACTTTCATGTGCGGCCCAGAGAGTAGGCCATGTATGTATTCCATGCTGTGCTGCTGTGCATGCCACGTCATGCCTTTTTCTTCTCATATTAAAAATCAACAGCAATCCTGAGCTATGACAACATCATTTTAACCAGAAAGACAGCATTATGGACTTGCTAAAAGCTTTACCCACTGTGTCCCAAACTGGATCATCATGTTTGTCTTGTTTGTGGCACTAGATTCTTCAATGTGGTCTCAGAGCTCTGAAGAATCTAGCACACCCGTGCACATTATGCTTATAGGAAATGCTAACTCATTTTCAGGGCCTCTAAATCCCTGCTCCCTCTCCTCACCCACATATAGGGCTTAAAACCAGTGATTGGATCAGGACTTTTACTGGGCCAAATCCTTGCAGGGTTGGAGTTTCTGGAAGCACCTCAGGATTTAACCCAATAGGTTCATTTTAAAAACAAGAAAAGTAATTTGCACTAAGCAATGCAATGATAAGGGCTGCATTTGAAAGGTGCTGAGCATCCTCTGGTGCAGGGCGAGCTGAGCACCACAGAACTACAAAGCTTGCAGCAAGACCTAGATATTAGGTTTTTTGTGCCATCTAAGAGGATACTTTTTAAATGTTCATTCAACAGACTCCAAAATAAATTCTGTTTGTATAATATTCTCTACACCACCAATGAACACCACCAAAGTTTGCAATGTAGCCTATATTGAATGTGTATTTAGAAATTGGCTTGTTGCTCTGAAGATCTGTTCTGGAATTGTAATAGAATTCACTAAAGTATAATTCCAGCCATAGATTACACTACTGGGAACAATGTTTGCATGTGGGTTACTCTAGCTTCCCTATAAAGCTGTCTGGCAGAGACTGTGTGCTTGCAGCTTTCCCTAAGGGTACATCTACACTACAGGATTATCCGAATTTACACCAGTTTTGTAAAACAGATTGTATAAAGTCGAGTGCACGTGGCCACACTAAGCACATTAATTCGGCGGTGTGCATCCATGGTCCGAGGCTAACATCGATTTCTGGAGCGTTGCACTGTGGGTAGCTATTCCGTAGCTATCCCATAGTTCCCGCAGTCTCCCCCACCCCTTGGAATTCTGGGTTGAGATCCCAGTGCCTGATGGGGCAAAAATCATTGTCGCAGGTGGTTCTGGGTAAATGTCGTCATTCATTCCTTCCTCCAGGAAAAAAACGGCAGACAATCATTTCGTGCCCTTTTTCCCCGGATTGCCTTGGCAGATGCCATAGCATGGCAACCATGAAGCCTGTTTTGCCTTTTGTCACTGTCACCTTATGTGTACTGGATGCCGCTGACAGAGGCGATACTGCAGCGCTACACAGCAGCATTCATTTGCCTTTGCATGATAGCAGAGACGGTTATCGGTTGGTCTGTACCATCTGCTGCCGTCATGGGTGCCCCTGGCTGAGGTCGGCTGGGGGCGCAAAGACAAAAATGGGAATGACTCCCCAAGTCAATACTTTCTTTATAGTATCTAAAAATAGAGTCAGTCCTGCCTAGAATATGGGGCAAGTGTACTAGAGAACCAGTATATCAGAGAACCAGAGAGCACAGCCGCTCCGTGTCAGATCCCGCAGAAATGATGAGCTGCATGCCATTCACGGGGGGTGCCCCTGCAACAACCCTACCAGTTGCTTCTCTCCTCCCCCAACCTTCCTGGGCCACCATGGCAGTGTCCCCCCCATTTATGTCATGAAGTAATAAAGAATGCAGGAATAAGAAACAGTGACTTGTTAGTGAGATAAAATGAGGGGGAGGCAGCCTCTAGCTGCTATGATGGTCCAGGCAGGACATTAAGCAGTGTGGGGGAGAGGAGCCCAGCATCCCGCTGCTATGATAGTCCAGGCAATACAGAATCTTTTCTTTATACATGAAAGGGAGGGGGCTGATGGAGCTCAGCCCCCAGTTGCTAAGATGAGGACGGTTACCAGCCGTTCTGTACCATCTACTGGGAATGACCTGGAATCACTCCTATTTTTATCCAGGCACCCCCGGCCGGCCTCACCTAAAGCCAGCCAGGAGCACTCATGGGCTCATGATGAGGACGGCTATCAGTCCTACTGCACTGTACTGTCTGCCACCGGGGAGGGGAGGAGAGAGGATGCTACTGTTTACTGCTGCAGCACTGTGTCTACCAGCAGCATGCAGTATACATAGGGTAACATATAAAAAAGTCAAAAATGATTTTTTCCTCTTTTCTATCACAGAGGGGGAAGGGGGGCAAATTGATGAGATAGACCCTGAACCACCCCAGACAATGTGTTTGACCCTACAGGCACTGGGAGCTCAGCCAAGAATGCAAATGATTTTCGGAGACTGCAGGGACTGTGGGATAGCTGGAGTCCTCGGTACCCCCTCCCTGCCTCTATGAGCTTCCATTTGATTCTTTGGCTTTCTGTTATGCATGTCATGCAGCACTGTGCTGTGGACTTTGTATCATAGCCTGGAGATTTTTTTCAAATGCTTTGGCATTTCGTCTTCTGTAACGGAGCTCTGATAGAACAGATTTCTCTTCCCATACAGCGGTCAGATCCAGGATCTCCCGTACAGTCCATGCTGGAGCTCTTTTTGGATTTGGGACTGCATTGCCAAACTCCACCAGAGAGGTCCTTTGGGGCCATCTGCCTGTCCCAAATCAGGATAAAGGAGGAGGGTTGGGCATGGGGCTAGCAACTCCACCTCATAAAAAATCAACCTGCTACAGAAACGCCAACAATAGAGACAACAGAGACTTTTACCCTGGAAAAAGAATGGTCTTCAACTCGAAGATGCATGACGCTGGGTGGTAAAAGCCGTGAGGAAGCCACTACGCCGATTATCCTTCTTGCAACCAGGAGGATTACCATAGGCACATGGAACATGAGGACCATGTACGAGTCCGGAAAGTCGGTGCAGGTTGCAGCAGAGATGAGGAGCAACAACCTGACCCTATTAGGCATTAGCGAGACAAGATGGACGCAAGCGGGACAGAGACGACTGTTGACAGAAGAGCTGTTGCTGTATTCAAGACATGAAGAGAGCGACACACTCCACACACAGGGAGTAGGCTTCATGTTGTCCAAGCAGGCACAGAGAGCACTGATTGGTTGGGAGGCACATGGTCCCAGGATCATCACAGCATCCTTCAGAACTAAAATGAAAAGGATTAAGATGAATGTTGTTCAGTGCTACGCTCCAACTAATGACAGCGAAGAGGAGGACAAAGATTATTTTTACAACAGACTCCAGGAAATATTAGAGATTCTCCCAGACAAAGACATCATCATCCTTATGGGAGACTTTAATGCCAAAATTGGACTGACAACACAGTATACGAACAAGTCATGGGGACCCACGCTCTGGGAGAGATGAGTGAGAATGGAGAGAGATTTGTGGATTTGTGTGCACTTAACAACCTGGTCATAGGAGGTAGCATCTTTCCTCACAAGCAGATCCACAAGCGTACCTGGGTATCACCAGCAGGCATGAAAGAAAATCAGATCGATCATGTCTGCATTAGCAAGAAGTTCAGAAGATCCTTGCAGGACGTTAGAGTTAGAAGAGGAGCAGACGCGGCGTCCGACCATCACTTGGTGGCCAGATTGAAGCTGAAGCTGAAAAAGAACTGGACAGACGCGTCAGACAGAAGAGTGAAGTACAACGTCAGCCTTCTGAAGGACCATAAGACCAAGGAAGATTTTGGACTGATGCTGAAGAATAAGTTTTCAGTATTACAGGATCGGTCTGAGGAAGAAGAAGACAGTGTACTAAACAGATGGCAGAAAGTGAGAGAGACACTTAGGTCAGTATGCCAGGAAGTGCTTGGAGTTAAGAAACACCAGCAGAAAGAGTGGATCACAGCAGAGACCTTGATCAAGATAGAAGACAGAAAGAAGAAGAAGGCAGCAGTCAATAACAGCAGGACTAGAGCAGCAAAGGCCAAAGCTCAAAAAGAGTATGCTGAAGCCCATAGAGCAGTGAAGAGGAATATCAGGAAGGACAAGAGAGAGTATGTGGATGAACTGGCAGCAGAAGCGGAGCAGGCAGCATACAGCGGTAATATGAAACAGCTGTATGATACTACCAAGCGACTGTCTGGAAAGTTCAGCAAGCCAGAACGTCCCGTTAAAGACAAGCAGGGAAAGTCTATAACAGGAATAGAACAACAGATGAACAGATGGGCGGAGCACTTTGAGGAACTCCTGAACAGACCAGCACCACCAAATCCACCAGATATCAACCCAGCCAACGAGGACCTCCTAATTAATTGCAATAAACCAGCCAGAGATGAGATCAGAAAAGCCATCACCATGATGAAGAATAGGAAGGCGGCTGGACCTGATGACATCCCAGTAGAGGCCCTGAAAGCAGACCTGGATGCTTCAGTGGAAATGCTGTACCCCCTCTTTGAGAAGATATGGGAAGAAGAAGTGATTCCGGTAGACTGGAAAGAGGGATATCTCATCAAAATCCCCAAGAAAGTAGATCTTAGCAACTGTGCCAATTATAGAGGAATCACACTCCTGTCGGTGCCAGGGAAGGTCTTCAACCGAGTCCTCTTAGAGAGAATGAAGGATGCTGTCGATCCACAGCTACGAGATGAACAGGCAGGTTTCCGGCAGAATAGATCATGCACGGACCATATAGCAACGCTTTGCATCATAGTCGAGCAGTCTATGGAGTGGAACTCCTCGTTGTACATCAACTTTGTTGATTATGAGAAAGCGTTTGATAGCGTGGATCGAGAGACCCTCTGGAAGCTCCTTCGGCACTACGGCATCCCAGCAAAGGTGGTCAATCTGATCAAGAACTCATATGACGGTATACACTGTAGAGTGATCCATGGAGGGCAGCTTACTAACAGCTTCCAGGTGCAAACTGGAGTCAGGCAAGGATGCTTGTTGTCACCACTTCTCTTTCTCCTCATCATCGATTGGATTATGAAGTCATCCACTTACGAGCGTAGGAACGGAATCCAGTGGACGTTGTGGACCCAGCTTGATGACCTGGACTTTGCTGACGACCTTGCACTCCTTTCCCACAGTAAACAGCAGATGCAAGAGAAGACCAATGTAGTGGCAGCCACGTCATCACAGGTTGGCCTCAATATTCACAAGGACAAGACCAAGATCCTTAGGATTAACTCTACCAGCAATGACCCAGTCACACTGAATGGAAATCCCCTGGAAGAAGTGCAGTCCTTCACCTACCTAGGTAGCATCATCGACCAGCAGGGTGGCACAGACGCAGACATCAAAGTAAGGATTGGTAAGGCAAGAGCAGCCTTCTTACAGCTCAAGAACATCTGGAGCTCCAGAGAGCTGTCTTTGGCAATAAAAATTCGACTGTTCAACTCCAATGTGAAATCAGTCCTACTGTATGGAGCTGAAACCTGGAGGACAACCAAAACAACCATCAGGAAGATCCAGACCTTCATTAATTGCTGCCTCCGAAGGATTCTCCAGATCCGCTGGCCAGACACCATCAGTAACATCCACCTCTTGGAGAGGACCTGTCAACTCCCAGCAGAGGAAGAAATCAGAAGGAGAAGGTGGGGTTGGATAGGACATACACTACGTAAGCAGCCAACTAACATCACCAGACAGGCACTGCGGTGGAACCCCCAAGGCAAGCGGAAAAGAGGCCATCCAAGAAACACCTGGCGACGCGACCTTCAGGCTGATAGCAAAAAAATGGGCTATACCTGGAACCAGCTAGAGTGAATGGCCCAGAATAGAGGACTCTGGAGATCTGTGGTTGGCGGCCCATACCCCGATTGGAGTGACGGGCATGAGTGAGTGAGTGAGTGACTGCATTGCCACCCATGCTGATCAGAGCTCTATGCTGGACAAACAGGAAATGAAATTCAAAAGTTCGCGGGGCTTTTCCTGTCTACCTGGCCACTGCATCTGAGTTCAGATTGCTGTCCAGAGCGGTCACAGTGGAGTACTGTGGGATACCGCCTGGAGGCCAATGCCGTCGATTTGTGGCCACACTAACCCTAATCCAATATGGTAATACCGATTTTAGCGCTACTCCTCTAGTTGAGGAAGAGTACAGAAACCGATTTAAAGAGCCCTTTATATCGACATAAAGGGCCTCGTTGTGTGGACGAGTACAGCGTTAAATCAGTTTAACGCTGCTAAAATCGGTTTAAACGCGTAGTGTAGACCAGGCCTCAGTGTCAGAACTGCATACTCTTTAACCTAGACTCTGTAGGAGAATAAGGTTTCATTAGGCTAATGGCTCCTGCATAAAGCCCGAGGGCTGCTGATTGGAAGATGGCACCTTGTCCAAAGAAAGTGGAGTTCTTATGAAGGAACTATTAGAGCTATACCATTGGAAATGAATCCTATTTGAAATACAGCTTGAACCATAATATAATGCCTATACTGTCATGAACTGGTTAGTGTGCATCATTGTCTTCTACTGATAATTTATTAATGATGCTCACTATGTGTCAGAGCCCCTATATTGCTATTGGCAAATCTTCTTAATCCAAGTCCCACCTTGAAGCAGAAGGGTCAGAGTCCTCTTGCATGAAGTCACCATCGTGCAGTTCCAAAAGGCATGCTGACAATCATGGTGTCTCCAGGGAAGACATTGATTTATTTGGTGTATTTGTTATCTCTGCTACATATAAAACTGTAAAGGAATGGATATTCTCTCTAGTATGTACTTAAAAGTACTGGCATGGGTATATTTATTTAAAAATGCATCTCATCCAGCAAACAAATATTTAGATGCATTTTAAAAGATGTTATGTATTATTTAACAAGTTCCCTTGAATGAATAATAAAAGCCAGTACCACAAAACAAGCAAACTCAGATATTAAAACTGGTCATAAACTTAACACGTTATCATAATTTGGTTTCTTTATTTACAAAATACACATCAATATAAATATTTAAAACAATAACTACAGTGGAGAAAGACATGATTATAGTGAGAATGCTTAGTGCAGTGAAAACTTGCCTTTCCAATTCCATTTTTAGTTTGGGATAGGGCCTTTTTTCATAATAGGACAAAACTGTAGTGAATTAATGGCAAATATATATCCAGATTGAAGTCAGTTTTGTATATAATGTGAGCCCAAGGAAGTATATTGCAGCCTAGATGTGCAGCTTTGCATTTGCTCCATATAATAAGCTCAATACCAAACTGGCAAAGAATAACAAATGTTTAACCCAAAGAGTGTTTCACATGATTTCATAAATATTTAATCCAATGTAACTTTAAAATACCTCAAAAATCTATTGGTGCAAATATTAATCTAAACATGGACTAAATGTAAAACCCATGAAACTGCATGATAGCCGTGGTCCTACAAGCTGCTCCATAAAAGTGTGGGCACCGACTTCATGTAACCTCCTGCAAACTAAGGCTCTCTATGTGCATATTTGATCTTCTCACCTTGTCTCTGCCTTCATATCCATCTCTGCCAAGACTACTATCTTTCTCAACTGGCCTTTCACACGCATTCATCTAACAACAAGTGTTTTTACCAAATTGCTAAATTCAAAGCCATAACCACATGAAACTTCCTTGGTTTATGCCTGAAGCATTCTGTTGTGTACCCATGCCGAAAGAATATGACTTTGAAAAAATCTAGGGATTGGCTCAAATGGTCCAAATAAGAGGGAGTTTCTTCATAATTGCATTAGCATCAGGAGATGTCATCTTGTGTGGCCTGTTTTTCAGTATTAAAGTGTTATGTCTCCCTGTCGAAAGCTGCACTAGATGTGAGAGAACAGGAACATCCGTGGCATAGCTGTACATGGACCAGTCATAATCTGCTTCCCAACACTGGAGAGCATGAGGGATTTGGAAAACTTGCAGTGAGGGCTTCTGGACATGTTCATGGCCCCATAGGGGAAGTTTTTTGGGAGGGGTGAAGGGCTCCCCTATCTATTTGCATTGCTGCACTAGTGTTGTTTTTTGAAAACGGGTAAAAAGAAGTTCCTCTCCTCAACCTCCAGCCCAGCAACTTCTAGAGGCACTAAGTCTTTGAAAGACAAATCTCTAGGCACTGTCTTTCAGTGGTTGAGCTGCCTTCCCTCTCTCCACTCTGCCCCCTCCTCCCCCCCTGCACAGCCATAGAAAGCCCTGGATCTATTCATTTTATCTGAAATATCCCTATTTGTGCCCATGCAGGTGATAGTATGCCCTCTGCTGCACACCAGCTAAGAAAGCTGCCTTTAAAAATACTGGATCTCTTTCTGACCGTATATATTTCTTAAACACTTAGAAAAGAGATTTCCCATTTCTATTACCACTGCTGTTCAGTTATAGTTAAGACACTCACGTTTCTCAATTTTTTCCCCTCCCATCAGGAAGGTTACAAATTTGTAACTTCCAGCTGAATTCCCCTTCTCTCTCTTATGGCTGACTGAAAACTGCAGAGGATTTTTTCTTTCGGTTGTCATTGGACTGGGATTCTGGATTAAATTCAGAGCTCTCCCATGTACAACCTGCATTACTTTGCATAAATGACTTTCTCATACCTCCTCTGTGCTGATGCAACTTTATCCCCATCCTTTCATGGTCTTGTCTATTTTGATTATAAGCTCTTTTGCAGTAGGGGCTGTCTCTTGTGATGTGTGTTTTACAGAGTCTAGCAAATGAGTCCAGATCAAATCTGCGGCTTCTGTAACCCACCCACCCCCTATGACTAGAATATATGCCCTATTTACAGTGTTTGAATCAAATCTTTTGGAATGAGATCTTTAGTCCCTCACCTGATGCCATTTGTGAGAACAAGTGGCACATTCTTTCTACATTTGGGTTTAATCATTACTCTCTCAAGTAAATATTTTTAAACTCAAAATTGCCACCTCTCTGGACAAGGAAATATGCTAGCTGCACCATTATGTCCCACTTCCTAGAACGACAGTTCTGCGCTCACCATTTGTATTCATATTATTGAGGATAGCTTTTTTAAAAAGTCAGTTTGTTCTCTTGATGGATGATATTGTATCTGAACATCAGGGCTGAGAGAAAACTGACTTTTCCTGTTACTTTAATTAGGGCTATTACAGAAATGCATGTTCTGTTTCTGTGAGTATCACATTAGCAAGGCATACTTTGAAGCTCCTGTTTCCCCTTGCATGTAATTATGCAGTAATCTGCTACTCTAATTTACCTCTTTTCTTTGCCCTGGTTTGGAATGATCTTCAGAGTAAAGACAGTCCAGAGACAGAGAGGGGAAAAAAAAAAAAGAAATCCGTTATTAGTCCTGAAGTTTCATTTTCTCTTCTCTTTTCTCCTTAGGGAGATCTGCAACTTCCTTTTCTGCTTCTATTTTTGTAGTACCGGATATGAAAACATGCATGAGAGGTAAATGTAATTCACAATGTACTAAAATAGAGTGCTTTAGGACTTCATAAATTCCACCAAAGTCCATTTTCTTTAGGACTCCTACTCTATTCGATTAGCATGACATTTGCAACAACCTAATTATTTTCTGCTCTTTTCTTTTGGTTTATGTCACTGATCCTTACTGAGGAAGAAATGTGCTTCGGTTATGGATAAGTTAAAAGAGTAAGACCTGATTCTCCTCCCTTTATACATATTTTGCAGTGGTGTAGCTACATGGACTTCTGACTCACTGATTTTAATTAGACTAGATCAGGCTCCTTAAGTTTAAATTTCAAAACTCTCTACTGAAGTTTGAATTTGCAGTGTTATTTTTTAAAAATGGACTATTATTTTAAGCCCACAAACATGATTGTGGGCATAAAAATACAGGCTGAAATGACAGTAGAGCTGATCAAAGATTACAATAAAAATATTTACTGAACAGAGTTAATTATTTCACCTGTATCCACTGACTAATATATTTGCCAAATACTATTCAACCAGATGTGGAGATGGTTGAATACTCAATCAAGTATTTAATATATTTGAATAGCAGAGAAAATTTGGCAAGTGTAATTTCAGGTAGCACTAGGCTTCACTCAGTCCTAGAATTCAGCCATCTGGCACTTTTATTGTATATCACAGAAAGATCTAGGTGCCTCCAATCATGTCAGAATCCCTTTCTGCTTACAAAAACCCAAATTCTGCGAACACTTAAGAGCTTGAATAACTTCTAGCACATGCACAATCCTAGTGAGTTCGATGGAATTACTCAGATGATTTACTCACACATGGAAGTGTTCATAGAATTGGGGCCATATACTTTAATCAAGCCATTTAATTAGGGTCTTATTCAAATAGAATGTACCAAAGGAAACAATGTGTGGATGCGGAGGGAGGAAGGATCAGTAACAAAAAAATAATGGTCTGTTTTAGGGTATAGCAGCTATGTTTATAACTCATAGCCAATCAGTAATGCTAACTTCTGCTTGCTACCTAAATAGCAGTTATAGCAGCCAATCTTGTCCAGCAGTTGTGTACAATTTGCATTTCATCTACTATTGATTACACCAGCCCTTATGTACAGATACACCTTCGAGGATAGTTTGAAATTTTAAAAACTGGACTAGCTCTTGATCTCATTCAAATCAGTGGGAGTTCTGTCCCTGACTTCAGTAGGACAAGGAGCAGCTAAAATAATGGGGGGGTTAGCACTGCAAATGGAAAGAGGGAAATCTCCACTAGCATTTCTTGATATGAATAAACCAACGATCCCTGCTCCTGCTACTTCTTTCTCTGTGTAGTCAGCACTGGTAGAGACCTACAACAATTAAGATAGAAGAACTAAGTGGCAATTGTCAGCTTTCTCTACCTCTGTGCCCCTAGACCATCCGCAGTAATTGACTCTTCAGTCTGCACCCACTGATTAACTGTCTCTCTGAAAACTTTCAGCAGGTGCACGTTGCAGCTAAAGGTCTTGTGTGGATGAGCTTCTCATGGTATTGAAAGGGAAAATCTTAAACAAACAAAACCCCACTATGTTGCTTTGTGATGTGCTTGGTAAAGAAGAAAAAATATATCAGGTTTGCATCACAGTTGGCTGAACCTGACTGCTGTTTATGTTGAAAGAATTAAAATAAATATACTGTAGTTTAGGACTTTATCCATCCCATGCTGGGCTTGGAACTACTTCTATGCATGGATTACTTTAATTCAGGCATCCCTTTATGTAGAACCGTGTATTATTTGACATAACAGCATGGGATGCCATCAAGCTTAAAATGGCAGTCAAACAACTTTTGCTCTTTTAAAGATGGCTTTTACTTATTCTGCAAAAAATCTTTTAAAATATAACCATTGAAAAGGAAAAGCGGTATGTGTGGGTTTTTTTTTAACAAGATTGTTTAAAAGTTCTCAGCTATGCCCCTGATTTGTTAATGTAGGGTTGCTTATGTACGATGGCCTACTGCCCTTGACTGCGTGTCCCTTCCGAGCTGGTTCCACTCATCTTGGCTCTAGCTCATCATCCCAGCTCAAACTGTGGGAACAAAGTAAAGTCTTCACCCATTCCTTGTCCCTTTTCCCCACTTCCCATCTGTTCACAAGGTGGATGGGATGTAGCAGCTCCAGAAAGCCTGTCATCTCCCTTCTCTGTGTGCTTAGACTAATGATGTGGGTATCCTGTCTTACAAGGGTGTAAGTGAGTACTTGATTGCCCCTTCACTTCTGTGTGCAAGCCTATGTAGGGCAAGTGACAATTTTGCCCATAACTAACATAGAAAAAGTGGTAATGAAAATACACTGGAACAAGAGCAATTAACTTTATACACATGAATAAACTCTGAACAGTTTACACAGCCTTCCATTCCAATAGAGAACCAAAACAATTTGCCGGTGCAGCCTCAAATCTCCATATACGCCTAACCTGTGTTGTAAGCCAGAGACAAACTTGCATGGGACTTTCAAAGGGGGTGATATGTGCACAGAAATGGGTGATGTGTTGAGCCAGGTCCCAGGGCTATTACTCATTTTCACAACTGCCCATTTATCCTGTCCTATGGAAAGCTAGTCATGGATTAGTCAGGGACATACGAAGGGGTGCAGGGGAAGATAGTGCCCATTCAGCCCATTTACAACTCTGCTTGCCACTCCACTATAAAAGAAGCAGCAGCTGTGGATACATACAGGTGCACAATGGGTCTCAGTGGAAACTGCTTGGAGCTGAGCATTTCTGAAAATTGGGCACCACTATAGTTAGGTGCCTAAATGGGAGACAAATTCTTTGGAAAAATCTGCCCTCAAGGAAGGGTGCTGAGCACTTCTGGAAGCGAGTCCCTTAGGTTTGGTGTGGGTGCTGTCTATTGAGAGAGGCTGATAGGGTTTAGGGATGAGAGAGGGAAGCAGGCTGGTGGTGGAAGGCTGAGGGTCAGGGCCAGCTCTGGCTTTTTTGCTGCCCCAAGCAAAAAAACCCCAAAATCTGCGGGGCAGCCGAAGTCAGGGTGCAGAGGGACTCCCTGCACTGCAGACGTGCCTCGGATAGTAGGGGGAAGGGGCGAGGGAGCAGAAAGAGAGAGAGAGAAGGTGGGAAGCCAGGGCTTCAGCGGCGCGCTCACCACACGGCCCCGACTGCCTCGCCGCCTGCCGGGAGAGCTCCACGCCGCTCCGTGGGCGGGGAGGGAAGGATGCAGGCTGCCCTGCCAGGCTTGCTACAGACCTGGCACCGGCTGGGGCAGACGGAGCGTGCAGCCCACTCCCAGCCCCTCCTCCACACCACCGCCTCCTACAGGGCAGCTGGATTGGCAAACAAAACAAAATAAACAAACAAAAAGAAGCTGTGCCACCCTAGGATTGGATGGAAGCTGCCCCGTAGAATCTGCCACCCCAAGCAGGAGCTTGCTCAGCTGGTGCAAGGAACTGGCCCTGCTGAGGGTGGTTGACAGAGCTGGGGGAGGGTGACATAGACCCTGGTCTATGATGCAGCCGGGGCCGGCTCCAGTTTTTTTGTCACTCCAAGCGGCAAAAAAGAAAAAAAAAGAAAAAAACCTTTGAGCTGCTGAGTGAATTGCCACCGAATACTAAAGCAGAGCACTTGAGCTACCTACCACTGAAATGCTGCCAAAAACCTGGACGTGCTGCCTCCATGACAGACGCACTGCTGACCCATTCTATTGGCCGCCCCAGGAACCTGCTTCATTCACTGGTGCCTGGAGCCAGCCCTGGGTGCAGCAGCAGACTTTACAGGGGTTTGCTGCTATGTCCAGAGTTTTCCTCTGTCCAGGGTTCAGTTCTTGCACCTATGTCTTCTAGATTCACTGCAAACTTGAGAAGACAATAGGCTGTGTTCTAATCCTGCTCAAACTTTATTTTTTGACAGGCAGAGTGTTGCTCATATTTAAAATAGTTCCAGCCATTAACTGATGAGCAGGGAAAAAGAACAGCTAGGAAGAATTAACAGCCTTCACCTGTTGTATATGATCCTGAATAAAGATTATTCAACCAGACCCTTTAACCTGAATGCATGATTTCATCTATTATCCCCAGGCAAAAAGCTTTGCTAACCTAGAGTTAAGGGTGAAAGAATGTATTGCTTACTTCAGCCAAAAATCCCTTCAGTGATTGCTGTGGTTTTTCTAAACAAAACAAAACAAATACTACACATGCTATAAATGCACAGCTAAGGTCACCCAAACAACCTTAACTCTGACCTCAAAGTGCAACTGTGAAAATAACCAGCAGCATTGTCAGCATCCATCAGTCACACAGGATCATCTTCAGGAGTTACCAGAAAAATGTGGATGCCTTACTCCTAATTGTAATTAAACTTAATGAAGGATACATTTATATATACATTACTATAGACCAGTGTTGGCCAGACATACTGTCTGAGCCGCATACAACAATCTTCAGGAGTCTGAGAGCCAGCGTGCATGAGGCGGGGATCAGGGCTTCAGCCCCACTTCTGCTGAAGCTCTGAGCCCTGGCAGGCACACCCTGTGGCAAGACCTCACCCCTACCCCCCGCTGTGCAGAAGCCAGAGGCGACACATGGGGGGCCACATGGATGCATGTTCCGCCTACATTTTTGGCAGAGTTTGCTGGACCAACTTGGTCATAGGTGCCATCAGGCCCCCTCCCTAAGTGGCAGCTGCTGGGGCCAACAAACTGGGAGCTGCTGAAGCAAGGTGGTGGGAGCCAGTGGCAAATAGCTGGGACCTGCAGGGAGAGCCACTGCTTTTGCTGCTGCTGCTTCTCCCTACAGAGCTAAAGCAGCCACCCCTTCCTGTAGCTCCCAGCTCTTTGCTGCTGCCTCTCCACAAGGAGTTAACATCTGGGAGTTGCGGGGAGGGGTTGCTGAGGATAAGAGGGTGCCTGTTTGGGGGCCAAACCTTTAAATTGTGCCTCCCACTGTCCGCAGGTACAGTTGTCTCTGGCAGAAGCCCCTAGCTCCACCATCCCGCTGCAGGGGAGAAGCCCTGATCCTCCTCCCATCCCAGTCTGGTAGCCAGAGAATGGGGGCGGGGGGCATATAGGGAGCTCTGTGAGCAACACTTTGACTTTAAAAGAGCCACGTGTAGCTCACGAGCCATAGTTTGGCCTCCCCTGCTTTATATTTTCACTCTAAAATGTGGCTAATGGAACACTGCAGAGCTCACATATAATATTGGACATAATCCATGACCTCTTAAATACAAACTCCCCACCCAAGAGTAGAGTAATCATTAAGCCACCTGATTCTGCCTCACTAAGGGGGAACCACAGAAAACAAGATGTGCCTTTATCGTGCCCAGAACACATCCTGACTCTGGTGGCCAGCTTGTGAAGTGCATTCTGGAATCAATAGCTCCCACCTGGCAATGCTTTCAGAGGGACAGGAAAGGCTGTATTTTAGTGGCCTGAGGCGACCTCAGCTGCAAGAGTAATCCATGAGACTAGACAGTTGCTACATATCAGGGTTCTCAAACTTCATTGCACCACGACCCCCTTCTGACAAACAAAAATTACTACATGACCCCAAAAGAGGGGGACTGAAGCCTGAACCCTACCGCCCTGAGGGGGGGACCAAAGTCGAAGCCCAAAGGCTTCAGGAGGCCTGTATCCTGAGCTCCAAAGTCTAGATGTGCTTTTGTTTTATTTCAGCCACTAGTGGAGAACAAGCACATAGGGTCATGCCAAAGGACTGCATAGGGAAGCGACAGAGACGGAGCAACTGAGGTCATGTGCATTAGTTACTCCAACGTGTTAACAAAATGGGGAGGAAGCAAACAAAAACACTCATCTCTTTTACCGTGAAAACAAAGCCTTTGCTATTATAAGTTATGATGCTCAGGCAGTCACTAATGGTTATTGCTCGTGCTTTTGGAAACAGGCTTGTAACCTTCTGTTGTCTTACCCTTCACCCGAGGTTAATCATTTCTGCATCAGTGTTGTTTATAAGGCAACAAGTCCAGAAGCATTGTTATTGATTGCAGCTCTAATGACTACGGGTACAGTCTTGTGGTTTTGAATCTTATAATGATTATGGTAATTTAAAAGTTGTGTTCTGTGGAAACAAAGTCAAGTTGGAGTAAATGGGGAAATGCCTATTATGTTACACACAGATTTGTGCACATTGGTGCCCTTCATTTGAACACCCCTAAACTTTGGATACAGATTTGGACAGACATCGGATTTCTGTAGCCCAGGCCTGTCTCCAATTTCAGCAACCAATTTGGAGGGACTACTTTTCTTCAGATTGCACAAACGTGAAGTGCTTACATTCTTGCAAACCCACAGTTTATGCAGAGATTATTTTATGTTTAGCTATCACTCTCTAGCAACTGGGGCCCAGCCAGCCACAGATCTATATAAACAACAGATTTTACACATTAGATAGTTCTTATGGAGCTCATTTAGCACACGGTGCAGTATAAATCTACCAATTGAGATCTAACCCCACCCTGATGACCATTTCCTTTTTTTTTTGCCAACAAAAGCAATGGGGTAACATTTAAACCAAAAAAATAGTGAAATCAAATCAGACGTGTATTCCTGTAAAGGAGGAGTCCTTAATATTATAAATGACTACCAGATGTGAAACAACAAAATGCTTATTCTTCCACAAATAATAATTTGATTAATAATGCACTTTTTTTTTTACTATGGAGTCCAGATCTCTGTCACAGGGTACATACTTCAAATCTAATACGTAACACAGGGAAAAGTATGCAAGTTTGAAAGTAGTATTGTTTGTTGTACATCAAAGGATGGGGGAAAGCCTTTGCATCCTAGGACATTGGGCCTCCATGTAATAAGCATTAGGACAACTGTAGCTTGCCTTTCTTCTGGCAGAAAATAAACAGTAGTTTATTATATTGGTTTAAAAAATTGGACAAATTCATGGCCAGTCTGCCAGTATATCTTTGCCTTTAATCATTTCTTATATTCCAAGAGGAATCCTGGCAGAACATATATACATAAAGGAACATTCTAAATTGTTTTAAGGATATTCATAATCACTTCACCCAGTATTAAATTTTTAGTGAAAAGTTTATATTTAAGAATAATTCAAAATAGAAATCATCCAGGGAGCCTGTCTACTGACATATAGCCAGGCACTTCCATGCTTGTGAACTGAAAACATATCAACTTGTAGCACTATGTGTGATCAAAACAATAATTAAAAATAGATAATCAAACACCATAAAAGATAACCATAGGAGTCTAATCAGCACAGGTTTCAGAGTAGCAGCCGTGTTAGTCTGTATCTGCAAAAAGAACTGGAGTACTTGTGGCACCTTAGAGACTAACAAATTTATTTCAGCATGAGCTTTCGTGAGCTACAGCTCACTTCCTCAGCTCATGCTGAAATAAATTTGTTAGTCTCTAAGGCGCCACAAGTACGCCTGTCTTTAATCAGCACAGTTTCTATGAAGGAAAATCATGTCTCTTAGAAGGAACACATGGATAGTGAGAGATCAGCTGTTGTGACCTGCTCAGAATGTGCTATATTTGTCTTTCTCCCAGAGGATAGAAGCAACTTCGTGTGTACGAAGTGCAAGCTGGTCTGCATATTGGAAGAGAAGGTTAGAGGACTGGAGAACCAGGTATCAACCCTGCATTGCATCAGAGAAAATGAAGATTTTCTGGATAGAAGTCAGTGTTTGGTTCTAGATGCAAAACATGCTATGGAATCAGAGAATATGGTGCAGAATGGGAAAGAGTATTAGCAGCAGGTGACCTCCAGAAGAAGAAAGAGGAGAACCTATGTACCCCCAGTGCAGATGGAGGTGTGAAATCATTTTGAGACTCTCTCCACAGGTACTACTGTGGAGAAGGATTTGGAAGAGCCCTCTGAGTGAAAGGATCAGGAGACCCCATCAGCCGAAAGCCATGGGATGCATTGTCCTAGGGATGGGAGTTCCATGACCACCACTCCCAACAGGAAAAGATAGGTGGTGGAGGTCAGGGACTCCCTCCTAAGGGGGACAGAGTCATCCATCTGCCGACCAGACCGGGAGACTCAAGAAGTGTGCTGCTTGCCTGGAGCTAGAATCCAGGATGTGACAGAATGTTTGCCAACACTGATCAAGACCCCGGACCGCTACCCCTTCCTACTTCTGCATGTGGGCACCAGTGATACTGCCAAGAATGACCTTGAGCAGATCACTGCAGACTAGGTGGCTCTGGGAAGAAGGATAAAGGAGTTTGAGGTGCAGGTCATGTTCTCATCCATCCTCCCTATTGAAGGAAAAGGCCCAGGTAGGGACCATTGAATTGTGGAGGTGAATGTGTGGTTACATAGGTGGTGTCGGAGAGAGGGCTTTGGATTTTTTGACCATGGGATGTTATTCCAGGAAGAAGAATTGCTAGGAAGAGATGGGATCCATCTAAGGAAGAAAAGGAAGAGCATTTTTGCAGGCAGACTTGTTAACCTAGTGAGAAAGGCTTTAAACTAAGTTCGCTGGGGGATAGTGACCTAAGCCCAGAGGTAAGTGGGGGAGTAGGATACCGGGAAGAAACACAAAGAGGAGATTAAAGACAGGAAGCCTCCTGATCCCTACTGAGAAAGTAGGGCAATGGGCTAGTTATCCTAGGTGCACGTACACAAACACAAGAAGCCTGGGAAACAAGCAGGAAGAATTGGAAGTCCTGGCACAATCAAGGAACTATGATGTGATTGAAATAACAGAAATTTGGTGGGCAGTTCACATGACTGGAACACTGTCATGGATGGGTATAAACTGTTCAGGAAGGACAGGTATCGGAGGGAAGGTGGAGGAATTGCATTGTATGTAAGAGAGCAGTATGATTGCTCAAAGCTCCAGTTTGAAACTGGAGAAAAGCCTGAAGATTGGTAGGGGAAGTAGAAGTGGGTGGCAACCTAGGCTGCAGTGACCATGAGATGGTTGAGTTCAGGATCCTGAAAAAAGGAAGAAAGGACAGCAGCAAAATATGGACTCTGGACTTCAGAAAAGCAGATTTAGACTCCCTTAGGGGACTGATGGGCAGGATCCCCTGGGAGGCTAATATGAGGGGGAAAGGAGTCCAGGAGAGCTGGCTGCATTTTAAAGAAGCCTTATTGTGGGGGCAGGAGCAAACCATCAAAATAGCAAGTATGGCAGGTCACAAGCTTGGCTTATCAGTGAAATCTTCGGTGAGCTTAAACTCAAAAAAGAAGCTTACAAGAAGTGGAAATTTGGACAGATGACTAGAGAGGAGTATAAAAATATTGCTAGAGCATGCAGGGCTGTAATCAGGAAGGCCAAAGCACAATTGGAGTTACAGCTAGCAAGGGATATGAAGGGTAACAAAAAGGGTTTCTACACATATATTAGCAACAAGAAGAAGGTCGGGAAAGTGTGGGACCCTTACTGAATAGGGGAGGCAACATAGTGACAGATGATGTGGAAAAAGCTGAAATACTCAATGCTTTTTTTGCCTCGATCTTCACAGACGGGCAGCTCCCAGACTGCTGCACTGGGCAACACAGCATGGGGACTGGTTAGCAGCCCTCAGAGGTGAAAGAACAGGTTAAGGACTATTTAGAAAAGCTGGACATGCACAAGTCCATGGGTCCAGATCTAAGGCATCCAAGGATGCTGAACAAGTTGGGTGATGTGATTGCAGAGCCATTGGCTATTATCTTTGAAAATTTGTGGCAATCAGGGGAGATCCCGGACAACTGGAAAAAGGCAAATATAGTGCCCATATTTGAAAAGGGGAAAAAAGATAGCTTGGGAAACTATAGACCGGTCAGCCTCACTTCAGTCCCTGGCAAAATCATGGAGCAGGTCCTCAAGGAATCCATTTTGAAGCACTTGGAGGAGAGAAAGGTGATCAGGAACAGTCATCATGGATTCACCAAGGGCAAGTCATGCCTGACCGATCTAATTGCCTTCTGTGATGAGATTACTGACTCTGTGGATATGGGGAAAGCAGTGGATGTGATATATCTTGACTTTAGCAAAGCTTTTGATACAGTTTCTCACAGTATTCTTGCCAACATGTTAAAAAAGTATGGATTGAATGAATGGACTATAAGGTGGATAGAAAGCTGGCTAGATTGTAGGGCTCAACAGGTAGTGATCAATGGCTCAATGTCTAGTTGGCAGCCGGTATCAAGCAGAGTGCCCCAGGTGTTGGTCCTGGGGCCAGTTTTGTTCAACATCTTTATTAATGATCTGGATGATGGGATTAATTGCACTCACAGCAAGTCTGCAGATACTAAGCAGGGGGGAAGGTTGATACGATGGAGGGTAGGGCTAGTATCCAGAGTGACCTAGACAAATTGGAGGATTGGACCAAAAGAAATCTGATGATGTTCAACAGGGAAAAGTGAAGAGTTCTGCACTTAGGAAGGAAGAATCCCATGCACCGCTACAGGCTGGGGACTGACTGGCTAAGCAGCAGTTCTGCAGAAAAGGATCTGGGGATTACAGTGGCTGAGAAACTGGATATGAGTAATCAGTGTGTCCCTGTTGCCAAGAAGGCCAATGGTGTATTAGGCTGTATTAGTAGGAGCATTGCCAGCAGATGGAGGGAAGTGATTATTCCCCTCTTTTTGGTACTGGTGAGGCCACACCTGGAGTATTGCATCCAGTTTTGGTCCCCCCACTACAGAAGGGATGTAGACAAATTGGAAAGGGTCCAGCGGAAGGCAACGAAAATGATTAGGGGGCTGGGGCACATGACTTACGAGGAGAGGCTGAGGGAACTGGGGTTATTTCGTCTGCAGAAGAGAAGATTGAAGAGGGATTTGATAGCAGCCTTCAACAATCTGAAGGGGGTTCCAAAAAGGATGCAGCTAGGCTGTTCTCAGTGGTGGCAGATGATAAAACAAGAAGCAATAGTCTCAAGGTGCAGTGGGGTATTAGGATACAAGGTTGATATTAGGAAACACCATTTCACTAGGAGGGTGCTGAAGCACTGGAATGGGTTACCAAGGGAGGTGGTGGAATCTCCATCCTTAGAGGTTTTTAAGGCCTAGTTTGACAAAGCCTTGGCTGGGATGATTTAGTTGGTGTTGGTCCTGCTTTGAGCAGAGTATTGGACTAGATGACCTCCTGAGGTCTCTTCCAACCCTAGTATTCTATGATTCTGTGAATATATATTAGTATATTTTGAATGAGTTTATAAAGTAGTGGATAAAGGAGAATTGGCTGATATAATTTATATAGACTTTCAAAAGGATTTTGAAAAGGGCCCTCAAAAGAAGCAACCAAAGAAAGTAAGTAGTCATAAAATGAGAGGCAATGTATTGTCCTGAATCAAAACGTCAGAAAGAGTTGGGGGCAGGGAGGAAAGAGAAAGAATGAAAGTTTAATTTTCATCATGGCATAATGTTAACAGCAGGATGCCACAAGGTTCTGTGCTAGGACTGGAGTTTAATATATTTTGCAAGATGTGGTAAAGGAGATGAGCAGATAGTTGGCAAAATTTGCAGATTATATTACATTACATAAATTAGTCAAATCCAGACAAGACTGTCAAGAATTGCAGAGGAACCTATCAAGGTAGGTGCAGAGATTGACACTCAGCATGCAGAAACTCAGGAAGAGCGAGAGAAAATATTGGGATTGTTTACTTTAGTGAGTAGAGAAATAAGAGAGTACATGATTAAAGTATGGAAAATAATGTAATGGTGTAGGCTGGGATGATAGATTGGGAACTTCTGTTTTCCTTGTCTCATAATGCAAGAGAACAAGAGAACAGTCACTGTAACTGAAAGGTGATGAATTCAAAATAATAATTTCACATAAACATGTAATTAGACTAGCTAACTTGTAGCCACAGCATGTCAAAGAGGCCAAGAATTTAGTAAGATTCAAAGAGGGATTTTACATTTATCTGTATAAGAATATGAATATGAAATATCTGGAATATACCTAATAGTTAGGCCAAAGCCTAACTATTAGGGGCTTAGAAGGAGATTTTCCTCAGGGATGGATTATACTAGATCTGCCTACTGTGGGATTTCTTGTACCTTTCTCTGAAATGTTTGAGCTGGCCACTCTCAGGAGACTGCACTAGATAGACCATAAGTCTGACCCAGTCTGGCAATTCCTTTGTAAATTTTCCTATGCTGTTATATCAACCTTCCACACGAAAATGAGTGAATGTGGCATAGAAGGCATCAAGACCAATCCTAAATTCTTTGTCCTGCAGAAATAAATTAAGGTACAACAAACCGTGGATGGAGAGGATAATGGTGTTTCATAACTTGCTGTTGGCAGATGCAATATACATAAATATTTAAAAGGTTGTTGAAGCTTACAAGGGCCATGCAATTCTCTGTATGTCCCTAGATGCAATGGACTTTACCCTGAAAGCCTTAAAATGCCCTCTGTATCCATTTTCTGAGTGTCTTTCACTGGGGTGCACACTTCCTAATAGGTTCGAGTCTGCATTACCTGTTCTAGTCTCTCATATCAAAGTTTGGATTTACCTTAATTCCTGTAGATAATGGGGAATTCAGACCATCAGGGTTCTACCATTGCTGGGATGCTAGATAACATTAACAGTTCAGCATTGGGGGATTCATGAAAAGTTTCATCATTTTAGTGGCTTGCTTTCTATATTACTGTTACCTTCAGAGGTCAAATGATGTCAGGATGTGCCACATTTCTTAATAGTTTCTTATGAAAAGAAAGGGCCATGATAATCAAAGACTTGCCCTGGGACTCATCAGAGAGAGAATGTGGATTGCATATTCTCCAATACCACACTAAATATAGTTGTATTTCCTCTCCAATACCACACTAGCTGCTACAATTAGTCCTGAGAAGTCAGTTGCTAGCTGGTAGGCTGTATCCAGTGGCTGGAAAAGATCTGTGCCTACCTTCTGGAAGGTGTAACTGGCAGGGCAGATATAAATAATACTCATTTGAACAGAGATGTCACCTTTCTCAACCTGTTGGTTAATTGTTTGCTGGGTCTGAGCCACTAGATCAACTCTCTGGCTCATTTCCCTCACTGGGTAATGCTTTGGTGGTCCTGCCATTTGTAAAGGGCTTCATGCAGCAATGATTAATTCTGCAATAATTAACTCCTTCAGCAATAATTAACTCCTTCAGTCAATGATCTTGTGTGAAGAGTTCTGCTAAAATTGCCAAAAAATAATTTCACAGAGGTCTCAGGCTTTCCTTCTTCCACCCAAGTGCTAAAAGCAGGTGACAATGTGCTGCTGCCCACCACCCCCTTATAGTCTTGTGTTGCTGTGTGTTTGTGTGTGTGACAAAGGAAGTGTCATTGAGGGTTTGAATGCATGAGAATAACTGGAGACATTTTTGTTAATGTAACATTAAATGAATATGAACAATACTTCTAAAAGTATATGTAGAAATTGTGTTTCCAAACCAAAACCATGTTGTCGCCAGCCTGGAGTGTGGCATGCTGCCACTGGTCTACACTGGGGCTGTGTGCAAAGACTGCATGTAGCCCTCTTGTGGGACACATAGGAGTAGGGAGAAGGGTGTGGAAGATTCTTTGAACCCTGCTTTGTCTCTGACCCAGCTTTGCAAAGATTAAAGTGGTCCCTTAAGATGTTATTAGTTATACAGTGTCAGATATGCCCAACAAACAATTAAAAATGCAATCCCCTGCCCCTGCATAACTATTTAAATTACACATAATGTGGCCGGGAATGACAATATGTGCGGGACAATATGTTTCTTCTGGTAACCTATGGTTATGTCTATTTCAGTTGCAAAGAGCCATTACCCATATGTGCTTTGTTAAAAACAAGACCACTGTGAGTGTTCCTTTTTAATGGCATGTGATGGTAGGGCCAATCAGAGGGGAGGCCAGGAGGGCCATTTGGCCTGGGCCTCAAGCTCAAAGGGGGCCTCAAATTTAGACACTTGTTATTTTTTTTGGCATTTGATAAGTTTCACAACTTTTTTTTATGTGCATCCCTATCGGACCAAAATGTGATACACTCTCTCAGCTTAGAGCTTCAAATTTAAGCAAATAAGAGATGTGATTTGATAAAAGACATATTTTTTTTGTTAACTGATATAGATTTTGTCATATTAAAGTGTTAAAAATGTTCATAGATATTAATAAAAACATATTGGTTCTGATGGCACAAGATAAGACCATGTGTCATCAGTTTTTATTTTTACTATAGCTAGGGACCTCAAAAGCTGAAAGTGGTCTGGGCCTCTCTGGACCTCTGAGAGGGCCTGTGTGATGGTAGTACAGCCACAAAGTGAGGTAAGAAAGAATTGAGACTGCAGAGACTATCTGTATGGTGACAAAAAAAATCAACTCCCTACTCAGACCTTCAGAGATCTGTGCATCTGGTTTCTATTCACCCTTCACCCCCATGTCTTTGTGTGGGTATTCTTTCTTTTTATACTTACAGCACTGTATTAACAAATGACTGTAATGTAGTCTTCCTATGCATTAATGAAATGGAGTACTTTGAATATTTAATATTTAATTACACCCAGTTATTTAATATTCCCTGTATGTGATTTTTTGATTGATGATGATAATAAAACTTTGCTCTTACATGATGCCCTTTGTACAAGGACACAGCAGCCAGCCCAAGTAGCAAGTTGTATAATGTGCATCTCAGCATGAAGCCATAAGGTAACAGTCCTCTTACCTCCAAATCATGCTGTGGCTGTGGATTCCTTCCACACAGACTACATCAGTCTAATAACACCAGCATATCTCATCTGGGGGCTGGGGGTTATATGGACCCTGTAGTCCTGGCATTCCCTTGCTATGATACCACCAAATCCCCAAGCACTCTTGCATACGGAGACCCGGAATGCTGGGTTTTACATTGGCCAGTGGGTGCACCTTCCTTGTGTGGCCTCCCAAATCCATGGTGTCCCTTGCACAGTAGAACCATTCTAGTTCTGCCTTTCCTGCCTCTCACCCCACATCCCGGGGATTCCCTCTGCCTGTGGACTTTGAGTGTGGGTTTGCCTCTGAAACACTCATATGAATATGTTTATTATCCAAATCATTTTACAGATAGACTCTGTGTCTCTGTTTAATGGACTTGTCCAAGGTCATGTAAAGAATCAGTGTCAGAATCGGGAAATGATCCCAGGAACTTGACTTTTGTTCAATATTGTAATTATTAAACCACTATCCTTGACACCT
Source organism: Gopherus evgoodei (assembly GCF_007399415.2). NCBI lineage: Eukaryota > Metazoa > Chordata > Testudines > Testudinidae > Gopherus > Gopherus evgoodei. The sequence continues at coordinate 39,515,736 of NC_044330.1, forward strand.
TTCTACTTCTAACAAGGGGAAATGGGCAGCCGCTGATTATAGTAGATCACTTCAGTATTCACTGCTTATCTCACTCTAGCAGTTATGCTGGTCTTCCGTGTGGTCTAATTATCCAAAGAACCTCCGAATGCAGTATAAATTAAGAAATTGCTCATGAAAGGGGCTGTTATTTTGGCAAAGCATTTCAGTGATCTAAAAAAAATATTCCAGTATGCTTAATGCATTACAACCTTTATGTGTGTTCCAACTTCTAAAAAACAGGAGAAGTTCATTATGGCACTTTTGTTTTGTTTTTTAAAGATTGCTCATCTTTTCTTTGTCTTCAAAATATGTGCTTGTCACTTCTTCAGTGCGACGTTAATATGGGCATACTGTACAATGCCCACAAAAGATGCCTTAGTTTTGAATAGCATTTTGTAGTACTTCGGAAGAGCAATTGAAATTTAATATCCCACAGCATGAATCACATTGTGTTCTTATAGCTGGGTTGTACTGTGTCAATAAGTCAGTCACAAAATGCATCGGTGACTTTCTTTATCTCGTTAGGCTGTGCTACAGTGTATAGGTTGGAGTGGGAAGTTTGTGAGATCTATCTTCCAGAATTAATTTTAGGACCAGTTTTGTTCATAAACAATGCAATCTATGTGGAAAAATCAGTCTCTATTCTATATATTTTTACATTGATTCAGAATTTCTCTCATATTCCTGTTCCAAAAAACCCACTCAATAACATTATAAGAACATGACATGTCTGGCAATATTGAGTTACTTTCACCTGCTCCAAGACTAGTGGAAGACAGTAGAGTATATTTTAAAATATGGTGTAAAAAAAAAATCCAAGCTTCACCATTATATTGTTTTTGTTGGCCCATTTTTCCACTCTGTAAACACTATTCATTGTGCACACTAGTTCAGTAGAAGACAGATACTAGCATAATAATAATAATTCTGTATTTTGGAGGGGTCAGGTTCTAACTTACACATCCTAGTTTCCTATTACCTGTGCAATGGATCAATATTATGGCTAAAGCATTAGGCTGAGACTCAGGAAATGTGGATTTGATTCCCAGCTCTGCCACAGACTTCTGTGACAATGGGCAAAATGCTTACTGTCTCTGTGCCTCAGTTCCCTAATGCTTCCGCTTTTCACCCTTTGTCTGTCTTTTTTATTTATATTGTAAGCTCTTCAGAGCAGGGATTGTTTCTTATTATGCGTTTGTACCTAATACAAAGGGTTCCTGGTTTCTGCTGAGGCCTGAAGAAAAAGAATGGCCAAAAAAAAGGCAAAAATTGTTTTGTGAAAATTTTCTCTAAAATTATATTATTTTCAAAGAAATTCAAAATTGGTTAACCAGCTCTACTCTAAGTGCTCTTGAAATACAGACAACAAATAGTTAAAACAATAACTTGTTAACCACATGTATTAAATCTCATGTTCTTTTAACTCACTTACTTAAAATGATGTAGAACTGTTTATTTTTATGCTCTGTTCCTGGTCCTTCTAATCACTCTTGCATATTCGATTGTCTCATTGAAGCACTTGGAGATGTAACTGTAGAGCTATTTTCAATCAGTACCATGTTCTGGGTTTTCTTGAAAGCTCATTCCTGACCAGCTTTAACCTGTCTTGATAGTTTTAATTTATTAAAAGTTAATTGAACCATAAAAGATGGTGATAAAAGTTAGTATATCAGCTGAAACTCTGTTAAAGTGACTGATTGCCATGCAGGAAAAAGGCAATGTTATCCTAACAGGAGACAGAAGTGCCCTTTCATCACCTGCTTATTTTTAGTTGCTACATCAAAGAAGATGATGTTGTAGTCAATACCTGGATTTTCAATCTTCCTTTTATTAATTTGGCTATAAAATTGCCGTCCAACTGGCTTTGCTGCTGCCTTACACAAACACTGAAAGCTCCCACCATAAGTTTATAATAGAATTATAATAATTAATGCCTTTTCTGTGGAGTAGAATTTCAGGACTCCTCCCTGGGTCACCAAAAGGAAGAGAGAGAAACAATATTTTAGGGTGGTTGGTGGGGATAATGTCATATCAGTAGGAACATTTGGGGACCACATGAAACTGTCGTGTTCCTTTCTGTTTGAAGTCAATGCTTTCAAACATATTAGCTATCCCAAACCTCTAACTATTCAGACCTTCTTCTCCTTCCCAGTCCCTAAAATGTATGATGTGAATGCTCTTCTTACCTCTCCTTTTATTGTTGTTTAGTGGTCTCTCTTTACTCTCACTACCTATCAATGATTGCCTTGGATCCTGTTTCTATAGAAGACAAAATAAGTTTTCAAATTGATGTGAATGGTAGGAAGAATGGATACAAAATATATAGGATGGAGAAGGTAAAAAATGCCAATTGTTATACATGGGAAATCTTGAAAAGAAGTTTTTTTCTCAAAATTTCCTATTTTTCTCCAGTTTTCAAAGAAAAATGGAGACCAAAACAAAGCAAAATCCTCACTCCCACTTCCTCTCCGTTATTCCCTAGAGTTCAATGGAATGAATTATGGTCATGTTTACCATCAACATACATATTTGTTTGGTTTGTTTTTAAATTGAGAAAAGAAGTTGAGCTTGAGGGTCCTGGAGGCTCCCATGAAAGCCAAAGGGGCATGGTGTTTCAGACTAATACTTGGGAGGGGTGCATCTATTCCAAATATTTTTAGAAAAATGGAACTTAATATTGCAATCTAATGCATATGATCTCACCAACAGCACAAATCAGTGTCCTCTGCACATTACAAAATTCAAATAATAACTACTGCTATTGATTGAAGTTTAATAGCAGATAGACTACCAAAAAGAAATGCCGCTTATTTATTGGCACACTGGCCCCATTTTTCTTGGCATAGCATCCAAGCTTTTCTTAGTTGGATGAGCAATATGATTTCAAAAGAGACCCAAGACCATTTCAAGTGGTCCCTAATACAGAAATACTGTACAGTGTCTAGCACAATGAATAATATTAGCCTGTACTTAAGATAGCAGTAGAAAGCGGGTCCCAGCTAACATCCACACCAGTGCTCAATGGCCACAGAGGGACACAGTTTGGCACCTAGAGGGCACGACTAGGTCATCAGTTGATTATTACAAACAGCACATGGCAGTGTGGACTAGTTAGTGGCACAAATTGCACCTATTTTAAAGAGCAAACATAGCACTCCTACCCTACATCAAGAGGGCATCTTTAGTGCTATGCATGTGGTTAGCACTGCTCTCCTCTTTCCTGTACTTGTAACTGCATGGGCACATGTCTTAAGCACAGTATTTCAACCAAAATATGAGAAGTCACTGTCTTCTCACTTCTCCTTTCCTGCCTTTTTGAAGCTTCTCCCACTCACAACCTTTCCTATAAATGCCGTTGCTCTAATTGGTTTGACATGATTTTTTTCCTTCAACATGGTTCAGATGATTTTTTTTTTTAATTTTGAGACCAGAGATGGCAGAAGGAACTTCAGCTGATCATTTTGGAAAGGAATTTAAATAATAGGGTATCAAAAGTATAGCTGTTTAAAGTATGCAAAGACTTAAGTGTTCTAAATAGAAACTGCAATGTTAGGACACTAAAGAAGAAAAGGTAATAAACATACTATTATACACTTTATGTATTATTCAACCTCCCCACTCCCATCCCAGCCTCCAAAACAATATAAAAATTATTCAGAAAGAAGACATTTTTCAACACAACTCTTATGTCATTTGCAAATACTACTATATTCTATAAAAAATGACAAAAAGTCATGTGGCACCTTATAGTTTTAGTCTATAAGGTGCCACAGGAGACTCTGTTGCTTTTTACAGATCCAGACTAACACGGCTACCCCTGATACTATATTCTATGTGGTTTGTTTCTACTTTCCTTCTTTTGTGAATGTGCATCTTTCCAGATATCATTGAGACTAGTGAACGTGCTTCCCGCAAAAAATGTGTAGAGATAGGAATGTATTTTTTTCAAGTTAGCCAGATCAAAATGTTGAAAATAAATGCACTTTTAAAGAATTTATTCCTCCTCCCCCCACACAAATAGCCTCAAAGGAACAGGGATACCATGATCTTACTCTTAGCAGAGAAGGGTACAGTAACTTCATGACTGAGAGCTTTAAAGAGTAGAAATCTTCACATTCCCAAGCTTTTTCAGCATCTCTGATATTCTTTTAAAGATATATCACATTTGACCTTAGTCACATAGATGAGGCCTGTCTAGAATCTTTAAAAAATAGAGTAAGGTCATGCAGAGATGTCTAAATACTTGCTTTGAACAAAGCTCTTTTCATATCCACCTAAAAGCCATGGATCATAGAAAATAAGCTGAGGACAGGACCACTCAAGCCCAAACTGCCTAAAGGGCAGCATTTAGGATGACCTTTTCCAATCCCTTATCAATGATCTTCATAGTTGAGTCAATTGTCTAAGACCATCCTTGTGTGGCTAATTGTGAATAGTGAGGATACACTGTTTCAATAGCATTTTAATCTTTTTCCTGTGCAGAAGGGATTCAGAGGGTCACTTCAGATGTTTTATTAATATTTCCCAAGGTTCCAGAATCTCTTTTCATTAAAACACAACGTTTACAAAACTTTAAGGGTAGTGAATTTAAGGAAGTTAATTCACTTAGTGGTGACTATTCCAAACAATACCAATACTGACTAAATATTTAAATTATGTTGATAATTTCAAATTATTTGTTTTTATTTCTGTGAATCTAGAAATATTTTATTTTTCATGACAGATAAACATTTTCCCATGAAAAGCTGTAATTTTACAAAAATTGCATTTTCTGTCAGAAAATCATTCCGTTGGAAGATTCCCAGCCAGATCCACTTAAAAAGCCCTTTTGAAGAGGGAAGTTGGAGCATACCACAATTTTGATGGAGTTGTTGTTGTCTGTATTATGGCAGAGCTTTGGGGATCCAACTGGTACTGTATAAACACATAGAGAGAATTCCTACTCCAAAGTGTGTACAATTGAAACAGACAAGACAGACAAAGGATGGGATAAAGATAATATTAATTGGGTATAATGAAATATGATAAGCTGAGATACAAATATTTAAGGCCTGAACTATAGCCCATTAAAATATTTCAGTTTACTTCTATGAGATTTCGATCAGGTCCTAAGGGACATATCTAAGGTTGTGCAGGAAGTCAGTGGCAAAGCTAGGAAATGAATCCAGATCTCCTGAGGTCCGTCCCAGTGGTGTAGTTATAAGGCATCCATCCTTGTAGTTATTTAATAAAGACACTTTATTAAATAAGCATGCAATGCAATGTATAATGGTTTGATAATAAAGTCTGAGTGGAAGAAGAAAGGCCCAGAAAGCTTTAATATTTGGGATTTCAACTCATTGATGGGAAAAGATGAGGCTGGTGCTAAACATCTGTTGCAAGTTATCGTGTGTTAAATCTCCCTGGCCTTGCTCATGCTTCCCCAGAGTGGGATTGCTCAAACTGTGGTCCTTAGACCTCTGATCATAGACCTCACACATACTGGTGATCAGTGAAAAACTTGCTAATCACATGAAGTTGGTTGTACTCACTTTTATTTAATAAAATGCATTAAAAAGTATTTAAATGAATTACCTTCTTAATATTTTTGCATGTAAGCTTCTCATTGGAAAGTTAGGTGACCATACATGATAGATAGTATTCTGCACAATCGTAAATGGGAAATCAGGAGGTGAAGTTGGTCCAGAAGACCATCTTTGTTGTTAAGAGGGTTTCCATGCTGTGGGAGGGGAAGAAAAGAAAGAAAACCCATGTTCTAACTAGAGGAACCATCAGAGCTAAAAGTGCAGTACCTCCTCCCACTGGGAGATTAAACTAAAAGATCCAATTCATACAGTAAATTATTCATACAATAAAATGCAGTCAATCTGTGTACTCTTGTGTAGTAGAGGTGATATTTTCAGAGAGGCTGCTTAATAAAAGCAATCTAAGACATAGTTATACCTGAGATCAATAAAATTATCAGCAAGACTCCAATTTAAATGCATAAACAAGTGCTTATTAAGGGTTTGTGCAACATCATTGCTGAGTTTGAAGATTCTGAGTTCAAGGCCCTAAACTCAGTTAGAGCACCTCATGGCTGTGCAACTAAATTAGAGTGAAGGGCTTTACTGCTCCATTCTTTAAGAAAAATGTCAAACCAAAGTACTGTAAACTATCTTACACAGTGGTTGGGGTAAGTAGTAGAACTGAGTTTCTCCTCTTTTGTATCATAGAAGGTGAGATTTTTAAAGAAATACCCATCATTGTTTTAAATCTGCACCCACTGAAGTTAATGACAAAACTCCATTGACATCAGTGGAAGCAGAGTTGGTCTAGTACTCACCCTTTTTAAACCCTGTTCTAACTGTCCAGGTTAATCTCTGTCTGTCAATCATATCACTGTTTTACTGGCACTGCTATAATTCAGAATCACATTCATATGATGTGATGTTAGGGTTGGGTAACATTGTGTCACTTTCCAAACACATTCAGCATTTAAATTATTACACTGGGCTTTATAAAAACAAACAAAAACCTTTCAGTACCATAGACTGAGGCACTGATCTGCCATCTAGGTGTATCCTCCTCCTCCTCCTTTCTGTATCTTCTTTTTCAAATGCCAGAACTGGGCAGGGCCAAGATTATAAGAAGATTCCATCCTCTTCTGTTCTGAGCCAGCATTTGAACCTGTTGGGTTGCCTGGATGGTTTTATATACTATGTTACACCACTGTTTCTTTGTATGTCCATGACCTCTGTCTCCATGGACTCTTCCATACAGACTAAATGTAGGCAGTCAGAACAGAGTCTTTCTAGCAACAGGGCAAAATCATTATAGCTGGCACATTTAGATGATTGTAGTCCATCCACTGCACTTTCAGGCCTGGTCTACACTATGAGGTTAGGTTGAGTTTAGCCGCGTTAGGTCAATTTTATAATTACATTATTTTATAATGAATGCATCTACACAACCAATCCTGTTCTGCTGACCTAAAGGGCTCTTAAAATTGAGTGCTGTACTCCTCCCCAATGAGGGAAGTAGCACTAAAATTGACCTTCCTCTGTCAAATTTGGGGTAGTGTAGACGCAATACTGCACAATTTGATGGTATTGGCCTTTGGGAGCTATTCCAGAGTGCTCCAGTGTGACCACTCTGGACAGCTCTTTCAACTCTGCTGCACTAGCTAGGTACACAGGAAAAGCCCTGGGAACTTTTGAATTTCATTTCCTGTTTTGTCAGCATGACGAGCTCAGGAGAACAGGTGACCATGCAGTCTCAGAATTGCAAATGAGCTCTAGCATGGAGCGAACGGGAGACACTGGATCTGATTGCTGTATGGGGAGAAGAATCTGTGCAGGCAGAACTCCGAACCAGCAGAAGAAATGCTGATATATATGCCAAAATCGCATAGGGCATGGAAGAGAGAGGCTACACCAGGGACGCACAGCAGATCCACATGAAAATGAAGAAGCTCAGGCAAGCCTACCAAAAGACAAAGGAGGCAAAAGGTCACTCCGGGTCAGAGCCCCAGACATGCTGCTTCTATGATGAGCTGCATGCCATTCTGGAGGAGGACCCTGCCAGTACCCCAATACTTTCCTTGGACACTTGCCAAGGTGTCAGCTTCAGGAACACGGATGAGGATTTTGTGGGTGAGGAAGAGGAGGAGGAGGTGGATAATGCACAGCAAGCAAGTGGAGAATCCGTTCTTCCCAGCAGCCAGGACCTTTTCCTCACCCTGGAGCCAATACCCTCCCAGGGCCTATTGTTCCCAGACCCTGATGGTGGAGAAGGCACCTCTGGTGAGTGCACATTTGTAATGACACTAAGGGGTTAAAAACAATTGTGTTTAATGTTTGATTTGTCCTGAACAATTGGGATGCATCCATGGCCATTACAACTAATGGAAAAGTCTGTTTACCTCTCTGGGAATAGAGCGAGAATCTTCCAGGGACATCACCATGAAGCTTTCCTGGAGGTACTCTGAAAGCCTTTGCAGACTGTTTCTGGGGAGGGCTGCCTTATTTCGTCCTCCATGGTAGGACACTTTACCACGCCAAGCAAATAGTAACTGGTCTGGAATCATTGCGACACAAAGCATGACAGAGGATTGTCCTGGATTTTGGTCACATTCATGCAACATTCAATCTTTATCTTTCTGTGTCAGCCTCAGAAGAGTGATATCATTCATGATCACCTGGTTGAAATGGGAAGTTTTGTAAGGGAACAGTAATCCCCTCTGTTTGGTGATGCCCGACACATTAGACTCTGTGCATGCTGAGCTGTTTGTGCTTGGCTAAAAGGAATCATCCCAGAGAACAGCCATGCTGTGGGGGGAAGTGTGTGTGTGTGGAAGACACGCTGACAGTGCACGTCCTGCACATCCACCCCAAAACAGCAGCCCATCCTTTTAAATGACAAACACAACCGACATTGGTTGCTATGGGAAAGGAGGGCACTGCAGTTTGAAACCATTTCCACGTTATGAACTTGGAAGAAGCCAACCCTTATGTACCCTTTGGCTTACCATGGCTGCCTGCAAATTGAATTCTGTTGCCCAGCCATGTCTCTTGTGTCACCTTACTGGCAGGCACTCAATATAAAATGCAACCTTGTACATAAAACACGTGCTGTCTGCTGTGAATTGCTTGATTCACTGAGAAAAAGTCTCCCTTTTTATCTCAGAAATGTATCTTCCCTTCCCCCTCCCCTGGTTCTATGCTCCCTGCATCAACTCCAGCCTTGAGGTTATCGCAGATTAGAAGGTGAAAAAAAAGCGTTTGTGATTACATGTTTTCAGAGCTCATGCAGTCCTCCTGCACTGATAGGGCACAGCTGAATACATGGCAGCATTCGGTGGCAGGCCCAGGAAAGCATACAGTGAACATGATCATAACATGCAGGAAGAGATGCTGAGGCTAATGGGGGAGCAAATGGACATAATGCGGTGTCTGGTGGAGCTAGAAATGGCCACTAGACTACAGACCCCCACTGCAGCCATTGTGTAACCACCTGCCCTCCTCGCCAAGTTCCATATCCTCCTCACCCAGATGCCCAAGACTGCGGGGGGGGGGGTGAGGGGAGGCTCTGGGCACCCTGCCACTGAACTCCAGGGGATGGCCCAAGAAGCAGAAGGCTGTCATTCAAACAGCTTTGATTTGTAGTGTGGCTACAATAAACAATGTGGCATTGTCTTTCCCTCCTCCCCCACCATGAAATGTACTGTGGAAAGCCATCATCAAACCCTTTGTATACCTGGGCTTCCTTTTACATTACCAGTGCTCTCAAGTTTTTTTAAATAAATAAAGAATGAATGAATTCAGAACAATAGGAACTTTATTTCCTTTGCCAGCAGTGGTTGAAGGCGGGAGGGGGATTGGCTTACAGGGAAGTACATTCACCAAAGGGGGTAGGTTTGCATCAAGGACAAACACACACAACCATCACATCGTAGCCTGATCAGTCATGAAACTGTTTTTCAAAGTCTCTCTGATGTGCAGCATGCCTCGGTGTGTTCTTCTAATTGCCTTGATGTCTAGCTGTTCAAAATTGGCTGCCAGGCAATTTGCCTCAACCTCCCACCCTGCCATAAATGTCTTCCCCTTACTCTCACAGATATTATGGAGCACACAGCAAGCAGCAATAACAATGGGAATATTGCTTTCACTGAGGTCTGACCTACTCAACAAACTGTGCCAGCGCCCTTTTAAATGCCCAAAGGCACATTCTACCACCATTCTGCACTTGCTCAGCCTATAGTTGAACTGCTCCTTACTGCTGTCCAGTCTGCCTGTGTACGGCTTCATGAGCCATGGGAGCAAGGGGTAGACTGAGTCCCCAAGGATGACTATTGGCATCTCAACCCCCAATGGTAATTTTCTGATCAGGGAAGAAATTCTCTTCTTGTAGCTTTCCGTACAGCCTAGAGTTCCAAAAGATGTGAATGTCATGCACCTTTCCCGACCATCCCACGTTGATGTCAGTGAATTGTGATCCACTAGTGCTTGCAACATCATTGAGAAGTACCCCTTGCGGTTTATGTACTCTTTGGCAAGGTGGTCTGGTGCCAAGATAGGGATATGTGTTCCGTCTATCACCCCACCACAGTTAGGGAACTCCATTGAAGCAAAGCCATCCACTATGCCCTGCACATTTACTAGAGTCACTACCCTTCTTAGCAGGGTACTTGCTACTTATGACTATGCCCTGGCTACTTATCACAGCAGCCCCCATGGTAGATTTTCCCGCTCCAAATTGATTCCCCACTGACCACTAGCAGTCAGACGTTGCAAGCTTCCACAGGGCTATCGACACTCGCTTCTCAACTGTCAGGGCAGGTCTCATCTTGGTATTCCTGTGTTTCAGGGTGGGGGAAAGCAACTCACAAAGTTCCATGAAAGTGCCCTTACACATGCGAAAGTTTTGCAACCACTGGGAATCATCCCATACCTGCAACACTATGCAGTTCCAACAGTCTGTGCTTGTTTGCCGGGCCCAGAATCAACGTTCCACTGTATCAAATGCCCCAATGATGCCATGATATCCCAATTGCCACATCCCGTGCTTTCAGGAATGCCTGTGTCCATGTCTTCCTCACAGTCTTCCTCGTGCTGGTGGCTCCTAGCTAGGCTCTGCACATTCTGCAGGATAATGCATGAGGTGTTTGCAATGCTCACAAAAGTGGCTGCATGCTTGCCATGCTATGGTGCCTGCATGGATAATCCAGGAAAAAAAAGACGTGAAATGATTGTTTGCCGTTGCTTACAAGGAAGGAGGGAGGGAGGGAGGAAGGGAGAATGATGATATGTACCCAAAACTGACAATGTTTTTGCCCTATCAGGCATTGGGAGCTTAATCCAGAATTCCAATGGGCAGCGGGGACTGTGGGATAGCTTCCTACAGTGCACCACTCCGTGAGTCAATGCTAGCCACGGTATTGAGGTCACACTCTGCTGACCTAATGAGCTTAGTGGGGACATGCACGATCAACTATATAAAATCAGTTGCTAAAGATCGACTTCTATAAAATCGACCTAATTTCATAGTGTAGACATGCCCTCAGTCTTCTATAAATGTTGTCAGTTCCTAGTTTATCTAGCCCCATGCCTTAGACTTCGCACAGGCACCTCATTTCAAATGTTTTCAGCAAAAGCTGCAAAGAAAACTAAGGGTTGCCCCAGTTAACTTATCAAGACATCTGGTCATGAATCTTAAAAGTGGTAACTCTACAGGACTGGTTTCTTTATTGGGGTGGGCTGCATGGAAACCATTTGTTCTCAATACAGATTTATTACTTTTCTATAATACTTTATAGCACATTACAATCCTCTTTAAAAGTCACATATTTGACACAGTACACATTAATATGCCGAAACTAATAGCAAATCCCACACACATAGGACCTCATTATATAGCAATTCCAAGAAATACAACTGCATTGCAAAGAAGGCATGTTCCTTTTACTGATCGCTATAAGTAAAACACAAGGTCAAATTTTAACCTCTGGTCATTTTATTCAACTTAAGCATGTACAAGAAATTTATTTTATAACAGACATTTCTTAGATGGGTTTATTTTAACCGTTTGTTAAAAGTCTGAAGGCCATTTCCCTTCGCAATATGAGTATGTAAGTCGTACTAGGATCACTGGGATTTACATAGAATCTATTGATCAGAGCTCAGAAACAGAAGAAAATTATTTATATAGAAATGTCAACATTTTACATTAATCTGCTTTATCCATCCTCCTGCCTCTTTTCTGTTCACTTCCTATGATTATCTGAATGAGTTTTAACATAAATGTTTGTGGAAAGCAATTTTCAAGATCACATATGGTAGAATTTGAAGAAATTAAAATATTAAATTTCCACATGGAAACACTCATGATAGAGGTGCTTTCATGCTTATTAAATTATGGAACAAACAATACCATGTGACTTATCTGGCCAAACCCAACTTACTGAGAGAACTTGCTTTTTAAATATTTGTGATCAATACAGTTAAAAGAAACCCTTGACATTTAATAAATGAATGCTAATAACAAATATTTTGAATAACTCACAACCTGCTTGTAGGTATTCCATAAGGCTAAATTTCTAGAATAAATTATTTATTAATAATTTGCTCAACTCTACTGTTGACTTACTATAGCTTTAGTTCTACCAACATTTAGATTTATTGCTAACTAAACTAATACAGTAAATGATATCTACTTCCTGCCTGTGAAAAAAGATCTGAAAGACTGCAGCGGTTCTAACAAATCTGTGTTATATTGATATAGAGTATTTCTCACCAACCATAAAGTCTTTGTTCAAGAGTTTTACCATTGATTTCAATGGCAGATCCAGATCCCAACATAGAAAACAATGGCAGATGGTCTAAACAAGTTCAGCAATAGTCTAGAATCTCCAAATTCTGGATTGGGTAGTGTAGGTAGTTGTGTGGGATGTGAAGCAAGCCAATAGCTTTTCATCACTAGCAAATATTTGGTGCTATCTTAAGCCTTATATATTTAAAACTTAAAGTCTCTATGAATTCAGAGTCTTTGCTATGTAATCCAGTCCCCTTTATCTCTGAACATCCATAGACACTGAAGTGATCAAATGTTCATATGTGAACTAGAGATAGGACTCAGTCAACCCCCCAAAGCCAAACACCTTGATTCTTTGGGATTGGACCTTTGCACCTAGCCTCTACTGTTATAATGAATTCAATCAACTCTGGAGCCTAATGGCCATGAACTGTAGATAAGTTCACATCTAATCTGAATTTTGCATTTTAGACATATCTTTAATTTGAACCAGAACTACTACCACCTCTATGAGGCATTTAAAATTAATGAGGTCTTGAACATAAACCTCTGGTGGTTTTGATCCAATCCATTTATTTACTCTTCCATTTCTCTATGGAAATGTGCTGGCACTCTGTTTTAAAACAGTAGTGCATCAAAGCATGCTGCAGAACTTTTAGTGTGAGTTAGCAGGGTCCCCATGGCCATTTAGTGTGCAGCAGGGTAGTACACTAGATTTACATCCAGACTTGCTGTTTACTAAGTCTCTGTGTAGATAGGTCTTTATGCAAGGAAGAAACTAAGGAAAATGTCATCCTATGGAATATGCTTTTGGAACAAATGCTCTTTTTGGTGCAGTGTGGTGATGTCCTCTGGGACGTAGCAAATCTCCTATTCTTAATCCATGGCCGCAGATCAGTGAACTGTTCCAGAATTGATAGTCATATTTACAATCTTTCAGGACCACTTTATGTAATTCATTTTTATTTTTAAAACATTGACCAGTGTTACAGAAAGGAAACCTTAGTAGTATGTTTCCCAAAGATGTTAGCCAGCTGCATTATGACTGGTTTTACAAGCAACAAAAAGTTATACAATTATGACATACCACTGTTTTATTTTGAATCTTTTATATTAGGCACTTGGAAAGTGTTGCTATTCTTGGAAAGCATCCACAGGAGTAGGATTCTAAAAACTGGTTGTAGTTAGAACCAAAGCCAAACTGAATCTACCACCATAATAGCATGTTTAGGTTAATCCATCTTTAATCCAAATACAAATTATCCAGTTTATACCCCCAAAGCTCTGTCTTCGGATAACTGTATCTTTTAAAATCCTCAGGGCATAGAAGAGAAGTCACCACATAGGTAAATCACAAAAACCTTAAAGATGAGCCATTTAAGATCAGAGTTCATGTCAGTAGTGTCAATGAACTGATTCAATTTGTTCTTTGCACATAATTCCTTCAGGCAAGGAAACTACTATTTTGAGCTCATCAGGAGACTGAAGACACTGTTTTAATTACTCTAACTGAAGAAATAAATGCAATAATGGCTGGTTTGGTGACAGATACCCAGAGGTGAAGCTAGAATAATTAGCTGAGGGCAGGGGAGGGAGTGAAGGAGTGGTGAGGACCATTATTGGGGAAGCAAGGATTTTACAGCACATACTTTATAGAATGGGGATAAATAATGTTGGTTACAATCTATTTACTTTATTGAAGCTGAATGTGCCTTTTATTGTGAACAGCAGCAAATCTGTTGACAACTCCCTTCAGAGCAAGAGACTTGGACAACTATTTTTCAGTAGCCATGACAGTCAAGTCCCTTAACAGGTCATTCATCATGCAGTTTCTCAGCTAATTTTTCACCTGTCGAATCATGAAAGGGACTATATAAAAGGAACCAAGTGCTGATGATGAAATCACATTTGCATTTTCAGAGGGTAAAACCAGCAAAAGCAGAATGAGCATTGTGCAGAAGGAATCATCACTATAAATGGGAAAGAAATTGAGGAGGTCAACAAATATATTTATGTGGGTCATCAGCTGATCAGAGATAACTCATTCTAAGAGGAGTGCAGTAGGTGGCAAAAAGCAGGTTGGGCAAGTTTTAACAAACTAAAGACATCTCTAATGGATGATGAACTGCCCATGAAGAAAAGGAAAGAACTGTTTAACTCCACTGTTCTGCCAGCAATGATATACAGAGAAGAGAGCTGGTCAATGATGAAAACGAAGGAAGAAAAATTTGCTGTCATTCACAGAGCAATGGAAAGATGAATATGTAAGATATCGCTCCATGATCATATACTGAATGAGGAGATCAGAAAGCGTACAGAGGTGACCGGTGTAGTGCAGGTGATGTACGACACAAAGGGAAGAAGGGCGGGTCATGTGGTCTGCAGGCAAGACAGTAGGTGGACAACCCGCATCAGTGACTGGATCCCCAGAGACCACAAGAGACTGCTGGGAAGATCGAAAACACGCTGGGACAATCCCATGACAAAACTCTTTGATCAGAAATGGAAAGAAGGTGCTCGCAACAAAATAGAATGATGTCGACTTGTGTTAGTGGAGGGAAGGACGAGGACAAGTTGGCCATAGGTGACAAGATGAAGACCAGCAAATCTACCCTAGAAACAGGGTGAGTCAAATAAGAAGAGTTAAGAATACTGGTATTAAAGAAACTTGAGGGCAGAAAACCAGTGATCTGGCAAAAAATACTGTTCTTGTGGCACATTACTGATGTTCAGCCTTTGAAACACAAACTATCCCTGATTTCAACGTTTCTTTTCTTAATAGGCAAAACTATTATTTTGGGGCACTAAATTGCTCTCACACACATAAGGCTGAACTTCAGCTGAGCTTTTGCTTTGGAATACTCAACATTTAAGAATTTCAGGTGGGATCATTTATTATTATTTGTCTAGCTCACGAGAACTAAACGTTTTTGATCAGCCACTCAAAAATACTTTCTTCATCTGGGTGTGAGCGAATTTTCCTGATGATGATGATGATGACTGTTAGATATAGGATCTGACATGATTTTAAAAAATAGATTCTTCAAGGATGTATTATTAGAGAAATATTTATCACAGTTAGTTGTGGGTCCAGATATTTTATTTGAGGGAACTGTAGTGGGTCTCTGAATGTGGTGGGGTATAGTTGTGAAAATGAGCTGATGATAGGCCTTCCCTTGGCATCTGAGTGTGCAGTGTGCTTCACAAAGAGCTTCATTGTGATGGACCTTGTGTAGGTGCACAAGGGAATGAAGAGGATGCAAGGAACCTTCCATCCAGCTTGTGTGCATGAGCCATCAATGGACAGCAGCATCCTTCTGCTCCCTTGTGTAGCAAGGTGCTAGTCAGTGAAGGGAGGATAATTAGAATCTGGCTCAATGTGAGCTGTGACTATTACAATAAAATATACAATTTAGGAAGAGAGGGACATAGGAGAATTCTTGCCAAATAGATTGTTTCCAAGTAACTGAAGCACAATTAGAAAAAAGTCTAGCTAAGTATGACTGAGAAACCAAATTTGTGGGATCTTTCAAGATTTCATGAATGTGACAAAGAAGAACTGACAAAAGCTGATAATGCTCTTAGGCTCAAATCCCTCATCGTAGCTTGAGCTAGTCTTAAACTACTAGTCATTCATCAGCTGCTGGTCATTAAGACAGAAGTGCTCTACTGCTCTATTCTTTAAGCAAAATGCCAATTCATGATTCAATCCCCTGTGTTAGTGTGTTGTCTGCCTTATTCCATTAAAAGTAGTTTGATTTTGCAGACACAGCCCTTTTCATTAAAATAAGTTTTCTGGCATCCTGATATTTTATGAAGGCCTTTTATTTTATTTTTTATTTTTGAAGAAAAAAATCATTTCATTCCATCTCTTACCCTACGATATTTCCTCTTGCCTTTCTTACAGATAAGTTTGGCAAACTGTTCTCCACCTCAGCATGTGAAATGTAATTCAGAATCAGAGAAGGAAAGGAAAATGTCAGCATTCCATGGTAAATCAGAGGTAAGGGGCTGATAGGTTTTTGGAAGGATTGTTAGAAAAAGCCTTCTGCCAATGTACACTTGTAATTAATTTCAGGTAAACTCCAAAATCCAGTCAGGGAATTAAGTGTCGCTATCATGTCTTGGCTATGTGTCTGACACATCTTTTGAATCCAGATTAGTCTGATAGGACTTGATCCTGCACAACTGAAATCAATGGGAGTTTATAAAAAAGCTTGGATGGGCACAGGCTGAGACCCTTAATTCAGAAGGATCTGTAACCAGAATTCGATGTGAGTGTTTGATTCAGCTTGCACTGGCCCTGCTTTGTTTACATGCTCAAGATATTTAGGAGCCCTGAAGACTCTTATTACCCTTTCTCCCTGTACCACCACACTTTTTGATCTTCACACAGTTCTCTCACTTTTATGCTTTGTGATGGGGTATGTACCCCCCCACAGTCTCTGGAAGGGTTAATGTGAGCCCGAGGGGCCAGCTTTGCTACCTGGCTGTATCTGGAGGGTGAGCTAGGTGTCACTGAAGATGAGTGCCAACTGCAAGAAGAGCTGGCTGGGTGGTATTTAAAGAGCAGAATTTTTGGAGCAGAAGGGAGCTATGGGGAGGAACTCTGCTATCACTCTCTAAGATTAGAGTGGGAAGACCAGGCAGGCCAAGGAGGAATCCCAGAGGGAGAGTTGGGTCCTAGAATAGAGAAGTCTGGAAAGAGGCCACGAGTGATACAAAACAGCCTCTGAGGTAGAGCAGATGAGCTCTGGGAGTCATTTAATAGAGGTACTATATAAGGGGAATTCAAGTGTGATGACAGGTCAAGCCTGAGGAATGCAGAACTTGGGTTAAATTGTAGTTTTGGTTTGAGATTTATTGGGAGATTCCAGGGTGAGCTCTGAGAGTCCTTGCCTTGAATGGTGGGGTGAGTTTGTGAAGATATGGCCTGGCAAAAGGCTGTGTGATGGGAAGAAGCCCAGGAAGGTAACAGAGATGATCTGCACCTCCACACATGAGCCTAGACTATATCATGAATCACTTTGTGAGGTGCACATCTTAGCAATTTAGTTTAGTGGGAACCTTTTCCAGAAGACTTTACTTCTGCAAATTGACTGAGTCAAAAATAATAGCAAAAAGGAAAATTACTGGGAGGAACAATTATGAATAAGAAAGGTTCTCTTTTATTCTCACTCAAACCACACTAGCCACTGTGGGCTTAAGTTCAGAGGAGACTTGTTTAACTTACCTACTTAATTTTACTGACCAGAACTGATCTGAAGGAACTTGATATTAAGATGCCATCCCAAAGTGGTGTATTGCATGTTAATCTCAATCATCCTTTTTTTTAATTTGCAGTCCATAACTTTAGGTTATGGAGTGATAGAAGAACCAAGCTAAGAATGCAATGCTTGATTTTTTTTCATACTTTTTACTTCAAAAGTGGCAAAACAAGAGAATTATTAACAAGAAAATAAGTTAATGCGGGGAGGGGGCACTAATTTAGACATTTCTATTTCTCCTCACGGGATCATGTTACATATGGAGACCAAGGGAGACATCTATTTTCTGAGTTTAGCTTTCTTCTGAGATTATAATAGGGATTTTAACATGGTTTTCTCAATATGACATCCAAAAACCTCAGAAAATGATATGAGTACATTTGAAGGGCACCAAAATGCCTCTCTACAGGTATTGTGAGAGTACTTTTGGAACACCATTTTAAAGCAGTTTGGGCCTGGTTTTATTCTCACATACACATCAGTGTAAACCAGGCTGATCTTTATTGAATTCAGTGGAATTGCATTTGTCATGAAACTTGTATCATCCAACTTTGTCCCACACTTCATGAACTTGTTTGACAATCATCTTTCCCAGCTGGACTCATCTCTCAGATTAAGAAACCCTGCTTTACTTGCCAAAAAAGACTGAACTGTAACCAATACAAATCTCTTCCTGTTGTAATAGCTTATCGGTTCCATACTGATGCCTTTTAAAGTTAACATTCTATTTCTGTAGTTGCTCTGGCTCAGGTTTTTAAAGCTACTTAGATGTTGCTCCAGCAGTGTAAAGCCTAAATCACTTTTCAAAATTAAAAAAAAAAAATTGGGCCTAACCCTCTAATACTGCACTGTAATAAATTGTAGTGACTGCTGGACACAAGTGCTTGTGTAAATCAACCACAGAGGCTGGATTCTCCACTGCCTTGTGTCATCATTTACACCCATGCAAAGTCTGAACAGCAGCACTTGCCACCATTTTATCACAAGTTTAAATGATGCCACATGGTGCAAGACGGTGAAGTATCAGGCCCAGAAAGTGCTGTTTGTCTTCTTTTAAAGGCGACTTATAGATACATCTATCTATGCTAGGATGCTACAGCTTCACAGAAGCGTTGTTTTTTCTGTCGTTGTAGTGAACCCACCTCTCTGAAAGGTGTCCACTATTTAATGGAAGAATTCTTCCATCAACCTAGCTGTGTCTACACTGGGGGTTAGGGTGACTTAGCTATGCCACAAAGGGCATGCCTAAGTGTTGTACCTAGGTTGATCACATTTTTAGGCACCACCACTTTTTTCTGTATAATTTATGCTGCTCCGGGGTGAGAAAAAAACACTCCCCCAGCGACATAAGTTACACCACCAGAAGTGCCACTCATGGAGGTGTTTTTGTTATGTCAGTGGGAGAGCTCTCTCTGGCCAGTGGAGAGAGGCTAGATAAGTGATCTTTCAGTGGCTCAGCTACATCATTACAGCTGTGCCACGGTAAGCTCGCTAGTGTAGATATGGCCTTATTCAAGGGAAAAGTGTGTGAAATTCCCTGACACCATTTTACGTCACTTTACCAGTTAATACATCTTCTGGGTTATAATTAAAATTAACTTTAACTTTTTAGTACTTGATAAGATGGTTCTACATATCCACTCCCTTCAATCCCAAGCACAGCAATTCAACATTTTCAAACAATACAGATAGTAATGCTCGGTAAGACCATTGTAGACAAAAAACAATATGATTCTCAAGTAACTATTAGGGGCCAATCCATGGTGCAAAGGGACCCAAGGGAAGTAGTTACCCATGCTACTTCATGGCGCATGGGAAGGATACAGAGAGTCTGTGCTGCTGTATCTGCACTGCAATATACCCTGCAGATCTTGTTCTACAGGGATCCATCCATGTGACTATTGAAACTAAGAAATATCAGTTGTTTACATGGATTTTTCTTCCCACCCTCAGAATTTAGATTTGAAAAAAAAAAAGCACATTTTTCACCTATTTTGTGACTAGTGTTCTCATTTTTCAACCAACTTGACTGAGCACAGATGGGTGTTTTGGTGGTGGGTTAGGGAGAAGGACTGAAACTTGCCAGTGGATCCACTAGCCACCTCACCTCTGAATGGTTCTGAGGGCTACTGCAGGCCTGAAGCTATAGTAGTGTTGATGGAAAGACACTCTTGCTGCTCTGCAGCTTAGTGACTGGCCTCTTCAGTGTGCAGCTCAGTTACTCAGGCTGTGTACAAAGAAGACTTGCCCGATATTACAGTTAAATACATCATCTCATGAAAACAATCTGTGAGATGTTTCTAAAGCACCTGCTATCTTCAGCATTCAGATATCATGATAGTTTGGGCAAATTTTGGTGTACCAGATTGGAAACTTTTTAAGCTCCCAGAATGTGTCAGACTGACCCACCAACAGCAATTCCGGGTCCTAGGGCAGAATAGTAAATGGGTGCTCTTCTGGCATGGCCAGGGCTTCCACATGGTCACCCGTCTGCCTTTGCCACCACCAGTACCACCCTGCGCATGCCTAGGAGCCCTGTGTCCTACTCTGAGGCCTGGGGGCCTTTTAAATTGCCCCCACCCCGCCCCATTAGCGGGCCTAGTGTCAGACATAGTGGAGAGAGACTTTGATGGGTTTCTCTTGAGCCTTTTCCCAGCTATGATTTATTAGGGTCATACTGAGCTTGCCCAAGATACCATAGACCCCCTAATAATGACCTATTCACTATGCCAAGTTTGTTTCAGAAGATTTCATTTAAGAAAGTTCATTCTGTAATCAGATAAATTAGTACACTGGAGATTTATTCCTTAGCATGTCTGCATTTGATATACACAACACTTTAAGTTTTTATACACTTAGCAAAGCATTTACTCTATTATCATGTAATCATTTCCAGTCTAAATACAGAATCTAGAGATTAATGTATAATAAATTTCTTCTTGGAACATTTTTATTGCTGTATTAGCTATTAAGTTTGTGTCATATTTCCAAAATAGGAAAGACAGATAAAAGATTTGCTTGCATTTAAATTGTAGTGGATATCCTTTACTGTGTTTAAGATTACATGGTTAAAGTGTACTGTTGTAATTAGAGTTGGTCACATTTTGTCAAAGATGAAATTTTCAAAGTGGAAAAAAACACTTTGACAAAATTTTGTAATTTGATTTTTCACCACCTGACCCTCAATACCCCATGATTTTTGACCAGCTATAAAACTTGTCATTTTTTTTTTCATATTTTGAAACTTTGAATTTTAAAAAAGTGTGTGTGTGTGTGTGTGTGTGTGTCGGGGGGAAGCACACATTCCCTCATTCTCTTATCCCCTTTCTTCCCTGGACAGCTCTAATAACACTACTAATGACAGCAAGACTAATACAATATTTTACATTTATGAAGAGTCCAGCAGAGTTTTATCCAGAAGGGTTTCTAAACTTTTCAACTCAAAGGATCCTAAGCAATACATATGTGGTAGAGGAATCACTTACCTACCAGTGGAGTGTACCCACATCTGTGTGGCACTGGGCATCTGTTTAACACTGTATATTGCTATATGGTAGTTTAGGATAGGAAGTGAAGAATAGCAGAAAATCTTGGTCTTGTAAAAGACAGCCTCTTCCAACAGTACAGCCTCTGTTAATCCGTGGGTTCAGAAGGACCTATAAGGGAGAGTATCACCAATTGACTCACTGTGACTGCTTAGTTCAGAAAGTGGTTTCTGCAAGTAATCACTTAGACCTATTTGTACTTGGCTTAGGAGTTGATGAGGGCTCAGCCCAGATTGTATGCATGCCTCGGGGAGATAAAACATATAAACCAGTATGAATGCTTGACTATTTTCCAACAATGTATTTTCTTGACATGCAACAAATCTTTTATCTGTCGTTCCTCTTTTGGAAATATGATGCAAACTGACATTAACTAGTATAGTAATAGAACTGTTACATGGAGAAATATATTGTACAGATTTTGTAGTTAGACTATTACATAATAGTTGACCTGCTTTAGTAAATGAATAAAAACTTGAATTCTATGTATAGCAAATGCAGACATGCAGTGCACTAACACAGATATGTTTACACCCACAAAAGTGGGCCAGTTTTCTTCTGACCTTTTTACTAGTTTTAGTAGTATTTCCCATTGTAAGCCCAGGAAAAAAAACATCCAAATCTTCTCTCTCTCTCTCTCTCGCTCTGTGTGTGTGTGTGTGTGTGTGTGTGTGTGTGTGTGTGTGTGTGTGTATTTATAGCATTATATAAATATCCCACTTGTTCACAGGCCTCACTAAGTAGGAGGATTTCCAGGACAAGTGTGGCCAATCACATCAACTTCTGCAGAAGCCAGAATTTCATTTTATTTAAAGTAAATTTCGAGCCTATTTAAAAATGTGAATTGAATGTGAAGCAGTCCTGAAACTACAGGGCACCATGAGGAGCTTCTGCTGTTACTCTGGCAGGCCTGTAGGGGAGTGCCACTTATTGCTTCAGTTCACTTCAGTACTCTGCAACCAGGGCTCGTGCTTGGGGCATCAGATTCTAAGGGGCGGCTTCCGCCCAATCCTAAGGCGACCCGGCTGTCCTCTTCTCCTTTTTTTTTCTTTGCTTTGCCTCTGGGTCCAGCCGCCCTGCACCCAGGGTTTTTGGGGTCTTTTTGCTTTGCCTCCTGGTCCAGCCGCCCTGCGCCTTCTGGTTTATTTATTTATTTAGCTTTGCCTCTGGATCCAGCCGCCCTGCACCCGGGGTTTTGGGGGTTTTTTTTTTGCTTTGCCTCTGGGTCCGGCCATGCTGTACCCTGTTTTTTGTTTTTTGTTTCCTTTGGAGCAGCAAAAAGGTCAGAGCTGGCCCTGTCTACAAAACAAAGCTACCAATAGTGCCTAAGAGCCCAGCCCATTGAAGCCAATAGAAAGACTCCTGTTGATTTCAGTGGGAGCTGGATTGGGTCATAAAAGAACAGACAAAACAATACAGGGATATGGCTTAGTCTGCAGTTGAATCGTTAGCTGCCAATTAAAAGTTTAAGGCTCTTTTGGCTACTGGAAAAATATAAATAAGCCAAAGAATGGGCTGGGATCTGGCTCACTGACTGCTCTGTCTAAGCAGAGGGAGCTTGTCTAGAGGGCATTGGAATCTGTATCTTTGTTAATAGATGTTTAACACTATTTTTAGCTTAGGCGGGTTATTTGCTGTTTTGGTCAAGTAGTTGTCTTCTGCATCTCTCCCTTGTATTCTCTTCCATCTCGCTATTGCCTGCTAGCCTCATCCACATCTTTTTTATTCTTTTCAGTTTTTAAATGCACATTACCACTTCTGCCAGGCCGCTTGTCCCCTGCCACACTGAATCAGTGTTTCCACAATGTGCACTTCCTCTAAGCTTGGATCTGTCACACAGAAAGGAGAGAGGAGCTGTTTTCTGGTGATTCAGTGCGGCAGGGAACAGATGCTCAAACAGCAGCACTAGTATACAATTAAGACAGGCTAAAGGAGCATGAATAGAACAGTGAAAGCTGAAGAATCCTTTGATGTAGCAAATGCAGGGTTTCTCGGGTCTGTTTGCAAGAATGCAGTAGGCAAATTCATAAAACACTAAATATATTTGTAGCAGTTGATCACTGTATTTTTGTGTAGAAATATAAAGTTGACATGGGCTAAAAGTGGTCCAGTTATCTGAAAGCAAAACACACCCCACTGAGTCTTTGCAAAATATCAACCATAAATTACTCTAGTTTTGTCCATCTCGAATAAATACTTATAAAACTTACAAAGCTCTGGTTTCCTTAATAATTTTAATTCTTTTTAAAAAACCCCAAGGTATTATTAAATGATCTACCCAGGGCTTATTGCTCCATGAGTTTTCCCATATTGCCAAGTTAATCAGCAGGTATATTTGGGAATTCAGCATGGTTAGGATTTCACAGGAGTTGCTTAGTATCTCATATTTAGAAATGATTAGATCATTCCAAGCTTAAAAACGTCTGAGCTTTGCAAACATCTGAAGGTTTTATACTGCCACCCATCACTAACATCTGAAGGCCTTCCATATAAAATCAACAGTAATAGATAGCAAAATCCCTAGTGGACCTGACTCTTTGGCATGCTTTTCTTTTTGAGTTCACAACTGTGTTTGGTGTAGTGTTTTTGGCAGTTCATGAATCAAAGATATTTGGAACTTTTCATTCATTAATCTGAAAGATAGGGCAATATTATTGTTCCCATGATAAGGCTGAGGAAACTCAGGCACAGAGGAGGTAAGCGACATGCCCCAAAGTACACTGGAGGCAAACAGCAGATTCAGGAACATAACCTGACTGAGCCCTGGTCTACACTACAAGTTTAGGTTGAATTTAGCAGCATTACATCACTTTAACCCTGCACCCGTCCATACGACGAAGCCCTTTTTTTTCGCCTTAAAGGGCTCTTAAAATCGATTTCTGTACTCCTCCCCCGATGAGGGGATTAGCGCTGAAATCAACCTTGCCGGGGCGAATCTGGGATAGTGTGGGGTAGTGTGATCACAATTCGACAGTATTGGCCTCGGAGCTATCCCAGAGTGCTCAATTGTGTGCACTCTCAACTCAGATGCACTGACTAGGTAGACAGGAAAAGGCCTGTGAACTTTTGAATCTCATTTCCTGTTTGACCAGCTTGGCAATCTGCAGGTGAGTGCAGCTCGCATCAGCAGAGGTGACCATGATGGTGTCCCAGAATCGCAAAAGAGCTCCGTTCCGAAAGACAAAATGCTCAAACATTTGAAAAAAATCTCCATGGGCATGAAGGACAGAGGCCATAACAGGGACCCACAGCAGTGCCACATGAAACTTAAAGAGCTGAGGCAAGCCTACCAAAAACTGCTTCTCCAGGTCAGAGCCACAGACATGCTGCTTCTTTGACGAGCTGCATGCCATTCTAGGAGGTGCAGCCACCACTACCCAACCCAGTGCTTTGACTCCATCAATGGAGTAGCACACAACAGGGATGCGGGGTTTGGGGATGAGGAAGATAGCTCACAGCAAGTGGAGAAAAGGTTTTCCCCAACAGCCAGGAACTGTTTCTCACCCTGGATCTGAAGCCAGTGTCCCTCAAACCCACCCAAGGCTGCCTCCTGGACCCACCAGGTGGAGGAGGGACCTCTGATGAGTGTACCTTTGTAAATATTATACACAGTTTAAAAGGAAGCATGTTTAATGATTAATTTGCCCTGGAATTTGCGGCAGTACAGCTACTGGAAAAGTCTGTTAATGTGTCTGGGGATGGAGCGGAACTCCTCCAGGGACATTTTCATTAAGCTCTCCTAGATGTACTCCCAAAGCCTTTGCAAAAGGTATCTGGGGAGGGCTGCCTTATTCTATCCCCCATGGTAGGACACTTTACCAAACCAGGCCAGTAGCACGTAGTCTGGAATCACTGCATAACACAGCGTATGGTCCTGGTGTTTGCTGGCATTCAAACAACATCCGTTCTTTATCTCTCTGTATTATTCTCAGGAGAGTGATATCATTCATGGTCACCTGGTTGAAATAGAGTGATTTTATTAAGGGGACATTCAGAGATGCCCGTTCCTGCTCGACTGTTTGCCTGTGGGGAAATGTTCCCCACTGTTAGCCATGCGCTGGGGGAAGGGGTGAAGCAATCATCTCAGAGAATTGTGTGTGTGTGTGGGGGGGGAGTTAGTTGGGTTTGTGCTGCATGTTAACCTGAAAACCACAGCCCCTCCTTTCAAATGGCCAACTCATTTTAAATGGCCAACCCAATGGCTGCTTGGTATGGGAAATGAGGGCACTGCTGTTTAAAACCATTCCCACATGTTATGAAGGTTAAAGAAGCCAAAAGACTGTGTCTTACCATGGCTGCCTGCAAGCGAAATTCTGTTGCCCAGTCCTGCCTGAGTGATCTCTCACACCAAACCAGCATACCCTCAATAAAAGGCAAAATGCGACCTTGTACCAAAAGCACATATGCTATGTAACGTTAACAGCAAGGTTTACTGTGAAAGAGTCTACCCATTATTCTCTAAAATGTGTCTTTTTAACTATCACGCTCCCTTTTTTTTCCTCTACCGGCTGCAAATGTTTCAATGCAGACACTATCTTCTCCTTCCCAGAGGCTAGCAAAGATTAGAAGGCGAAAAAAACGCACTCGAGATGAAATGTTCTCTGAGCTCATGAAGTCCTCCCACACTGAAAGAGCACAGCAGACTGCATGGAGGGAGACAATGTCAGAGTCCAGGAAACACAATATGAATGCAAGGACAGGTGGCAAGCTGAAGATAATAACCGGCAGGCTGAAGATGATAGGTGGCATCAGCTTGCTGACAGAAGGTAAGAGGCAGTGGTGAGGATACTGGAGGAACAAACTGATCTGCTCCGGCATATGGTTGAGGTGCAGGAAAGGCAGCATGAGCACCGCTCCTGTGTAACCAACCACCCTATTACCCAAGTTCCATAGCTCCTCACCCTGATGCCCAAGAATGCGTGGGGGAGCCCCCGGTCACCCAACCACTCCACTGCAGAGGACTGCCCAAGCAACAGAAAGCTGGCATTCAGTAAGTTTTAAACTGAAGTGTGGCCTTGTCCTTACCTCTACCCCCACCCCTCCTGGGCTACCTTGGCAGTTATCCCCCTATTTGTGTGATGAATTAATAAAGAATGCATGAATGTGAAGCAACAATGACTTTATTGCCTCTTCAATCGGTGATCAAAGGGGGAGGGGAGGATGTTTAGCTTAGAGGGAAGTAGAGTGAACGGGGGAGGGAGGGTGTTCATCAAGGAGAAACAAATAGAACTTTCACACCGTAGCCTGGCCAGTCATGTAACTGGTTTTCAAAGCTTCTCTGATGCACACTGCACCCTCCTGTACTCTGCTAACTGCCCTGATGTCTGGCTGCGTGTAATCAATGGCCAGGCAATTTGCCTCAACCTCCCACCCCACCATAAACGTCTCCCCCTTACTCTCACAGATATTGTGGAGCACACAGCAAGCAGCAAGCAGTAATAAAAAAGGGAATATTGGTTTCTCTGAGGTCTATCAGAGTCAGTAAACTGTGCCAGTGCACTTTTAAATGCACATTCTACCATCATTCTGCACTTGCTCAGCCTATAGTTGAACAGTTGAACTACTGTCCAGGCTGCCTGTGTACGGCTTCATGAGCCATGGCATTAAGGGGTAGGCTAGGTCCCCAAGGATAACTGTAGTCATTTCAACATTCCCAAAGGTTATTTTCTGGTCTGGAAATTAAGTCCTTTGCTGCAGCCATTCACACAGACCAGAGTTCCTAAAGATGTGAGTGTCATGTACCTTTCCTGGCCATCCCACAGTGATGTTGGTTAAACATCCCTTGTGATCCACCAGTGCTTGCAGCACCATTGAAAGGTACCCCTTGCGGTTTATGTACTGGCTGCCTTGGTGGTCCAGTCCCAAGATAGGGATATGGGTTCCGTCTATCGCCCCACCACAGTTAGGGAATCTCATTGCATCAAAGCCATCCACTATGACCTGCATATTTCCCAGAGTCACTACCCTTGATATCAGCAGCTCTTTGATTGCGTTGGCTACTTGGGTCACAGCAGCCCCCACAGTAGATTTGTCCACTCCAAATTGATGCCCGACTGACCGGTAGCTGTCTGGCGTTGCAAGCTTCCAGAGGGCTATTGCCACTCGCTTGTGAACTGGGAGGGTTGCTCTTATCTTGATATTCTTGCAGTTCAGAGTAGGGGAAAGGAAGTCACAAAGTTCCATGAAAGTGCCCTTACGCATGCAAAAGTTTTGCAGCCACTGGGAATCATCCCAGATATGCAACACTATGTGGTCCCACCAGTCCGTGCTTGTTTCCTGGGCCCGGAATCGGCATTCCATGGTATGAACCTGCCCTATTAACACCATGATGTCCACATTGTCCATGGCCTCATCACTCTCGTCACTGCACTGCTGTCGCCTCCTTGCCTGGTTTTGCTTTTGCAGGTTTTGGTTTTGCATATAGCACAGAATAATGCATGTGGTGTTTACAGTGCTCATAATTGCTAGAGTGATCTGAGTGGGCTCCATGCTTGCCGTGCTATGGCATCTGTGCTGAAAAAAGGTGCAAAATGATTGATCTGCTGGAGGGAGGGGTGACTGATGACATGGCTTACAGGGAATTAAAATCAACAAAGGAGGGGTTTGCATCAAGGAATAACACACACACCACACAGAATGGCCCCCTCCAGGACTGAACTTGAAACCCTGGGTTTAGCAAGCCAATGGTCAAACCACTGAACTATTCCACCCCTCCTTGTCACAAAGGAAGGGAGAGTGAGCAAATGAATACAAAACAAATCTGGTCTCTCTTGTTTTTATCCACTCCATCTCTCTTATACATGTTAGGTTGGCAGCAGACGGTGCAGTACGACTGCTAGCCATTGTCGTCTCCTGGCTGCTCGCCAGAAGACAGTGCAGTACGATTGCAGGAAGGACTGAATCTCTATGAGATGAAACTTAAAAAGAGACTGACCTGGAGTCAGTCTAGGTGCCATTTATGTCCAGGTGCCCCTGACAGACCTCACCAAGGTATGCCAGGAGCACCCAGGTCTGCCCACGTGCCCTGACCAACCTCACCGAGGTCAGCTAAAAGAGCACCCAGGAGATGACGACGATGGCTACCAAATTGTAATGAATCATCTGCTGCCAAAAGGCAATGAGCTGCTGCTGTATAGCAATGTAGTTGCACGTGGGGCATGGGTCACTTGCTGGTGGATTCTCTGCAGCTTGAGGTCTTCAAACCACAATTTGAAGATTTCCATAACTCGGACATAGGTTAGGGGTCTGTTATGGAAATGGATGGGTAGGGTTCTGTGGCCTGCTTTGTGCAGGAGGTCAGACTAGATGATCATATTGGTCCCTTCTGACCCTAAAGTCTATGAGTCTATGAGTCTGCCAGCACCTAGGAGATGTACGGTGACGGTGAGCTGAGTGGGCTCCATGCTTGCTGTGGTATGGCGCCTGCACGGGTAACCCAGGAAAAAAGGATCAAAATGATAGTCTGCTGTTGATTCACAAGAGGGGCGGGGCTGATGACATTTACCCAGAACCACCTGCGACAATGTTTTTGACCCGTCAGGCATTGAGATCTCAACCCAGAATTCCAATTGGTGGTGGAAATTATAGGATAGCTACCTACAGTGCAATGATCTGGAAGGCAACGCTACCCTCGGTACTGTGGACGCACTCTGCCAAGTTAATGGTCTTAAGTAAGGACACACACAATCAACTGTATAAAATCAATTTCTAAAAAATCAACTTCTATAAATTCAACCCAATTTCTTAGTGTAGACATACCCTAAGTCTGATGTTGTAACCCATGCATCATAATGCCTCACAGTACACTTTATAGACTCATAGACTCATAGACTCATAGGTCAGAAGGGACCAATCTGATCATCTAGTCTGACCTCCTGCACAAGGCAGGCCACAGAACCCCACCCATCCAATTTTATAACAACCCCTATCCCAGGATCGAGTTATTGAAATCCTCAAAACTGGTTTGAAGACCTCAAGCTGCAGAGAAACCACCAGCAAGCGACCCGTGCCCCACGCTGCAGGGGAAGGCGAAAAACCTCCAGGGCCCCTGCCAATCCGCCCTGGAGGAAAATTCCTTCCCGACCCCAAATATGGCGATCAGCTAAACCCTGAGCATGTGGGCAAGACTCACCAGCCAGCACCCAAGCACTTTGTGCACTATGGAACAATTTAATGTCGAGACAAGTCACACATGAGTTGGGAAATGTAACTCTGCCATACTGTATATGCATTGCAAAAAGGGTCTTTGATTGAAAGTGGTCTATATGTCATCAGCTGGTCATTCCTTCTCCAAAGGATTACTTTTAAATGATCTCACAGGCACATTTTCAAAGCAAAGCAGTGGTGATATACAGAGTCTGTCTCCATATATTACTTATCTTAAACCAAAACTTACTTCTGTTGAACACAAATCCTCTGTTATTCCACTCTTTATCATTTTACCCAACACAAACACCCTATTGTGAAACTAAGGTTTTAGAAAATGTTAGGCATGTTGTAGAAATTCACATTAGAACCTTTTATGCTTCCTTCAGTGTTATTTTTGGTTCTGCTTCTCATGTTGTACCTTTGTTGTCACATATTTGGAAGGCAAATATCATGTATGCCTCTTGTAACCACCTTTTCCAATGGGACAAGGATGTTATTATTGCTGTTTAGCTCCTACAAATGTGGAAGGCACAATCCCTCCCTTGAGGAGCTCAGTCTAGAGAATCCATTCCTTTTTGAAGTGATCAGTTTGGCCAGGTTTAATTCTGAAGATGATTATGCACAGTATAATAGGTTTTATTCAATAAAGGTGTTCTCTTATCTAATATGAGTCTGCCTTTGCAAGTGTCTCTTGAATGTCTATTATAATTTGTGTTATGCTCTCAAGACTCTGTGTTTAAAATAGATACTTATGATAAGCACCTTTGTCATAAACAGATAGTTAAGGGTTAATAGAACAGGAGTACTTCATGTCTCTTTTGACTGTAAAGGGTTAACAAGTTCAGTGAGCCTGGCTGTCACCTGACCAGAGGACCAATCAGGGGACAGGATACTTTCAAATCTTGAAGGAGGAAAGTTTTTGTGTGTGCTGTTAGTTTTGGTTGTTGTTCTCTCTGAGTTCTAAGAGTGACCAGATGTGCAACCAAGTTTCTCTCCAATCTCCCTGATACAAGTTCTTATAGATTGAAAATAGTAAGTACTAGCTGATAAGGCGAGTTAGGCTTATGTTTGTTTTCTTTATTTGCAAATGTGTATTTGGCTGGAAGGAGTTCAAATTTGTATTTTGCTGAAAGGATTTTACTTTGTACTTGTATACTTAGGCTGGGAGGGTATTCCCAGTGTCTATAACTGAAAGACCCTGTAACATATTCCATCTTAAATTTACAAAGATAATTTTTATTGTTTTTTTCTTTCTTTAATTAAAAGCTTTTCTTGTTTAAGAACCTGATCGTTTTTTTAATTCTGGTGAGACCCCAGGGGACTGGGTCTGGATCCAGCAGGGAATTGGTGGGGAGAAAGGAGGGAAGGGGGAGAGAAAGGTTAATTTCTCTCTGTGTTAGGATTACTTTCTCTCTCAGGGAGAGTCTGGGAGGGGGAAAGAGAAGGAGGGGGGAAGGTGAATTTTCCTCTCTGTTTTGATATTCAAGGAGTTTGAATCACAGTGATCTTCCAGGGTAACCCAGGGAGGGGAGGCCTGGGAGAGGCAACGGTGAGGGAAAGGGTTTACTTTCCTTGTGTCAAGATCCAGAGGGACTGGGTCTTGGGGGTCCCCGGGCAAGGTTTTGGGGGGACCAGAGTGTACCAGGCACTGGAATTCCTGGTT
This sequence comes from Gopherus evgoodei, assembly GCF_007399415.2. NCBI lineage: Eukaryota > Metazoa > Chordata > Testudines > Testudinidae > Gopherus > Gopherus evgoodei. Next base: position 39,546,671 of record NC_044330.1, read on the forward strand.
GGTGGCAGCTCTACAAGTACTAAGCTGGTAATTGAGCTTAGAGGAATTCATGCTGGTACCCCATCTTTTGGACAGTAAGGTTCAGAGTGGGGAATTATACCATGACAACCTTCTATTCAGGTAAGCACTCCAAACACACTCTGTGCATAAGATCAAGGACTGAAAACAAACTCAGAACATTTTGAATAATTCCTTTCCCTTGCAGAAACGCTCTTGAGAAACACTGAAACCTTCAGAATAATGTGCCATGCATTTCAGACACTACAAAGGCATCTAACTGTCAGCATCATTTCAGAAAAACTGGATGTAAAATATAAGGGTAAAAGACTTTTTAATCTATGGGTCACTCAGGAGAATGGGCAGTTGCTTGGCAGAGGCCAGACGGTGGGGATGTCCTCTTCACCAGTTTCATTATTACATTTAATAATCTCCTAAGGGCTCTCAGTGAAGAGGACTGGCTGGACTCTGATAGTTGACTAGCAGAAATAAAGCTTTTTTAAAAGACTGAAGGTTAATCTGAAGCTAACTGTTTATTTTTACAATATTTCTTCTGGCACAAAGCTCCCACCATTTTGTCTCTCTCAAAATTCCATTGGGTTTACCCATTCTTATTTTATTGTCTTGTTTTTCTTTTTATCCTATACTGCTATCTGATCATTGGACTATTTGAGTATTGTTTCCTATTATAGGTATAGATTGCACCATTTGTGTATTTATTTTGAAAAATAATAAAGGAAGGAAGAAAATCTGAAAAAAAATCTTTAATAGGAATTTAGTGTTGGTGAAAGTTATTGGATTTAGAGCTCTGGAGAATGAAGTACTCTGTTTATACATATAGCTGGTGTAGCACATGCATTGGCAGCTTTTTCCATAACAATCCACCAACGTGCCTCAGTCCTGAGTTGTAGAGATGGATGCTAGAGGTAAGAGAGCGAGGTTTGCTCTTCAGCTAATGCCAATGGAGCTAGGTCAATTTACTTCAGTGTAGTATGACAATTTAACCAGTTGAGTGGTCAGCCTCTTTGGTATATGGTTCTCCTGACTTTGTTCTTTGGCAACAAGTGTAGTAACTAGTGCTAATTGTGAAGAAATGTTTAAACATGTGAGTACATACAATGTTCAAATGTGGAATTTATTATAATTGATTTCAATAAGGAAAGACAGAGATGTTGCTGTGAACAGTTCCTTACACTTTTTTCCCTTCCAACGACAGATGCAACTAACTTCCTGTTCAAGATTCCAAGTAATGTAGTCCAGTAATGAAGCAATTTCCTATATGAATAAATAGTATAATTGAAACTACCACTAGAGGGCATTTAAAATGATTCAGGCCAAATCTTGCTCTCCATCACAATGATTTCAATGTGGAGTGACAGCCAGAAACTTTGGTGGAATTCCTCCAAATTTAAAATACTGTAATTGAAAGTTGAATCTGAAGATTGCCATTTGAAAGATTAGCACGTCATTTTAAAATAAAATGTGACAGACAGATTAGAGTAACTTTTTGAAACAAAATGAAGTGTTCAGTTAAAAACAAATGTGCAAATGTATCAGTAAGATTTGAGGATGCTCTCCTTCCACTTTTCCTAGCGTGCTTTTGAAAATCCCGCTTTTAATTGCAAAGACCACAGTAGGTATTCAAAGTAGTTCACAGGTTGTCTTTTTAGTGCTTTATGCTGGAGCTGTGTACTAACAGTCATAATCTTGGTACTGATACTATGCAAAAGGAACATGGTACATGCATAGATGGATATTCAAATAAACAAAAGCAAGACTTCCACATCCATTCAATAATACTTAACACTTTGGGTAAATCTTCAAAGAGCTGAGCTAATAGCAATTAATTTAATCTTCAAACCACCTGAGTGAGTAAGCCTTAACATCCTTATTTAACTGAGACTCAGAGGAATGCAAAGTAGTAGGGAAGAACATAAAGGCAGGCCCTCACTTTACCTTGCCCCTCGCCAGTAAGAAGTGCATTACTAGGTTTAGTCCTATATAGTGGAGCTAGGTATCCTGGTATGCCTGCTCTTGAGGGAGGATGAGTGGTGGGAAAGACACACAAAAGTGCTGACACATCCCATTTCCTAGAGCACAGGTTCTGCATTAAGATCTACACTTCGGTCAGGCCAGAGCTAGGGAGAAAGAACCAAACTTCGTTTCCTTTGGGGCCTAAAGCTCAGGTGCCTCTAGGATGGCTTTATAAAAGAGGGACAAACAAGCAGTGCAGACCCAGACTTCACTCTCTTACCTCACTGAAGTTCTCAGGAGCCCCATTTCTCTCAGTCTCCCCTATATACTTTGTAACTGAGGCCAGCCCATCTGCAGCACTGTGTGGCAAAGGCTCCCTTGCGGGATCCCTGATGTCCTAGTTTTGTCTTCCCTTAGCTTTTCCTCCACTTCCTGAAGAATCTCTGAGGGAAAAGCACAGGAAAATCACACCTCCCTTTGGCAGCATGTCACAGTAGTGCTTTAGATTGCCTCAACTGGAAAAGTCAGTGCAGTGCTGGAGCCTGCACCAGTGAGTAATGAGGGAGCTATAGGCCTTATTTCAGCAGCTGAACTATTAGTAGCTGTGTCTGTGACATCACTCCACTCAGTGGTGGATTAAAGCTAAATGAGGCCCAGATCCATCAAAATCATAGGGCCTCTATTCCAGCTTCTCTCTCCACTGGCCCTTCCGCCAGAGGAATGTTTGTCTTTCTCCCCTTCCTCAGTGCTTGAACTTCTTTCCAAGTGAGGAAATCCAGCCATTCCTTAGGCTGCCCTGAGGCTGCTGACCATCTGCCAATCAGCTGTATTTTGTAGAACTGCCTGCTGGTCTGGTCCTGACTTGCTGCTATCTCCCTCTCTCTGTGACTGCAGGAACTGCATCCCAAGGATCCTATGTCAAGTCTCCTCTGCTTCCCTTTAGCGTAGTTGTGAGTAAGCTTGGGTAAACTGAGTTTACCCACTTCTCATTAGTGTAGGACAGTTTTTTTTAACTACTCCACCACTGCTGCTTCCTCTCTCGACAACCACATATCTAGATATGATGGTGCTGGCACCTGATTTGGTTTTAGTCCATTGATTTTTGATCTTCACACAGTTCTCCCACTTTTATGCTTTGTGATTAGGTATGTACACAGGCTCTGAAAGCGTTAATGTGAGCCCAAGGGGCCAATTTTGCTACCTGGCTGTATCTGGGGGGTGAGCTGGGGTCAGTAAAGATGGAAGGATTGTTAGAAAAAGCCCTCTGCCAAGGTACACTTGTAATTAATTTCAGGTAAACTCCCAAATTCAGTCAGGGAATTAGGGGTTGCTATCATGTCTTGGCTATGTTTCTGACACATCTTAAGGAATCCAGATAAGTCTGATAGGACTTGATCCTGCACAACTGAAATCAATGGGAGTTTATAAAAAAACTTGGATGGGCACAGGCTCAGACCCTTAATTCAGAAGAATCTGTAACCAGAATTCGATGTGGGTGTTTGATTCAGCTTGCACCGGCCCTGCTTTGTTTATATGCTCAAGATATTTAGGAGCCCTGAAGACTCTTATTACCCTTTCTCTCTGTACCACCACACTTTTTGATATTCACACAGTTCTTCCACTTTTATGCTTTGTGATGGGGCATGTACCCCACACAGTCTCTGAAATGGTTAATGTGAGCCCAAGGGGCCAATTTTGCTACTTGGCCGTATCTGGAGGGTGAGCTAGGTGTCATTAAAGATGAGTCCTAGCTGAAAGAAGAGCTGGATGGGTGGTATTTAAAGAGAGGACATTTTGGAGCAGAAGGGAGCTATGGGAAGGAACTCTGCTATCACTCTCTTGGGTTAGCATTGGAAGACAAAATGGGCCAAGGAGGAATTCCAGAGGGAGAGTTGGGTCCTGGGATCCTTTCTGGAACAGGGAAGTCTGGAAAGAGACCATGAAGTATATAAAACAGCCTCTGAGGTAGAGCAGATGATCCCTGGGAGTCATTTAATTGAGGAACTATATAAGGGAAATTCAAGTGTGATGACAGATCAAGCCTGAGGAATGCAGAACTTGGGTTAAGTTGTAGTTTTGGTTTGAGATTTATTGGGATATTCCAGGGGAGCGCCCTGAGAGTCCTTGCCTTGAATGGAGAGATGAGTTTGTGATATGGCCTGGCAAAAGGCTGTGTGATGGGAAGAAGCCCAGCAAAGTAAGAGACAATCTGAATAGACAGATCTCGACTGCTTGCTACATGGCTGGGCTGTAAGGCAAATCGGAGAATGGGCCTGGGTTACCCTATCAGCCACCTGAGAAGGTGGTGAGGAGCCCCCTGCTTCCGTCCACCCCGAAATAAGGGGATGAGGACACTGGAAAGCCCTGAGACAAGGAGCTGTAAAGACTTTGGACTTATTTCTTGGATTTTATTACCCTGTAAGTGCTGGGACTCAGTTGTTACCTGGCCACAGGGCCGTCCTTAGGCATAGGCAACATAGGCAGCAGCGTAGGGCACCTGAAAATTTGGGGCACCACTGGGTCTTAGTGTCCACCCTCTTGTTTTCCTATCCCTGTTTTGACCCTTCCTGCAGGCTCCAACAGATGGCTGCTCTAGCCTGGTGAGTCTTCCTTGGGAGGGAATCTAGTAGTTAAAAGTGAAAAAACCTCCAGCCTGCCAGACCTATTAGCACAACATTGAAACTGTTAAAGAGACATTCAAGGGGTAATAAAGCCATTTAACAGGCATTTGCCAACCCCAAGGTATATACTGACAGGTTTCAGAGTGGTAGTCCTGTTAGTCTGTATCAGCAAAAACAAGGACAAGTCCTTGTGTCACCTCAAAGACTAACAAATTATTTGGGCATAAGCTTTTGTGGACTAGAACCCATTTCATCAGATGTCCACGAAAGCTTATGCCCAAATAAATTTTTATACTGTCAGTTTCTGACTTTACTGACAAAAACAGTTGTGCATTAATGTAATATTTACACAGAACATGTCAGTCTACAGGACCTTAGTTTAAAATTTGCTTTAAAAATATTTCATTAGTGAGCTGGTGAAGATTATAAAATCACATTTCTAAAAAATGCTTGCATAGAGTTTTAGATGCACAATCATCTTTAGCCTTAAATGTGTGGATCTTCACACATAGTTTTTTAAATAAATCCTTCAAAAGACCTCCCTTATCTAAAATACACATTTTAATTACTATAGTTAAAAAAAAAGTGCTTCCAAGTCTTCCTGTCCTTTCTGTCCACCCCTTCACCACCTCTCCCCCCCACTCCCCACTGAAGAGAGCCCTTAAAGGGACAACAGTCCTTCCCTTCCAGATAGCTGGACAAAGAGTTCCCTTTCTTTACTTCTGACTATCCGACAAACTAGTTTTAAAAGAACCCTCCAGCAAAATCAGTACCTTAGTAAGACAAAATCCTTGTTATACCTAAAATCTTTGGAAACATATTTTTTTAAAGTTGGTGAAATTTCATAACCATGTCTCTTGTTATGGAGATCACACAGAGTAAATTACTGTTCCCTTTTTCTAAAAGCAATGAACATTGTAATGAACACACTAAATCTCTCTGATTAATTTAAAAGAATGTCTTTGTTTCAGTGAGTTAAATATGTAGTAATCTGGAATGCTGGCTTAAGATTTGAGTACATTTAAAATATAAATTCAACTTAGAAATACTGATGAAGAAAATGTAAAACAGAGAAGAGCTGCATCATGTATTCCATTATATGTAATGTTGTATTCAGCAGGACAGCTGACTCACCCTTACTATGAAGTTTTTGCAAATAAATCTCTGACAAACTTCAGGGCATTTCAAAAAACCTGTGACTGACATTTTTTATTCCCAAATTTTAGTGCTTTTAATTAGGTACTTTCTTCATGTCCATTCTGCATGAGGGAGAGGGCATGGAAGTCTCTGCGGGGAACTGTGACTCTCCGCCACCATGAGGCAGGCCGGGCATCTCATTATCCTTTGCTGTCAAGTCCCTCCTCCCCCTCCCCCACCAGGCTGTGAGCTTGGGCTGCCATCTGGCATAGGGGCACCAGTTTAATAATACTGCCTAGGGCCCCATAAATCCTAAGGACGGCCCTGCCTGGCCAGATGGCTGAGTGATGGGAAGACAGGCCACTGCAGATCCAGACTAACTGTCAGATGGGGGTGCTAGATGGGGAAAGCACCTGCTATGCCCTACCCAGCCAGGAGAGGGTGAGCGTATCCTCCTACACACATTCTGACCCAGCTTATCCTCAGAACATCACATATGAACTGAATCAATGGCTTCATCTTGGAAGCACGGGAGCTCTCTTTTTCCTTTTTCCATCATGCTCGCTTCCCACTGTTGATTGCTAGATTAGGAGGTTTGGGTCACTATAAAATGAAAAAAAAATACCGACAAGAAAGAAAGAGAGAGATGTACGTGGGTGGGGAGATAGGGCAGAGAGTTCAGGCCAACATATAAAGGAACAATAAATTCACCTCAAATATTCAGAGTCCAGCTCCTGACTGGATGCTTGTCTGAATTATTCAAACATTTTCATGTGTTTCTGTGACCGAAACTTTGTGAAACAACTGAGGTTTTTGGCTCCGAGAGGGATTCTGACTTCAGCTGCCTCTAAGTTTAGCTCCAGGTTTGAGTTTGCAGCTAAAAGCAAAACTTAGAAAAAAATGTGTTGGTTGGCTTTGGTTTGGGCCTATGCAAAACAACATTTTTTTCATCTTTATTTTAATGGGGTGAGAGAGAAGATCCCTGGCATTCCTTGTCACCCAGACAAACTATTGGAGTAAGACTTGAGACCACATACTCCCATCTAGAATTACCTCGCCTCCCCCCTCCCCACAACAGGTTGTCTGGAGAAGTCTCAATAACTTTCTCTCTCTCTCTCTCTCTCTCACACACACACATACACACAGAGTTGATTTTGTCATGAGTCTCATGATTATTGTTTTCCTTGAAGTCCCAGCTCCTGGAGTCATGATTTCAGCCTTCATTCTTGAAGAAAAAGTAAGTTTCTAGCACTTGTGGCTGTGGAGAAAGCTTCAGAATGTGACCCCAGTTTGCCCTAAAGGCTCAAAAAGCAGAAGGCAAATAAAAAGAACACCAACTCTAATATTTTTACATAATCTCATGATTTTGCAATCATAGAACATCAAGGTTGGAAGGGACCTCAGGAGATCATCTAGTCCAACCCCCTGCTCAAAGCAGGACCAATCCCCAGATTTTTTACCCCAGTTCTGTAAATGGCCCCCTCAAGAATTGAACTCACAACCCTGAGTTTGGCAGGCCAATCTGCATTAGCTCATGGCATGATCTCAGCTCTCCTGCAAATCCTATTTTAGGCTAATCAAAACTGAGCAAGCCTGTGCTTGTGCCAGTTTTGCACATCCTACCTGTCTATTGCTTATCTTCCCAGAGCATTATCCTTGTACTGAAATAGCAATGATTTCCAGTTGTAAGGCCACAAGGAACCTTTCAAAGGAAGGGGTGTAACATGATCGTGGAGTGTTCAGAAATGTATTCATTGTGATGCCTTTGTCTTTGTAAATCTTTTCAACATTCTGCAGGGTAGCCATGCCGTGGCAGCTAGCTATTAGGGCTGCACACTGCTTTTCAGATTTACAGCTGTGTGCTTGTCATTTCCAGATGCAGTTTTACTAAGACAGTCACTCAGGAAACATTGTAAGAAGCAGCAGGTTTCCAGTAAAACATGCCCATAAACACCATGGTTGCTGGCAAAATAAGGCTTACACCCAGATGCTTTATACAAAAATACAGTCTATTCTTTGTTCACTCTTACCCTAAGGGTTTCACTCAGCTCCATAAATATATACAATGGAACAACCCATCCAGCTGAGTGTATGGGATACATAATATTCTATCTGCAGATATGATTGCTGTTTATTGCACGTTTTGACTTAAGATTAGTTGGTGAGATCAGTTCAGAAAGAAGTGAAGGAAGTGCTATGTGGGTATTATCATTCCTTTGTCATTGAGTGTGTTAGATACAGCAAAGTCAAAACTGGTTATGAATAGGTGAAGGAATAGTCATGTGGTGTCAAATGTGGCAAATTCAAGTAGTGACAGATTCACATAACTCTCTCATAAGATCCAACCCAAATTGCTGAACTCTGCGTGTAGATTGGGCCCCAGCCCAGCTCAATAAGGGGACAAACCAGAATCCTGTAGACTCGGTTGGCGCCCTGTGTAGTATTGTCAGTCCTGGGCAGAGTCTGGGTGGAACACAGTAAAGCTTTCATTATGAAAGCCACTTGGAACTGGACACAGAATAAAGTTGAGCTCTTGCAAGCACCTGAAGTACTGAGTGATCACTGAACATCCTCACACTTTGCAAATTGCCCTGAATAAGAGGCAATGTACATTTGCATTGCCCTACATGCAAGTTATTGAACAAGTTGGGGCTTAGTCACAATTAGGTCCATGCTTCCCCTTGCTCCATGAGGGGAAGTAAACTGTGCCAATGCTGTTCCTGGAGCCTTATTTCCTCTTCCATATTGATCTAGTTGTGCTGGCCAGCCTTTGTGTGGGGCAGAGTCAAGGCTCTGCTCACTCCCAAGCCTGTCTACATGGGAGGCCAAGAAGCAGTCCATTAACAGTTGCTCTCCCCATGCACTAGCGACCCATGGTGTGGGTAGTACATGCATGGGAATAAGGAAGTGCCTTGTAGTGCTTAGTCTCCTCTGTGACTACATTGGACAGTTCACAATAGAGCCCTGAATGCATTTATCCCCCATACTTTGGGATGGTTTCCATTCAGATATGATTTTGGATCCAAATATCATCTCTTCACCTATTTCCTGATCACAATTTAAAGACCAATCTCAGATCAAGTTCCTCTGTAAATAAACTTAGTATCCATCATGTAAATAAGCTTAGAATCCATCATGATATTAATGTATCCTGTTCTCTCTTTCTTTAAAAAACAAAAACAAAAAATGTCAATGTGTTGACAAATACTTTTCCCTTTAAAGGAGCATAGTCTACTTTAGAAAAGTAGAGATTGGCTATCGGCACTTGTGCTTTTCCCCCTTGTTTAGGGTAGGAGAGGTATCGTATGTTTGAACTCAGATACCACAGCTGAAATTGAGTACTTTTTCTTTCCTCATCATCTTTGTGATTTGAGCAGCATATATTTTTTCCCTGGCAAATTTTGCCTGTTCCTTTTTAGCCTCTGTAGCACAGTAATCATTATAGTTCCTTTTACAGAGTAGAGGGAAAGGAGATGTATTCATTACTGAAACACCCCGGGTATTTTTTGTCTAATGTATAGAGATGTACTGGATGAAAGATACCTACTGCCAGCTTGTCAGCCAGTACATGGGTCTGTGCATTCCTAGAAGAAAGTGCTTTTGTGTCATGGCTCCTGCCTGCTACCCTATGATTTTTTTTAAAGTGGGCTAGCAGCCAAAAACAATAGTGACAAATTGAAATATAGGAGTGATACTTCAGGACAGTTCCCGCCCACCCACACATAGTAGACCATGATCTTGGCCCTTGGGATTGAAGTTTATTTGGTGAACTTCTTTTGGTAAGAAAAAGAAATATCTATCCTTCAAAGTTAATGAAGAAAATAATAGCATTAGCTGCACATTGCTAATCCTGTAATGAAAAAATGATGCATCCATTGTATGTTGACTGGAGTTGACAGTTATTGTGAAAAATTATATTTCCCTGTGGATTGGGGAAGAAAATGACTTGGTGAAATAAAATGCTCAGCATCGCACACTGAGGCTGGATGCCCTGAATTGATGTCATATTTTCTATTTAAAGGCTCTTTTTAGTTCAAACCAAAAGTTTCATTGTCTCAGTAACTCTTGCTTTCTGCTCCCCCCGCCCTTGTAAATCCCTTCCCTTTTCTTTTCTTTTGGGTTGCTCAGAGGAATTGGTTTCAATATATATATATTGCAAAAAAAAAAACCCTTTTGAAACTTCAAAGTCCCTTTCATTCTGCATTTTGAAATGGAACAGTGTTTCTGAAATTTAATAACTGATAACCTACAGTTTTTTGATTTGGTGTTTTGATATACGTGCATTTTGATATACGTGATTTCTAGTGGAGGGAGGTGGAACAGAAGGAGTTGGTTGTGGTGTTTTACTTCAATATTCCTTTTGCCTCTCTAACTTCTTAAAACTTTACAGACGGAAAGATAATAAATAGTCCCAAAATTCTGATTTCAATAAAAATATTTTAAATGTTGAATTTTTGTGTAAGCTTTGTTTGTCATTTTTTTTCAATCAAACATTCTGAAAAAAAATTTTGGACCAGCTCCTGTGCTGAGGTACAATTTTCCTTTTTGCCTACCTCAAAACTGCAGTAGGAGCCATAGTTTCTTACTGAGCCACAGCAAATGACACCTTCAAAACTCTGATGCACCTCATGATTCTGTGCATCGGCTGCTACACCATTTCAGAAGAAGCTTGGAATGTAAGATCTTTGAGATTGAGACTCTTGAAGACTGCATACTGAAGCAATGTTGCGCAATGTTTCACATTTGTCACTACATGCAGACACAGCTCCTAAGCTGCGGTTTGCCCCACTTTCTCAAGTAGCCATAGTGCGGCACTGTTGAATAACAATAAACAATTATTAATAGAGATCAGCTGGAAATACACAGTTCAGATCTAGATCTGAAATTCCTCAAACTTTAAGGGGTGTTCATATCTGGGGTGCTGAACTTGGTTCATATATTGAGCCTGTCTTGACAAGATTGTCTCAATGTTTCTATGTATGCATGTTCACTTATTTAGGTACCTATGCAGGTAGGGAGCTATAGTTTGGAGAGAAAGATAAAACATAATTCAATTCCTCATGTTTTATTTTCATGAGTTAGGTTTATTACATCGTTCAGGAGTGGCAGAATGACACACACACAAGTCAGTTGTTAGGTCACCCTAATGAGGGCAAATAAAATGTGTTTCTTCCAAAGAGGTGGAGTGCCTTTTTAATTAGACATTTGTAGCATGCTATTATTTTTTTTATTCCTTGGTTTTATGGAGGTTGTTTTCCTGTGAATCTGCATTTATAGTGGTAAGTTTTATACAATGTGTTTTCATGTCATGTCTGAAAGTGTAAGTATTAATGTAATTGTTCTAAAATGGAGGTAAATATATATTCTCCGTACCTAGTTTTTGGACATCAGCATCCTAATTTTTATCACCTGTAGTGTTAGAAATAATGAGCTTCTTATACATACTATCTCACACATGACATATATGCACTATATTTGGTTATGCACTGTAGTTTCATAGCCCTTACACTGGAGTAAAAAGCTTTATCAAAATTGCCTTATAATTAATTGTAATGGGTAAACCTTTTCTATGAAAACCATCAAATCTCCTAAAAGAAACAAGCTTCAAGATAGTGACATCTTACAGATTCCAAACACCTCTCTCATTTCATAGAATCATAGATTAGGGTTGGAAGAGACCTCAGGAGGTCATCTAGTCCAATCCCCTGCTCAAAGCAGGACCAACCCCAATTAAAGCATCCCAGCAATGGCTTTGTCAAGCCAGGCCTCAAAAACCTCTAAGGATTGAGATTCCACCACCTCCCTAGATAACCCATTCCAGTGCTTCACCACTCTGCTAGTTAAATAGTTTTTCCTAATATCCAGCCTCCCCCACTGCTTGAGAATATTGCTCCTTGTTCTGTCATCTACCACCACTGAGAACAGCTCCATCCGAGGTACTAATACATCTTTCAGAATCTTAATTCTATTATGACTAAACTAAAGAGCCTAAGTCACTTTCCTTTCAAAAGAAAAAGTGGAGTTCCTTGATCACCTACTCGATGTGGAGGGTAATACCATGCTTGGCTGACTGCATTGGGTATTTTTGCCTAGTATTCCAGCTTACTGTTATACCACTACACTTTATTGGTCACTGAATTATTTTCATTCCCAGTGCCAATACACTACTGAAACTGACTGTGGACATGTGTAGGTCAAGGGGAAGGAAAATTAAGGGTCATCTTAAGTTTATACAGTGGTGCTCTTTCATTTTCTATAAAGCTAACTACATTTAGGCTCCCTGTTGGGTAAGCTTTTTTCCTGTCTATTATTTTCAAAGGAGAGAGTGCATATGACAGTCTGAGAATCACACCAGCCTGAACACAGATGGTGGGGATTACACCACACTGAGCCTTGACCTTCAAAAGCCTGCCGTTTCTTTTCAAGGTTTCTCTTCTTTGACAGCTAGACTGGCTTTTGTCAATTAATTTTATTAATGCCAATTTTTTTTTCTTATGATCAATTACCTGTGCTTTTAGATCATGACTCAAAATCACAGAAATATTCAAAGCAAGTTCCAGGTTGAAAGACTGAAACAATTCCCCCATCCCACTCCCCAAAGCCACTATGAAATATTGGAATATTTAACTCATCGTGATGAAACACAGTCCAGGTTCTACTCAACTTTTTAGCAACTTCCCTGTGCTATTTCAACTAATACGAAAGAGGAGGAAGGAGTTTGGCTATATGTACATCAGGGTTGTAGTGAACTCTATTTATGTAAAATAAGGGGAAAAAGAAATGGATTTTTGAGATGGCTACAAAGTATAAAAGATCTCAGCAAAAAAAAAAAACACAACACACCTTTATTTTATAATAAAAAGGCAACTATATGTAGGGCCAGATGTTGCAGACATGACACATGATGAATAGCCCCTTTCCCTATTCTTTGAATAGTCCCATTGGAATTAGTAGGGCTACTTGAGGAGTTACAGGGCTACTCAGCGTGAGCAAGGATGGCAGATAATGCTAAAATAATGACTTATGCCTTCAATTATATTTTGTAAAATGGTGACGGCATACTGTCTGCTAATGGAGTTAAATATCCCATTGACTGCAATGTGACGTTACTATGGAAAAATACATGAAGGCCTGTAAATGTAAACAGTGATTCAAATTCTCCTACGTTATATCAGTGTAACCTCATTGAAGTTAATGGGGAGGCACCAGTATGATAGAAAGTAGAATTTAGTCTGTAGTCTTTATTGAATAGTATGATGAGCAAACCAAAAGTTGAAATGCTTATTGAAAGCTTTTGAAACTTACCTGAACTACATGTGTCTTCAAAATTTGGGCTTTGAATCTAAGCAGAATAGGTTTTCTTGTGAGATTTATGCTATTTCTTCTTTGGGACCCAGCTGGAAACACAAGAGCAGTTTTTCTCTCAGTACTTCAGCACTTCCTGCCCTAGTCACAGAAGAGAGTTCAGCAACATTTAAATAGGACACTTACAAGTTAGCTTTGCAGTTCAGAACCTTAAAAATGGTCTGGTTTGAATTTGTTTCTAAAATTGGATGACTGATCAAGGGCATTCTGACTTCATATGAAACATCCATCCCTAACCACACAGCTATGGGATTAAACCTATCTTTGCAGCAGAACTAGTAAAAGCAAGTTTACTAGGGGCCATGTTCACAGTCTGGGCCTATGCAGCCATGCAGCAAAATAAGGAGAGTAGGTTAGTCCTCCACCACGCACACACTACCCTATGCATCCACTATGTATCTCCCCTTCCTGCATACCCAATACCTCTCTTCTCCTTTCCATGGGTGGGCAGAAAGGGGCTGGGCCTTTATCTTGGTCCTTTGTCCTTGCCCTAGTATACCAGCCTGCTGAAGATAGTAATCTGCTACTGGTGTAGGGCTGTAGCAGATGACATCCCAAGAGCAAGACAAAGTAGGGAAGTAATTGTCACAATACAGCAGTACTGCACCGGGCAGTACAGCTAAATACTCCCCCTTACACAGAGCTGGACCTAAAGTCACAATCTAACCCTAAATGAAAACTTTACAGGTGTTAACATATAAGACAACTACAGGGTACAAACTCTTTGTGATACACAGGGGAGCTATGCAATTAATTCTCATTAATATTAATAGGAGTTACCAATATAAATCCTGTTTCGTGGGAAGTACAGAGCAAAGTTAACAACCCTAATAAATTTGACTCAAATATAGTGATATTTATTCAAACCACAATATAATCACTATAACAACATCATGGTGCTGTAACACATGTTGAAATATAGAGTTACATCATGTGCGCATATTATTTGTTCCTATAATTTTACTACAATGAATTATAGTTCAACCATTAGTTTAGGATAAAAATATAGTTTTAATATGGCACTTGTTAGTTTGCATAATTTTCAGAATCCAGTACAGGTAAGGTTTTTAATCTAAAATGAATAGGTGATAAAAATACCATGAAGGGGTTGCTTGGATTTTAAAACTTCATTAAAAAGAGATTTATGATTAGCACAACATATGAGTGGGAGAAAAAATAACTAATTAGAAATGAGGCCCCTCCATAAATTCACTCTGCTTTTGCCAGGTACTTATGTAATATTTTGCAAAAATCAAGAATAGGACTGCAGTTCAAAGAGCAAAAAACAAATGTGACCCATTTTCAAAAGAAATAATGATAGCTTAAATAAAAGCATGCTAGCTACTCTGTAAACTGACAAGCCACAAATATGACTTCCTGTTCTCTCTCCAGTCTCCCCCTCCAAAAAACGATCACAGCCTTACTTTTACCATGCCTCCCTAGTGAACTGATCCTACCCTGATGACATAAATGAAAGTTTTGCCATAGTTGGAAATAGGTTAGGCTGATGAAACTTGTTACAGTTGAGGACTGGAATATCTAAACAAAACTTGTCCAGGAAACTGAAGTTTCATCAGTCTGGGGGAGAGGAGGTGCATATTGTGCACTTGAGCAATTCAACTTTCTGGATAGGTTTTGTTCAGGGCAAATCTTCTAAGAACTGAATCAAAACCTTTACATTAAGTCCTATTTTGTAGGTCTGAAAGCTGACTTTTTAATCATTTCAAAGGTAAAATTGCCTATTTGGGGGAGACTTTTACATTTACAGCCTCTTGCTGTTAATATCATACCTTTTGAAACATGCATTGCAAAACTTTGCAATTTCAAAAGATGCAGATAATTTTCATCCCTGCAATATCTGTATTTCACATCTGAATTAGTAAGGTCCTTGTCTGTGAATGGGATATGACTATTGTGTTATCTTTTACTTTTTACACAATAACTATATAAAGAAATCACACTGGCACAGTTGGGCTCAAATAACTATGTTTACTAAATATGACTGTGAGGCCTAGCTACAAACACACTGCTGCTCTGACTGATTCCTGGTAGTTTCTAAAGCATAGAATGCAGTAGTGAATCCCACTAGAGGCATCACAAATTATTTAAAGGGATACTACTCTATTTGTATACATAGTGTAAGAGTGCTCTATATTCAAAATACTCTAATAGTTGCAGTACCACAGTGATAAAAACTAAAATGATTAGTTCATTATAACATTTTCTGTTGTGTTTCACAGTGACAATGAACTTTCACATAGCTAGTTCTGTTATACGCTGCCAGATATTACTAGAGGTAACCAATCCTTTTTCTTCTTGTTTTGTTATCAAACAGCATTTTTCCATTATGATCTGATTACTGAAGACTTTTGATAAAATACAACAAAAGCACATCAAAGAGAAAACACACAATAAAGTAACAAAATACATAAAAAGATCAAAAGCTCAGGCTTTGACTTGCCAATGTACACTGTTTCATCCCGTAGAAGTAAAATAGACAAAATTCAGCAATTATTCAAAATCCCTACAGTGTTGCAATGAATTAGGAAATAAAGTCTGTTTCTATGTGGAACACTATTTTTATTTTATTTGTGTGTCACAGGCAAAATTTCATTGGCATTATTTCTTCTAGTTATATATCTGTAGTGGCTCCTGAATGTATCAATCTTGACTAATATTTCACTATTTACCAGTTCCTATTTCTTCTATAAACACTGATGTTCAAGTATAGAAAACACATAGAAATATTGTCCATTTCTACTAACAAACATTTGGATGTAATTGAATCTTATGTAAAATTGCAAACTTATAAATTAAAGATTTTGCAGGGAAGTTCTTGGGTATGATAGTTTCTACTCATATTTCACACTGGAATGGAAAAAATGCTCTTCATTCAGCTAGATAAATATTTTCTGGGGTTTACTTAGAAAAAGTATCTTCAAACTATGGGCCAAATCATTGAATCAGCAAACTTCCCATGTAAGTGGACGTTGTGCTTTGGAATTCTGTTGAGGTAAGAGGGAGAAAGCCACAGGAAATGGAATTCTCCCTACAGGCTAAATGCTCCATGGTTGCTTGTACAGAGTCAGAGCTCCTGTGCATGAAGGTGATGACCAGACGGAACCACTGGTTCTGCCCCTGTTACGTTTGCAAACCTTCCCACATGTACAACATACCTTCAAACATACTGACCGGTAAAAAGCAGAAGGACACTGCTTCCCCTGCATTTTGGCCATTCTCGACCTGCACAGCTGGGAAGGAATTAGGATTTGTCCCTAGAATAGTATTCTGTCAGCTGGAAAACACAAAGGGTTGGATTCACCAGCATTCATTCTATTTGATGCAAAGCATCTGTAAACCTGGCTGAACCACCCTATTAAGCGAACTTTATGACTACTTTGCATCACCCAAGTGGTGCAAAGCATCTGGAATGTACCAGGAAAGACTCTGAGCCAGAGTTAAGTGTTACTTTCCCCAAAATACTGTTTCTGTACCATGTAATATTATGGGCATGACTGGAACACACATCAATTCCTGCTTTTCCTGAAAGTGACGTTTTCAAGTAGAGCTGGTCAAAATGATACTTGCTGTGAAGTGAGTCCCTTTTATCTGGTTATAAATCATTCTCAAACAGACGTTGCTTTTCACTGGTCTGCTTGCTACTCTTAATTATCAGCTTATGCAAACAAATCTCAGCCTTTGGTTGATCTGTGAACTCTTTAAATTGACTGTTCACTGTTTATTGTTCATTGTTGGTTAGCAGACTTAGTTGGGAAATGTTTTGTTCCTGTGAATCTTTTTTGACAAAGCTTATGGCAATATTTGTCTTCAGGTTTTTTGTGTTTTTTTTTTTAAAAGAGGGCTTTTTACATGAAAAACTGAAATTTTGTCAAAAACTGAGTCTTTTCACAGAAATTTCCAATTTGACAAAAATCATTTTTCAGTGAAAAATGTTTTGAACTAAAACTTTCTACCAGCTCTAGTTCGTAGTATGTGGTTATATGTCATTGTTTTTGGTCTCTATCTTTTGCATCAATTCAGGAAAACCCTAAGTCCATGTCCATGCTACAGTACACACATTTGCGGTAGTTTGAGGAGAGCTAATGCAAGTAGAAATAGTAGCATAGCCATGGTAGCGGGGCAGTGGTGGCACAGATTATCTGTGCCAGATACATGACCACTGGTTTCAGGCAGGTTTGTACTCGGCACAGCAGCCGCTGCCACTGCGTATATTGCTATTTATACTTGCACTAGCTCTCATCAAGTGTATGCATGCGAGCTGTAGTTTAGACAGCCACACCCTGAGTTTGTAGTGTAGACATGGCCTTAAACATGTGCTTCCCTTTAAGCTCATGATTAGATTTTATTGAAGTCATTCCCAAAGACTTCAGTGGGAGCCAGGTATTTGCTTAACCTTAACCACATGCGCAAGTTATCTGCTAAACTCGGGATCTGAACAACCGCAACATTGATAAATGTCAGAATAAAAAATTAATTACAACTATTAAAAAAAAATCTCATTCACAAGGTGGATGAGGTACATATAGTCTTGTCTCTCACTCAATATCCAGCGACCGACATGCTATAACTACACTGCATACAATCTTGTTCACACACAGCTAGCTTTATTTGGGTTCATGTGAGTGTCTGTGGGAAGAAGTAGCCATTCCCCAAACCTTTAAGGAAGCAAAAACTCATTTGTACAAATGTTCAAAAATAGTGAACAGCAGTCCAGAACTTTAAATTAGTATTTGTAGCATTCTAATTAAAAGTGTATCCTGATCATAACTAGATGAAATTTTTCATACAAACCTTTTTTTTTGATGAATAATGCAAATGCATCCTGATGGAAACATTTCTCAAAACCATGTTGAATTTACCAAATTGTTTCACTCAAAACGAAAAAAAATCTGAAAAAAATCTAAATGTTTAATTTTGACATTTTGTGAATCAAAGTTTGATTTTTTTCTATTGAAAATTGCTTTTTATGTTTTAAATATTACTTCAATTTTATTTTTTTTAAATATCCTGTTAAAACAAAGTTTAATTTTGGGTTTTGTTTCACCCTCATTTTAAAAAATTTATTTGTTTATTTTCAGTTGGGTCAGCAAACCAAAAAATCAGGTATTTGTACAGCTCTAAAAATATTTTAATTTTAATATTATATGTATGTATTGGAAGGGATGGGAAATGATCCCAACACTTTGTGCATGCTTTTTTAGTTAGTAGCTCTTAAATATGCAAGATTTTTGTTAACTTTCTCTGCAATAAGATGATCTCTTAGAAGAATAACATTTATTAATTATGCAATTGTTACAATGTACCACTATAAAATTATTTTGTGTCTAATTAATATGTAGGCAAGTATTAATTAATGTAACAAACAATTTTGACTAACTTTTTAACTAATAATAATTGCTTTCATAAAAAACTTTCTGAAAACCCTCAAGTAATTTTGAGTGCCCCCTGCTGTAATCTAATAATTCTGTAATTAGCAATTAATTATTTCATGAAAAGATCCATGTTTAAATCAAAACAAGTGTTGTATGTGTGTGTGTGTGTGTGTGTTTATTTTATGGAAAATTATATCAATGTTTGTTGCTGAAATGTGATCACTGGTGAGAACATCTGTATCTGTAGATCTGTAGAGTCTTTTATTGCACCTATTAAATCTTACTGGGTGCAGGATCTGACCTAGAACTCATATTAACTTCTTGTTCTGTTTGGCATGTCTTCACTTGTTAACAAGTCACCATGTGTAAGAAGGAGAGTGGATGGGGTCCAATCTTTGCCCCAGCTAACAAGGTTGTTTTGGGTGCAGATGGGTAAAAAGGGAACCAGAAGGCGAGAAGACAGCAGAGCTGGATGGAAGGGAGCTTGATGCTGGAAAGATGTATGAGCTTGAAACTGGGACAAGGCAGCTGCCAGGAATCTTACATGATGGAAGGACCATGAAATAGAGGGAAGGAACACAGGGCTAGTGTTGGGGAATAAGGCTAGGACAAGTGTCAATGAACCAGGCAAGAAGAGAATAGACCTGGATAAAGGAGCTGGGGAGCTGGTGGGATGTGAGAGCACTAACCCAAAAGAGGAAGTAAAATGCGATCTCCTGTGAGAAGAGAGGAGAAAGGTTATGGGTGTGATTGGTGTGGGATGGGAAGGAACTGAAGTGGGCAGGAGGAATCCAGTAGTACTAATAGGGCACTGAAAGTGCGTGTGTGTGTATGAGTGTGTGTGAGAGAGAGAGAGAGAGAAAGAGAGATTAAGTTGATTTTGGATTTGAGGAATGGACCAGGGGTTTACAGTGAAATGGGAGAGGAATAAGTAAATTCCTTTTGTGTATGGTACTTACCATTTTTTGCATGTGCACATACAAATTATTGACCACCTTATTTGCAAAAAATGACAATGATTGTTGGAGAGATGTTGTGGCATCACAAATTGGAGTATGATCTGGAGGAAAGATGGCTCTTGAGATAACCTATCTATGAAGAGCTGATGTGTACTATGAAAGTTAGAGAATCCCTGATACTATTTATAAATCCAGGACATATCACTCTAAAATACAGGTCTATAATTTAAAAGGTTATTTGCTACCATGTTTTATGTACATTAATACCAGTCTGTATCAGTAAATCTTTTTCTAAAAGATTCATGGTTAAAATTTAAAAGTAAAATTTAATTTCCTTTCCATATCAAATACTGTGCTTCTGCAACACATTCATGCTTAAAGTTCAGCTACACTAAGGAGTTTTTTTCATCTTCTGTATTTTACATTGGTCCCTTTATGTCAGTTATTTATACATTTGGTATCTCTTCTCCTGACCTTATCTTCCTGCTGATTCAGAGATACCATTTGCTGCTACACCTACTTATGTCTGCCTCTTGTGAAATGCTTTTGCGATGATTTGTCACCAGTACAGATCTTTCAAAACAGAGACACAAGGCTGTTCATCTCTGAATATTGCCAACTCCGCCTTTCTTACATTAGATAGTGTGTGTGCTATGTGAAAGAATATATGGACAAATTATGGATAGCCAATAGAAGTGTGCTAAATCAGAGGGAAGACATGGGGAGTTCTGATTAGAGCCAATCAAATTTTTTTTCAACAGAACATTTTTCTGTCAAGGGAAACATTTTGAGGAACTAAAAGTCTTTGTCAAAAAGTCATTTAGTAATGAAAATTGAAAAGAGCATTTTGATAAGGTTGAAACATTCCATTTTGACCTTTTCAGAATAGAAAATTTTGATTTTCTTTTCAGAAAGATTTTTTCATTTCATGTTCTTAATTTTGTATGACAAAAATATAAAATGACAAGAAGTCTCAACTGGAATGAAACATTTCAATTTTGCGGAAGAACTATGTTGCCTGATCTATTGATTTGGTATTATCCAGATCTCTCAATTTAACATCATGTGTTTTGGCAGTGGTCAGCTGCCACTACATCAGCCACCATATTGCAGTTAATTTGAGAGTGAGGACCCCAGTGTATGCGGGAGAGACATACACACTTAGGGGAAGATCATCTGAATTTATAATAGTTTTATCTGCACAATCCATAATATCACAAACACTACAAAACAGCAAAGTAGGTTGTGTACCATCTCTATGTCCCGCATTTGCAAGCTCCCATTATTCTTTGCCAGGGAGCACTCTAGTTGTTAAGATGAACCACAAGAGGTCCTTGGCCTGGCAAATTCCAGGAAATCTCCCCAGAGTGCATGAGCTGAGTGCCACCTTTTATCATAGGTTGAGCAAATGCTTATACATATGCAATAAAGGCGTCAGTCCCTTTTTCTTATCTGTACTCTCTCACTCTTCTCTCATAGGTTACTAGGACTTTTACCTCAATCTTATTAGCATATACATCAATTAGTTACTATGGCATTATTGTGGTTGAATATCTGCTGATGGTCCTAACTTAAAATATCTGAAGCTGATATAAACTGGCATTCTGTGGTTCCTATGAGCAGTTTAGCAACACTTGTTTGTGACAGCAGTCTATCTTGTAACATCTAGTGATACAAGGTCAACTACTGGTTAGTTGCTTATGTCAGGTCTTTTGGCCTTAGTTAGTTTGGCTAAGCTACTGTTTTACAGGTCTGTAACTTTTTTTTGCATTACCACCATACTCAATACCTATACCTTACCAACATATATCTATGTATTTATAGCAAAATTATCTGGGTACATTTGAAACAAACTAGTTTGGTTGACCTGAAATCCAGGGTTTTGGGGAATTCCAGTGTGCAGAAAATTTTGAAATTTGTTAGTTCCAATCCATATCAGAAGAAATGTTGGCATTGTGAAACTCCCCTCTGAAATGAAAAATCCCACCCAGCTGCAGTCTCTATATCATCCCCATATTTGAATATAGGCAACAGCCATAAATTACGTGTAAAAACACTGGAGTGCAGTGCTTGGTTATTGCTGTTGCCAAGGCCCTGTTCCTCCTGCATATCACTTGGGTTTTGCCAGTGGAAATGTGCAAACTATGTTGTTTTAAAGGCGAATTAAAATTTGCTCTTTACTGTATTATTCACTTACACAAACCTAATGGGCCTATTCTGAACTCACTTCATCATTCTCACATTGGTATAACTTCAGTGTGAATTCGGGGTGCTCAGCACCAGTCTAGGTTTATCTAGGGGCTTAAAAACTGTTCCAGGTACCTAATTTTAGGCATCTAGACTCAAAAAATTGTACCACTATTTTTTAATCTATATAAATCACTAAATAGAACCCATGTTTTTAACTTCCACTCTGGAATTCAGAAAATTCCCTTTTCCCAATCCGTCTCTAAATTTTTCCCTATATAAAAACAGTTTCGAAAGGGTGAAAAATGCTATCACAAATAAATTCCAGTTTGAAGCATCATACCAGTAATCAATATTGGGCATGGTAATATATCCATCTCACATGCAGATTCTCAAGTCAGTCACTTGCTTACATTGGTAACTACTGCAGGATTGGGCCCAATATGTACTGTATATGCAAATACACCAAATGTAACACACAAACCCAATCTTGTGAGGTGCTTAGAACCCTCAGCTAGCAAAGTCTTTAATGGAAGTTGAGGGAATTTTGCAAGATGGCAGCTAGCATCTGTCAGAATATGGCCTTTAGCCCTCTTTATCTGTGGGTTTCTGTTACTGCACTGAGCTGTAAAATCTTCTATATGTTAATAAAGAGAGTAAATACAATTAGAATCCCAGCCTACAGTTAATGTTAAGAGACATTTGTCAAACCTTTTAATGTTAAAATTGGGCCCAAATCATGTTAGGCTAGATTCCAGAAAGCAACCACCAAGCTGTTGTTTGTGTTCTGTATTGCATTTCAGAAAAGCCTTATTTGGAAATTCATTATTGTCTCTCTCATAAAATGACATCCATGGTTTCATTTCACTAGCTTGTGATATATTCACAGAAACCAGAAAAGGATTAGCTGACTGTAATACCAAACATATTAGAACAATCCCTTTGTATTAGACAGATCTGACCCTATAAGCCATAGACTTACTACAGCTGTACTGTTGAAACATTCAACAACCTATCGTTATTCAATAGTTACTATTCCCTTGGATAGAAAATATAAGTCATCTAATTATTAAAAGTTAAAGTAAAGGACCCTGCAGTTTGCAAAAAGGACTGTGGAAGATTCCCACTGAACTTAATAGCAATTTAATGAGCACTGTGAGTACTACACTACCCGCCCTCCCTACACATACACATTCCTGGGGTACTCCAGTTTTCAGTGGTCAGTGCTGTGCTTTGTTATAAGAAAATGGAATATGCTTAACTATTTATAATCATACCCAGAACTTGGTAAAGCATCTAAAAATGCAAGTACAGAACAATCACTTAGGGCCAGGTTCTGCCACACTAACTCATGGTGGGGAGAACCTTACTCTGTGAGTAGTGCCACTAATTTTTGAGGGATTACTCTTGGGGTAAAATACTACACAACATGAGTAAAGGTGGTAGAATCAAGGCCTTAAATTATAATGGCCTACGAGGTTATTGTAACCCAAAAGTATGACTCATGCACGTAAAGTAATCAGCTCTAAAACTATGTAATCACTTGGAGAAGCCATTTCTAAGCTGAGTAATAGCTCAGACAGCCTTGAACATTAACCTGTTTCAGTGAGAAAGGGAAGACTGTTTAGAAAAATAAATTGTGCTCTATTTGTTTAAAATAAAAAAGCTAGATGTTCTAGTCCAGTCAAGCTGTGCTTAGCGGAGGACTGGGAGAAAAGTGCTATAGGATGGCTCTATGAAAGAGATGTCTGTGTATATGTTAATATTTCATTAATAGGAAGTGTGTCTGTAGTTGACTTTCCATAAAATGCAGAATCCTACACGGGGTTTGTAGAACTTGTAAAGGTGGTTGTGGTTATGCACTGCAAATGGCTTCCAGTGTGCGGCTCTTTATATGAAGCTCTTACCCAGATGGTGCAGAAATGGTCACACCCCATTTTTTCAGGGAATGCCTGCTGGTGGCATAGCACCAGTGCATCAGCTCCACAAAATCCTAGGATTTCCTACCTACTGGGAGAAACCTGAAGGAGCCCATGGAGACAGCTTTTTCTGTTGCTTTTCATATCCAGATTAGTGACTTTATGCAATATTGAGGGGCTGAGCCTAAACCTGACACAAATCTTCTCTAATGTGCTGAGCATGCTCATCTCCCACTACTTTTAGTTGAAGCTCGGGAAATAGGTGGCCTGAGTCCATGATCTGTGATAAGAGCAGAAGAAACTTTCCAATGCCATTACATTTTATATACGGCTCTGAGGCTTTACTTAAACTATACCTCTGGGGATATAGGAGATGACTCCAACAGTTTTAAGTTATTTATTGTAAACCTATAATATACCTCAGTTGGGACAGAGTAATGGCAGTATGAGTTTCATGTTCTGATACAAAGGTGTATTGTATTTGTATTATTTATAGGTTATGTACCATACTGCCAAATTATAAATAAATACATTTCTAAGGATAATTGAAATATATAGAAAAAGACTTTATATCTTTAAGGACAATCCATCACATTTCCCTGCCCTCCTCCTCCCATTCTGCTCACCAAAAGCAAAGAGAACATGTAGGGATAAAATCCTTGTCACTTGTGCTTTGGACAAGTGATTGAGATTTGAGGTTAGCCAATTTGGTAATGGGGCTTTTGTGCCTTTCCAAAAATCATGGCCTTACTGCACAGCCATTCTTTTAATGGCCACTGTGCAAAGCTTTGACACAATGGCCACGCAGTAGTCCAACAGCCCCACCCACAAACACAGTAAGCCCTGGCATGCTGAGAACCTCCCTTCTGGCATTGCTCTGCTGTGCCTGGAGGAGTGGGGAATGTGGATTACCCTCTATGCATGGTCCCCACCCCGTGTTCTCTACATCCTGCTACCCCCTATGCAACTGAGCTCCATTTGTTCTGAGCTATTTCAGTCTTTGTGTATTTATTCAGAAAGAGAGAGGATGTCCAGTGGATGCAGGCAGACTTGGATATTAGAATCACAGAACTATAGGATTAGAAGGGACAGCAAGAATCATCTAGTCTAGGGGTTCTGAAACGTCACTGAACTGCAACCCCTCTTCTGACAATAAAAATTAATACACACCCCCAGGAGAGGGGACCGAAGCGTGATCCCATCTGAACCCTACCGCCCCGGGTGAGGAATGAAAGCCAAAGACTAAGGGCTTCAGCCCTGGGCAAGAGGCCTGTAAACTGACACCCTTGGCTTTGGCCCCAGCAAGTCTAAGCCAGCCGATGGGGTTATGACCCACTTTGGGCTTCCAACCCACAGTTTGAGAACCGGTGACAGTCTAATCCCTGCCAAGATGCAAGATTTTGGGTGTCTAAACCATTCAAGCAGCCTCCTTTTCAAAACCTCCAGTGAAGGAGTTTCCATGACCTCCTGAGGCAGTCTTTTCCAGACCTACAGTTAGGAAGTTTTTCTGAGATTTAAACCTATTGAATATTGACTGTTAGTTGTCTCAGTGTGAATAGAACAGTATACATTCATCGGTAGAGTTACACAAATTGAATATTACACAGGGACTAATTTATTAATAAACATCATTGCAATGAGATAGCAAAAATGTCTGCATGACTTTAACACAGTAAATAATCATGGCTGCAACCTTCCCCTTTGTTTCCAACAAATAAACTAAAAGCTATTGGTTAAAGAATGCAGCTTTGACATCATATGAAGTGACGGCGTACACTTGCTGACATATCTAGCTGTCTGGCATTAGAAGAATTATCAAATATGCCTGGCTCACACTAACTTTGCACTACAAGCCGCTAAGTATTTATTTTTTCTTTGAATTAAATTTTTTAGTTATTGATCTCAATTTGTCGTTCAGAGAATTCCATCTCGTGATAAAAACACAGGCATTGTAGAGGGTGGATAAACTTGTTTTTGCATTTCAGGACCTTTAGATCCCTTGCAGAATATTTCTAATTTCCATGTAAAAGGAAAGCTGTCTCCACAGAAATCCCTCCTCCTTTCTAAGATGCCCCCTTACAACTCTTACGTTCCTTTAGGGAAGGGACTCCCTGTTCAAAACTTTCCTTGAGGGAGTATTGTGTTCCTTGCATCCTGCTAGATCCATTATCATTAGTTAGAGCAGGTAAGCAGATGTGTATGTTGCATATGTGTGGAAGCTCTTATAAAAGAAGAAATGAAAAGAATAGAGCATATTTATTAATTTCTACACATGCTGGACTTGTCCAAATACATTAGGTGTAATAGTTTCCCTTCCCAGAGATCTCTGAAGCATGTTGTGGTAAACCAGAAGGTCAGGAGAAGGGCTAATTGCAAGAGCAGCTGTCATCAACCAAAGGAGTTAGCTGAAAAGTAGTACAAAGGCCTTCTGCTTTTTCATAACATCCCTCCAAGTACTCTAGTGATGCATGTTAACAGTATTTTTAAGGAGTCAGCCACAAACATTTCTTAAACACAATTTGTTCTCTTACATTAAGCAGTGGCTAAAACAAAGGGCCAGATACTTGGCTGGCATAAGTCAGTGTCAATGGAGGTATGCAGATTTACACCATCTTAGGTTCTGGCCCACAACACAATAATATATAGGAACATTTTTTTTTAATCTGAGTGAAACTAGTACAAATCCAGACCAACTCCACTGAGGTTGAATGGACTTACTCTGAATTTACAATGATGTCATAAAGATCAGAATTAGACCACCTGTGTTGATTACAGATAGATCAAAGCTGGAATCTCAAATCTGAAACACTTTGAACTTCAGGGCAGTTCTGGATCCCTGGGTTCAAACCTGTAATTTATTTATTTAGATGTATGGTTTGATACAAATTGGAAGAGTTCAGCTTACTGGATATAACTAAAATCTCATGAGAACATTCATCCTTCTATAACTTCTGCCCAAGATCTCAGAAATCTTCTGAAAATAGCTGATTTTGTGAGAATTCCATTATTCAGCATGGTTGGAACTGTGCACAGCAAGCTGATGTAGTGAGAATTCCATGGTCTCTGCTTTGGTCAATGATTTTCTCCTCGTGATGTATAATGAGCAGGTGTAACAATAGATCCAGACTCCTGCCATGTGACAGGAGCGCTGATATACCCTGAGCCAGGATGGGTGTCTGGGCCAGAAAATAAAATTGAGTTGTCTCTCCCTAGCCTCCTCTGTCACATTTTTACTGCATACTCTAGTGTCAGAAGTAAACTGAATTTCACAAAAATGGAGCCTCCTGAACCTTCTAGTCTGTGAGGGATCCTAGAAAGAGACTTGACATTGACAATGAAAAAACACCACGTGCAGCAACCACAAGCTCCAGATTGTGGATCCAGCTCAGCAGAAGGGATTATTCTGAAAACAAGTGGTCATTAACAGAATGCCACCACAGTTCAGAGAATAGTTATTGATTGATGTTTTAATAAGACACAGAATAATCCTGTCATCTGTCAAGGGTTCAGATTGTCCCCATTATAGATAGTTTTCATTGTTTTACTGATTGGGTAAATTAGTTTGTGGTTGTTAGTTTGGGTGATATTTGAAGGGAGAAGTCAAGATTTAACAGTAGCCACAAGCTAGAGTCAGTATATACTGATCCCTAGTATCCCATGATGGGGCATTAATCTTTTGTAATCTTGACTAGGCCCAGCAAGTAAAGTTCAATCTCTTTCCAACACTCTTGTGCATCACACCTTTATTACAAGTGGGAGGATCCACACTGCAACAGATGCTACAGCTCTATTGATTATTGCTCCACTCTCATTTCACCTTGTGCATCAAATCTTTCTTCCCTTGCACAGGAAACTAAGTCCAATTCCAGTGTAGTTACAAAAGCAGAATTTGCCCCATAGGTGCCAAGACTGTAGCAACTCTTACGGGTTATAGAATGGAGCAGAAAAGAATAGTAATGAGGTAAGCAGTCAGATGTACAGGTGTTCTGTTGCCTGAACACTTTCTTCCAAAAGGCTTCCTTTTACAGAGCCAGGTTTTCCTCTCATTCCTCTCACTTTTTTTGGCTTTTGCACAATGGATCAACCTGTCTGCTACTCAGTATCAATGGGCTCCCTCAAGCCTTGCATATTTATTTTATTTTGCACTGACACATTTAAATTACCATATTTGAGCTGAAAAGCAAAGATCCCCAAATGCTTGCTTTTCACAGGAAGTACATTATGCAGAATTATGTTGCCAGTTTGTAACATCTTAAATTCCTGTTGTTACAAAAACACTTTCTTTTGTTCCTTCAATTGCTAATCAAGAATTCTGTTGTCCATTTGCTCAGTCATAATTACAGTCCTGGAAAAATCTATCTATATCCATGTTTACTTACAGCATCCTCTCATTTGCTTGAGCATAGATCGGAGCAAGAGAAACTAAATGCGCCAAAACATTTTATCATCTTTTGCCCTTCATAAAGAGGCTAGATGCTAGCAAACTTCCTGAGCTATCTATAGTCCATAATTACATATTCAGAAAATTTATAAGGTTTCTATCATGAATACAATAAAATAGCTTGGAATACATGCATATAAGCAATACTGGTCTTAATTTTATCAAACTTACACCAACATAATGCTGCTGACTTCAGTAGAATTACTCTTGATTTACACTGATGTGAAGGATCACAATCAAGCCCTGAATTCATGTGATTCAATACTTGGGGCTCTGCTGAGTGGAAGGTATGCCAAGACTGGAAGGCCACAGATTTGGGCTGTGCTGCAGGCTCCAATTCCTAATGCCCTATTTACACTTCCAGCCCCCTGAGACTGGATTCCATGCACCATTCTGTGCTAGAGAACTAGATGTGGGATAACCAGTGGGTGCAGCCTCATTGGAGGTTATTAGGAAATAGATATTTCCCAGGCATAGCTTTCTTGTTTGGTTTCTTTTGTTTGTCTCTTCTATCCATAATAGCAGATAAGTTATTTGGGGCGGTGGCGTACTGATCATAATATGAGGAGAAAGAACTATGTACTTCTAAGCCCCATCTTCTCTTCCTTGTGGAGCTTTGGGCAAAAAAGAAGGATTCTTAGGGCTGCCTCGCTGTTCTGCACAGAGTATGCCTAAAGCAGGGTGAGCAGACAGCAAGTCTGAAAAATCATGATGGGGTGGGGGATAATAGAAGCCTGTATAAGAAAAAAAAAACCCAGAATCGGGACTGTGCCTATAAAATTGGGACATCTGGTCACCCTACCCAAAAAGCCCTTTGCTCGGCTTTTTAGATATAGGACTTGGGAAAGGCATATTGTTAAACCTGTTCTATTGATGATATTGTTTCACCTGTTTTCAAACACAATTCCCCACTGAAATCAATGGGGATTTCTGTTTGCAAGCTGATGACACAATATAGTGCTATATTACACTATAGCCTACATGCACTATTTTTATTATGAGTCTTGCAATACTTGTATTCTCCAAGTCTATTTCTTGGAGAGAAGCTTGCAGATCTGACCAGAATGCACCCTATAGGCTCGAAAGCAGAAGAACCCAATGCTTGTTGTATTTAAAAATCATGTGGGTTTTTTTTAAAGCCATTCTCAAGATTTTTGAACACTTGGGATTGGCAATACTGCATATAACTGCAATATACATTTACATATGGAGAAGCTCACTTATTTTAAATGATTAAAATTGTATTTTCATGGCTGTCCTCTTGTGTGACTTGCTGTGTGTTATAACAAATCAGTGCTTTCCATCTGCTTAGGGAAATGATGCAATTGCTTTGTACTTGTAAATGTAAAACATAAGTAATGCTGAACTTTTTGCTCTTTGCAGAGTCTTTTTAAATATTGCTTGCCAATTTAGTATCTCATCAAGCCAAAATTAGCAATTACATTAGCTTGAGAGGGTTTTTTTTAAAGTTACTTTAAATTCATAGTATCAGAGGGGTAGCCGTGTTAGTCTGGGTCTGTAAAAGCAGCAAAGAATCCTGTGGCACCTTACAGACTAACGTCTGTTAGTCTATAAGGTGCCACAGGATTCTTTGCTGCTTTTAAATTCATAGAGGAAATAATTCCAGGTATTCATTAATATTCTTTCCTCATATCCTTATTTTGACTGCCACAGCAGAACCCAAAGACTCTCTCCAACAAATACAGACTAAAGATAATATATTAAAATATAATTCCCAGAGACCTTGAAGGACTATGACAGTAATAGACATTTTTTGACTGGATCTTTTAGCAGTGTCTTCTGCAACTTTAATTGTGGTTAAAGAAATCCTCTTATGAAGGTATCAGGGTGACAGCCAGAACTACAGTATGTTTAGAACTCAAGTAAGTGTTTTGTTTTTACTCTTCTTAAATCCTTTATAAGCAGCCAGAACTTCCATTCCAATTATTTGTTGTTGATATCTCTATTTCAGTAACATACCGAAGGATCCAAACATTCAGCTTCATGGGTATCTCAAAGTGTTTTAACTTAAACCATACCAGCCATCTGCAATAAAAATCTTTCTCGTTTTAGTTACTGGGAACGTTGTTGAACTCACAGACTAAACATTTAACAGTTGTAAGCAGTCAGCAGCTTTATTACTTCTTACTGTTCTTGTGGATTCATCCTGGATTCAATTTGTCTTTGTACATCAAAGAATTTTAATGCTGAAATACCCCTAGCATTTTGGCCTGTTTAAAGATTATTTGTCTTCTGAAAAGGCTGAATGTAAACTAAACTAAAAATTGTCTTGATGATTTTATTCTGTTTTAAATAACTGTCATGTAATTTCCCTTGTGCTTGGAAAATGCCCCTCAAGCTTAAACTTATGTTTCCTTCTTTAAAGTAATGCTAAGCATGTCAGTTTCAAGTTACATAGTCAACTGGATTTCCTTTATTTTCCTAGTTTTCCCTTCCCATACAAAGTTCAATGAATTAAACACTTACTAATGTCATCAATTTGTCTCAAATTCCTTATTTCTTTCAAAGTCTCAGAGTTTTTTTAATACTGGTCAACAAATGAGTATATACATAACTGATCCATCATGTTAAATTAATCCATGTCTAGTCTCAGACGAAAAACTGCATGAACATTTGAGCTGCTTGAGTAGTATTGACCAAGCACAAAACTGGATAAAGTTTGGTTTTTCTGGCATGGTGAAGTTTTCACCTAACAGTCCTGATGTTTGCAAATATATTCATTATTCGGAAACATTCAAAAAATACCTAAGTGAACAATGGTAGCATCTGAATTATTCACCAAGTCTCTTTGGTTGGTATTTGAGCTTCAAAACTAGTCATTCGGGTCACTAGTGGGTGAAATATGCATACGTTCACAATCAAATGCATGTAGTGGCATCAAACACATTTTCAACTTAATCAGAGACCAGGTTCTAATCTTCATGAATTTTTGGAATATTAAAGGACTTGAACACAGCCATATTGAACCAAAGCCCTTGTATTTGTAACATAAATTATGAATGTTAGCCAAGACTGGGGAAGACTCTGAAGAAGTCAGAGAGACCAAACAAAGCTAGATAAATGGGCAACAAAATAGCAGATTAAATTCAGTGTTGACAAATGCAAGACAATACCCATAGAAGGAATAATGTGAACTACTCACATGCCTTCCTAGTTAAAAATAATAGTGACAACTCATTAACAAGCTTACAGTCTAAATAGACAAGATAGACAAACCTTATCAGACAGATATAAGAAAACTGTTAAGAGGTACATAACTTGGTAGTTAGTGGGTTGATTGGATTTTGGTTGGTTTTTGCATCATTCCTGTGTCCACCTGCCCTTTCTACATGTGCCCCAAAAAACTTGTACCCTACATTTCTGACCACAACCAGCTCCCAAACATTCTAAAAAAGCTGCTTGAAGTGTTTGAGGGTATCACTTTTCCTTCTACCTACCTTGCCATAGCTGTTTCAGTGGCAGCCAGCACGAGCCCTCAGCTTCTCAGGATTTGGCCCCTACCAATGTGAATTGGGAAAGAAAAGTTCCTGCTCTATGAAGTGCCTTTCAGAAGTGGGTGATAGGCTGCTGGGACAGTTCATTTTTTAAAAAGCAAACAAAATATTAAAATATTAAAATAAATGAGCTGGGAAATATTAGTGAAAATATGATTCAATTACATAAACGAATGTTGTGCTCTCACCTAGAAAACTGTGTTTAATTCTGAGCAACCTACCTCAAAAAGGCTAGAACAGAGATAAAGAGCTTTCAGAGATAAGTGCTGAAAATAATTAGAGGCATGGGAAAAACTCTCATATGAACAGATATTGAAAAGAATAGGTAGAATTATTTAGTCTAAAGAGGAGATAATAAGAGAGGATGATAGAGGTATGAAAAAATGATGGAATACTATAGGGTGAGTAGACTGAGTGCTTTTATTTACCCTTTCCCATATTATTAAAAATGAGAACATACAATCAAATGGAAAGGCAGCAAATATAAAACTGATTGATGGAAATAGTTTTAGCCTGTGGAAGCCATTGCCAGGAGATAGTGATACAAAGAGCTAAGCAGGATTAAAAAAAAAAAGTGGCTGTTTATATAGATGAGAATAGCCACACTTAGGCCTGGTCTACATTACGCGTTTAAACCGATTTTAGCAGCATTAAACTGATTTAACGGCGCACCCGTCCACACGACGAGGCCCTTCATATCGATATAAAGGGCTCTTTAAATCGGTTTCTGTACTCCTCCCCAACGAGAGGAGTAGCGCTAAAATCGTTATTACCATATTGGATTAGGGTTAGTGTGGCCTCAAATCGACGGTATTGGCCTCTGGGCGGTATCCCACAGTGCACCACTGTGACCGCTCTGGACAGCAATCTCAACTCGGATGCAGTGGCCAGGTAAACAGGAAAAGCCCCGCAAACTTTTGAATTACATTTCCTGTTTGCCCAGCGTGGAGCTCTGATCAGCATGGGTGGTGATGCAGTCCCAAATCCAAATAGAGCTCCAGCATGGACCGTAAGGGAGATACTGGATCTGATCTCTGTATGGGGAGACAAATCTGTTCTATCAGAGTTCTGTTACAGAAGACGAAATGCCAAAGTGTTTGAAAAAAATCTCCAGGCTACACAGTGCTGCGTGACAAGCGTAACAGAAAGCCAAAGAATTAAATGGACGTTCATGGAGGGAGGGAGGGGGTACTGAGGACTCCAGCTACCACAGCCACAGCAGTCTCCGAAAAGTATTTGCATTCTTGGCTGAGCTCCCAGTGCCTGTAGGTTCAAACACAGTGTCCAGAGTGGTTCAGGGTATAGCTCGTCAATTTACTCCCTCCCCCCACCACGTGAAAGAAAAGGGAAAGAAATCGTTTCTTGACTTTTTTCAATGTCACCATATGTCTACTGAAAGCTGGTGGTAGACACGATGTTGCAGCAGTGAAGAACAGTATCCTCTCTTCTTCCCTCCCTGGTGGCAGATGGTAAAATATGACTGCTATCTGTTGTCACAATCATCCTGTGAGTGCTCCTGGCTGGCCTCAGGTGAGGCTGGCCGGGGCGCCTGGGTAAAAATAGGAATGATTCCTGGTCATTCCCAGTAGATGGGACAGAATGGCTGGTAACCGTCCTCATCATAGCAACTGGGGGCTGAGCTCCATCAGCCCGTCCCTTTCATGTGTAAAGAAAAGATTCTGTACTGCCTGGACTATCATAGCAGTGGAATGCTGGGCTTCTCTCCCCCACCACCGTTTAATGTCCTGCCTGGACTATCATAGCAGCTGGAGGCTGCCTCCCCCTCATTTTATCTCACTAACAAGTCACTGTTTCTTATTCCTGCATTCTTTATTACTTCATGACATAAATGGGGGGGGCACTGCCACAGTAGCCCAGGAAGGTTGGGGGAGGAGGGAAGCAATGAGTGGGGTTGTTGCAGGGGCACCCCCCGTGAATGGCATGCAGCTCATCATTTCTGCGGGATCTGATGTGGAGCAGCTGTGCTCTCTGATACACTGGTTCTCTAGTACACTTGCCCCATATTCTAGGCAGGACTGACTCTATTTTTAGAAACCATAAACGAGGGATTGACTTGGGGAGTCATTCCCATTTTTGCCTTTGCGCCCCCAGCCAACCTCAGCCAGGGGCACCCATGATAGCAGCAGACAGTACAGAATGACAGATAACCATCATCTCATTGCCAATTTACAATGGCAGCAGACAGTACAGAACAACTGATAACCATCTCTGCTATCATGCAAAAGCAAACGAATGCTGCTGTGTAGGGCTGCAGTAACACCTCTGTCAGTGGCATCCAGTATACATACGGTGACAGTAAAAAAAAAAGCTGAATGGGCTCCATGGTTGCCGTGCTATGGCGTTTGCCAGGGCAATCCAGGGAAAAAGGGCGCGAAATGATTGCCTGCCGTTGTTTTCCTGGAGGAAGGAATGAGTGACGACATTTACCCAGAACCACCCGCGACAATGATTTTTGCCCCATCAGGCACTGGGATCTTAACCCAGAATTCCAAGGGGCGGGGGAGACTGTGGGAACTATGGGATAGCTATGGAATAGCTACCCACCGTGCAACGCTCCGGAAATTGACGCTAGCCTCGGACCATGGATGCACACCGCCAAATTAATGTGCTTAGTGTGGCCGCGTGCACTCGACTTTATACAATCTGTTTTACAAAACTGGTTTATGTAAAATTGGACTAATCCCATAGTGTAGACGTACCCTTACATTAGACAGAATTAAAAGAGGTATATAAAACCTTACTTCTCAGGGCTTAACCAGCCATTAACTGTCTGAGCCCTGGTCTACACTATGAGTTTAGGTCAAATTTAGCAGCATTACATCGATTTAACTCTGCACCTGTCCACGCAATGAAGCTATTTTTGTTGACTTAAATCAATTTCTGTACTCCTCCCCAATGAGGGGATTAGTGCTGAAATCGACCTTGCTGGGTCAAATTTGGGGTAGTGTGGATGCAATTCGATAGTATTGGCCTCCGGGAGCTATCCCAGAGTGCTCCATTGTGACCGCTCTGGACAGAACTCTCAACTCAGATGCACTGGCCAGGTAGACAGGAAAAACCCCACGAACTTTTGAATTTAATTTCCTGCTTGGCCAGCCTGGCGAGCTGATCAGCACAGGTGACCATGCAGAGCTCATTAGCACAGGTGACCATGGAGTCCCAGAATTGCAAAAGAGCTCCAGCATGGACCGAATGGGGGTACGGGATCTGATCGCTGTATGGGAAGACGAATCCTTGCTGTCAGAACTCCGTTCCAAAAGATGAAATGCCCAAACATTTGAAAAAATCTCCAAGGGCATGAAGGACAGAGGCTATAACAGGGATCCGCAGCAGTGCTGCATGAAACTTAAGGAGCTCAGGCAAGCATACCAAAGAACCAAAGAGGCAAACGGCTGCTCCAGGTCAGAGCCCCAGACATGCCGCTTCTATGATGAACTGCATGCTATTCTAGGGGGTGCCCCTACAACTACCCCACCCCTGTGTGTGGACTCCGTCAATGGATTCTCACACAACAGGGATGTGGATTTTGGGGACAAGTGTCATAAACAGATAGCTAAGGGTTAATGTCTCTTTCACCTGAAGCACCTGACCAGAAGACCAATCAGGAAACCGGATTTTTTCAACTTTGGGTGGAGGGAAGTTTGTGTCTGAGTCTTTGTTTTCTGGCTGCCTGCTTTCTCTGAGCTTTGGAGAAGTAGTTTCTGTTTTCTAATCTTCTGTTTCTAAGTGTATGGACAAAGAGATCAGATAGTAAGTTATATGGTTTCTTTTCTTTGGTATTTGCATGAATATAAGTGCTGGAGTGCTTTGATTTGTATTCTTTTTGAATAAGGCTGTTTATTCAATATTCTTTTAAGCAATCGACCCTGTATTTTGTCACCTTAATACAGAGAGACCATTTGTATGTATTTCTTCTTTCTTTTTTATATAAAGCTTTCTTTTTGAGACCTGTTGGAGTTTACTTTTCTGGGAAATTTCAGGGAAATTGAATCTGTACTCACCAGGGAATTGGTGGGAGGAAGAAATCAGGGGGAAATCTGTGTGTGTTGGATTTGCTAGCCTGATTTTGCATTCCCTCTGGGTGAAGAGGAAAGTGCTTTTGTTTCCAGGACTGGAAACGGAGAGGGGGAGTCACTCTGTTTGGATTCACAGAGCTTGTGTCTGTGTATCTCTCCAGGAGCACCTGGAGGGGGGAAGGGAAAAAGGATTATTTCCCTTTGTTGTGAGACTCAAGGGATTTGGGTCTTGGGGTCCCCAGGGAAGGTTTTTCAGGGGGACCAGAGTGCCCCAAAACACTCTAATTTTTTGGGTGGTGGCAGCAAGTACCAGGTCCAAGCTGGTAACTAAGCTTGGAGGTTTTCATGCTAACCCCCATATTTTGGACGCTAAGGTCCAAATCTGGGACTAAGGTTATGATAACAAGGAAGATGATGAGGAAGAGGTTGAAGACAGCACACAGCAAGCAAGCAGAGAAACTGTTTTCCCCAACAGCCAGGAACTGTTTATCACCCTGGAGCCAGTACCCTCCCAACCCACCCAACTCAGGCTCTCGGACCTTGAAAGAGGAGAAGGGACCTCTGGTGAATATAATACCTTTGTAAATAAAATACATGGTTTAAAAACAAGAGTGCTTAATGATTAATTTTCCCCGAAGACTTGGGATGCATTCGCAGCCAGTACATCTACTGGAAAAGTCTGTTAACATGTATGGGGATGGAGTGGAAATCCTCTTTATCTCTCTGTGTTATCCTTAGGAGAGTGATATCATTCACGATAACCCGCTTGAAATAGAGGAACTTTATTAAGGGGACATTCAGAGGTGGCCATTCCTGCTGGGATGTTTGCCTGTGGCTGAGCAGAAATCATCCCCACTGTTAGCCACATGGTGGGGGAAGGGGTGAAGCAATCATCCCAGAGAATTGTGTGTGTGTGGGGGGTGGATAAGTTCAGTTGGGTTTCTGCTGCACGAAAACCACAGCCCCTCCTTTTAAATGGCCAACCCAATGGGTGCTTTGTATGTGAAATGAGAGCACTGCTGTTTGAAACCATTACCACATGTTATGAAGATTAAAGAAGCCAAAAGACTATATCTTACCATATCTGTCTGGAAGCCGAATTCTGTTACCCACCATCTCTGTATGTGTGATCTCTCACACCAAACCAGCAGGCCTTCAATATAAAAGGCAATATGCAACCTTGTAAAGAAAGCACACATGCTATGTAATGTTAACAGCTTGGTTCACCGTGAAAGAGTATACTCATTGTTCTCTAAAATGTGTCTTTTTAAATACTACTCTCCCTTTTTTCCCTCCCGCAGCTGCAAATGTTTCAGTGCTCGCCCTATCATCTCTGTCCCAGAGGCCAGCGAAGATTAGAATGCGAAAAAACCACATTCATGATGAAATGTTCTCTGAGCTCATGCAGTCCTCCCACATTGAAAGAGCCCAGCAGAATGCATGGAGGCAGACAATGTCAGAGTGCAGGAAAGCACAAAATGAATGCGAAGACAGGAGGCGGGAGCAAGAGGAGAGGTGGCAGGATCAAGATGATAGGTGGCGTCAGCGTGATTAGAGGAAGCAGGAAGCAATGGTGAGGCTACTGAAGGATCAAACTGATATGCTCCGGCATATGGTTGAGGTGCAGGAAAGACAACATGAGCACAGACCGCTGCTACAGCCCCTGTGTAACCAACCACCCTCCTCCCCAAGTTCCATAGCCTCCTAACCCAGACGCCCAAGAAGCCAGTGGGAGGGGGGGGCTCTGGGCACCCAACCACTCCACCCCAGAGGACTGCCCAAGCAACGGAAAGCTGGCATTCAATAAATTTTGAAGTGCAGTGTGAGCTTGTCCTTCCCTCCTCCCTACTACCCCACCTGGTGCTTCCCTCCTCCTCCACACCGCCCAAGCTACCTTGGCAGTTATCTCCACATTTGTGTAATGAATTAATAAAGAAGGCATGTATTTGAAATAACCATGACTTTATTGCTTCTGCAAGCAGTGATCAAAGGGGGAGGGGAGGGCAGTTGACTTACAGGGAAGTAGAGTGAACCAAGGGGGCAGGTTTTTATCAAGGAGAAACAAACAGAATTTTCACACCGTAGCCTGGCGAATCATGAAACTGGTTTTCAAAGCTTCTCTGATGCGCAGCACACCTTGCTGTGCTTTTCGAATCGCAAACAGCCTAGTCAGCAAACAGCGCCAGTAAGCTTTTAAACGTCCAAAGGCACATTCTACCACCATTCTGCACTTGCTCAGCCTATAGTTGAACTGCTCCTTACTACTGTCAGGTTTCATGAGCCATAGGAGCAATGGATAGGCTGAGGTAGGTGCGACCGCACGATGCTGCTGGCTGGGAGAGCAGCCTGAGACATAAGCCTCCAGCTCGCATGATATTCCAGGCAGGACCGAATCTCCCTGAGATGAAACTTATAGAATGACCTGGAGTCAGTCCCATTTATGTCCAGGCGCCCCTGACTGACCTCACCGAGGTCGGCCAGGAGCACCCAAGTCTGCCCAGGCGCCCCGACCAACCTCACTGAGGTCGGCCAGGAGCACCCAGGCGACGACGGCTAGCAGTCATATGGCACCGTCTGCTGCTGCGAAGGCAAGGAGCTGCTGCTGTGTATCAATACAGTACTGCGTCTGCCAGCAGCATCCAGGAGACGTACAGTGATGGTGAGCTGAGCGGGCTCCATGCTTGCTGTGGTATGTCGTCAGGAAAACAGTGAGAAACGATTGTTTGCTGTTGCTTTCATGGAGGGAGGAGGGAGGGCAGCCTGACAACATGTACCCAAAACCACCCGTGACAATGTATTTGCCCCATGAAGCATTGGGAGCTCAACCCAGAATTCCATTGGGCAGTGGAGACTGCGGGAACTGTGGGATAGCTACCCACAGTGCAATGCTCCAAAAGTTGATACTAACTTGGTACTGTGGACACACTCTGCCGATTTAGTGTGCTTAGTGGGGACACACACAACCAACTGTATAAAATCAATTTCTAAAAAATCGCCTTCTATAAAATTGGCCTAATTTTGTAGTGTAGACATACCCTGGGTGGAACAGCTTTAACAGGAAAGAGAGATAGAGAAAAACCCACCCCACCCCAGAATATCCAATAGCCTGGTGCTTAAGGTATTCACCTGACATGGAGAGACCAGAGTTCAAGTCTCTGCTCCAGAGTGGGTGTCCCACATCCAAGGTAGCCATTGGGCTATTAGGTAAAAAGGAGATTGTGCCACCACCTCTAGTTTTGTGAACTAACTCCTTAATTTCCTTTGTATTTGTTAAAAATGTCCAGAAATGAAATGCTTCATTTAAACCAAAAATGAATATTCCCTATCTTTTTTTTTTTTTAATTCATTAAAACATCTGTTTCTGTTTGGCGTGAACTGAAATTTCTTTTGATTGTTTGGAACTGCTACTAAACTGAAAAATCAGTTATTCACACAACTCTATTTGTGATTCCAAGTTTCACTTCATCCATGACCCTCTCTACAGACTCAGGTGAGTCATTAACATCATGTCTCTCTTCCCATAACTAATCTCTAGATAAGTTACTTTCCAAATGTATCTAGGGCCATGCTATCAAATGCTTCACTTGTCTCCTAGCTTTCTGCTTGCTCTCTTGCTGCCTTTTTGCTTCTGACCCAAACAGCTGCAAATCCCAAATCCCAGCCTCTGCATTTCCATAGTCTAATTTTTTGGGCTGCATCTTCCATTGCTTCAACTATCACTAAACAGAGTAATTTAATTGTTGCCTCATTTAGCCTGAATGGAAGATAGCTATTTGTAGCGCTTCCAGGGAGAGTCAGAGTTTTGAGGATATTCACTACCACCTTCCCTTAGAGCAAGGAAGTCTAATCTGTGCCTGCTGTGGGAAAGCTCCCTGATCCACCAGTCTCTGGCAACACAAGCTGGCCTCACTCTCGGTGTACAGGTTAGTGATAAGAATATACCAATCCCTGACTCATCTGTGCATCCCTCTGGGGCGCCCAGCCCCTAATACACTGAATACTCTCACAGAACTTTCAAATTCACTGCTCCCAAAGGAATACTGCACACCAGTTTACTAATTTCAACTCAGGGTCACTGCTTTGCTTAACACACAGAAGTTAAACTTGTTTTCACTATAAATATACCTATCCTCAAAGAACCAGAGTCAAGTGATCGTAAAAATATTGGAAACAGATGGTTACATATAAAAGAAAATCATAAACTGCTTTCTAGAGCCTTAACTTAACGAACAAGTTATCCTTCTGTCTAAAGATGTTAATCTCACCCAAAGTACTTCCCAGAAATTTCCCTAAGCCTTTTTCCTGACGCAAACCCTACTTTCCTGGTAAAGAATGAAATCTTGTCCTCTCTCCACTTGTATGCAATTACAATATGTGGTCCCTTACCCCAGGAAGTCCCCTCTTCAGAGGCTAATTTTGGAGTTCATTTGTAGATCCTTGGGCCTGCACCTGACCCAGACAGCAAACATAGCCTGTCTTCACATATGCTGATTAGGCTGGTTTGGTGTCATACAGTACACAATGGTGTGCCAGAGAGATAAGTGTTTACTAACTTATTCCTTCCTAGAATTTGGTTATCACTATCTGGTGACCTGTCCTAACTTGCATACTTTAAAGATATATTTTTCAGTATACATACATAACTCCTTACTCATTATCTGCACATATGTTTTGCAGTGATTATGATGACCAGTGTGATACATGCTT
The DNA here is from genome assembly GCF_007399415.2 of Gopherus evgoodei. Lineage (NCBI taxonomy): Eukaryota > Metazoa > Chordata > Testudines > Testudinidae > Gopherus > Gopherus evgoodei. The sequence continues at coordinate 39,586,923 of NC_044330.1, forward strand.
TCAGTAGAGACCTTATATGACCCCTTTTGGTAAACCCAGGTGATCCCTGTAACCCTATGTATCAGTGTGCCCCCTGTCAGTGAGCATCAAGAGGTCCTTGGGCTACATTATTACGTTCACCAGCTAAATAGGGTTTGTAACTGCCCATAGATCAAAGGTACCATGCAACTCCAACATAATAGTATTAAGAATTTGGCTCTATAATAACGTATGTGAGAACTATAATTAATACCTTCCCACTGTCACTCTGCTGAATCTCTAGTATGCCTAGGCACATCATCCCATGATGCCAAGACATCGTATACAAAAATAGAAACTGGCTTTTACCATCTGATTAGCTCGCTGTCATGCCCAAGATGGGATGCATCATGTTTCTTGTGCAGCAGTAATTTCTCTAGGCAATTTAGGTGAAGCATTGCGGGGTTCCTTCCAGTTTCAGCATGCAACCGGAAGAAAACCACAATAATGTAGGAGAAGAGAAAATGGTGAATAGATCATAGCTCAGCTCCTCCCCATCAAAATAATAAATGGCACCACCAAGTACAATAGGTCCTGACCTGTCTGAGGCTTCTGTTTGCTATTGCACTATAAATGTGAAATAATGCGAACAATAACATGGTAAGATGATTTTAAATCAAAAGTGATATATATATAAGTTGTATTTCTCCTTGATTCACATATGATCCCTCAGTATAGAGGATGGGCAACCTATCATAGCTTGCAAACAACTAGAAATATCAAAATATATCAGCTCTAATTAGAGAAAAAGAACTTGATTAATCAGAAAATCCACCCAGCACTCAGAATGGCCACAGAATCCTTGTAAAATCCTGTTTGTGTGGCTAAGAATAAAAATTTCTGTGATCACAGAATCTCTTTTGTGTAAGTAAAGAGAGGATAGAAGATTTAAAAGCATTCCACAAAAAACCTTTTCCAGGTTGGTAATGTGTAGATATCAAGTTTCAGCCCTAGCACTTTAGTTACTGCAAAATTATAAACCTGTGAATAGAAAGGTGTAACAGATTAGATGAACATATATTTAAACATATTCCTTTTTTTGTTTGGTACTATCTCCGAGGTAAAAGCATCTGATAAGCCATTTGGAATTTGATTTTTTTTTTTTGCTTATTCTCTTTAAGACTCTTGTGAATAGCAGAGCAAACAGCTCCACTAACAAAAAGGATTTTTTTTCTTTTCCAAAATTGAAGCACTAGGTAAAATAAAGGTCATTGAAACAACCTTTGAAAGAACAAAACACAGTTTTTTCCTCTTTTGCATTTTAACGGGTTCTCAATGCAATGTTAAAAATCATTTTTAAGTTTGCCCATCTGTTTTACATAAAACCTTAGCAGACCTTATACAAAATGAAGCAAACGCACAAAAAAGCTTTGCTGTTGAGTTGTTGCCAATGAGACACACTGAGCAAAGAGAAAAAAAAAGTAATGTTAGATCCTTGTCTGGTGTAAATCAGCCCAGCTCCACTGAGGAAATGGGAGCTACATTGATTTACACCAGCTGAGGTTCTGGCTTGTGGTTTTCACAATGGCCAGACTAACTTTTGGGCATGGGCCTACTACTGTTGAAATCATACAGAAGGTTGTCATTGGCTTCAATGGAAATAGGACCAAACCCTAAGGGAGCCATGTTTGTCTGAGATAAATAAGCAGTGTGCATCCAAATTCTCAAAATGTACTTTGTGCAGATTTAGGAGATGAATGGGAAGGGCTACAAATACCTTCTTATGATCTAATTTCACCCCTTCTCAGAGCCCCCATAAGGCTTAAATCACAGTTAAACCTTGAAAATAGAGATTGAGTAGACTCAAATGTGGTGCACAGGCCTTATGCTGGCTTTGCAAAGAGATGAACTTAACCCATGTGATTTAGCTGGTCTAGGCTGCACTTGAATATTATTTGGCTCCTTGAAAATTCAAGTGAAGGGACTGCTACACAAACCGGTGATACTCAGATCCCCTTGGCAGAGCCAACAGTTTCCTCTTATTGGTCTAAATCACTCCATCCACCATTATCATTTTGTTGTTAGCAGTGGTGGGGAAGCCGTGCTGGTCCCAGGATATTACAGAGATAAGGTGGATGAGGTAATATCTTTTACTGGACCAGCTTCTGAAGCTCAAAAGCTTGTCTCTTCCCCTCACTCCCCAGTGTCTCTCTAATCATCATATTACTCTGAAATTGCTGAAGAAAGGAAGTGATTAGAATTGTCTATGACAGAGAAAACAAAAGCAGAGACCAAAAGTAAGTGGAATTAGAGTACAATAAGGGAAACTGTAGGCCTAATTCACGCTTTGCTATGTGCACACAACTCACACATGGCCTTCAGTGAGAATCGTGTCTGAAAGCTGAAGTATGCCCCTTCTGTCAACAGCTCTAATCTAATAATATGATTAATGAGTATAAAGTAAGGTTTAAGCTTTTAATTAAAACAGGCAATTATAAGTAACTGAGCAGTGAAGGTCTAGCTGGGTTCCTCTGAAGTAGGTTATTTAACAGAATGAGATGCCCCAAAAAGAGTTAGTGGGCCAAAATCTTTCTTGACTTATATGCTGTGCAATGCATAACTGAGAGCAGAATTTGATCTGTAGCACCCCACTCTGCCTGGTTACCTCCTTTAATGCTAATCTGCTTACAGGTTTTGATGGACAGGTCTGGGTTCTTTGCGATCCTGCCACCCACTCAGCAGGGTGTATCTTCTTTCTTTCTTTTCTATGAAATTATTTGGCGGTGCCTCCATCCCCCTCACTCTTTCTTGGCAGGGTCACCAGGGCAGCTTGGGCGGAAAATTCTAACTACAGAGTAATCCCCACTTACTTGCCAGATAGTTGGAGACTTCCAAGAAATAACACAAACACATAAAAATATATTCAACACAATAATTATATTAAAAAGGAGACAAATACAACATAACAGGCTGAAACATTATTTTTAGGGTCACCGGTGCCCACACTGAAAATACTCATGACTTGATGTAGCACATGTAAAATTAGTGTCCCGTTGATACACATACTTTGCTGGGGCCCTTGATGACTTAAAACCACAAAATTCGTCTCTGCAGTGGTTTAGCAGTGTGGCTGACTGGGTTCAGTACAGCCCAAAGGACTCACAAGTGGGAGGAGGTGGTAAATCCATGCACAGGTGTAATATGCATTAGGTTATAAAATCCTCAAACTCTTACTTCCTGGCTTGAGGACACAGTTGAGGGAGTAGAGCGTCCCCAAAACAAATTCCCTGACTAACTAACTAAAAGATGGTGCACTCACAAACTCCATGAATGATCCCCAGGTTCGAAGATGATGCTGGACTCCTCAGTCACTGCAGAGGGGCTGCTGTCAGGGATCCTCCTCAGGCAGGAATTAGGCTGCATCGGTCCCAGGATTTCCCCTCACCACAAAGGGATGCAGGGCAGCTGTAGGTTACACAACTACGCTAACATCTAGGGTGACCAGATGTCCTGATTTTATAGGGACAGTCCCAATTTTTGGGTCTTTTTCTTACACAGACTCCTATTACCACCCACCCCGTCCTGATTTTTCACACTTGCTGTCTGGTCATCCTATACATCTAAACTGTAGCCTCCTAGCCTAGTCTCCAGTCACACACTCATTAGGCAGCTTCCCTGGACTAGCAGGCAGAGCAGAACTGACCATGTGGTGACTGGTCTCACCTAGGGAGCTGAAGGGCTAACTCAGCCTGGCTGGGGAAATTTCCCAGCAAACACTACAAACTGGGAATCATCAGTGGGGAAGGAAAACCCAGCTGAGGGATCTGCTGTCATGTCCCTAGAGGGGGAACTCTGCTTGCAAGCTCCCCACACACCCAGTCCTGCCTTTGCCCTGGCTGGCTCCAGACTGACTCCAAAATGGCTTCTTTCCTTTCCTGAACTCCCTGAGAAGGGCATCTCACTCCCTATTGGTTGATGGGCAGACTCTGAGTTTGCCCTAGCTCCCCCTCCTTGAGCTACCAGCAGACAGAGCTCTAGGAATCTAGTTAATCTCCCTGGGGGTCAGAGATCTATGGAAATTTGTGTGTCCATGTTTGTATATATCATAGGATGTGCAGGTAGTGATACCTAGACTTTAGACTCCCTAACTCTTCTCATTATAAGACCCTGTCTTCAGCTGCTTATAATTTTTCCAAATTTTAACTATTTGGGCTAAAATTTTCTAAGCTGGGTGTCTGCCTTGGCGTGAAGGTTTTTGGTTTTGAGGATCTTTGTTTTAAGTTTCAGCAAAAATAGTTACACTGTTTCTGTGAGTGAGATTTGCCCCCAATAGTGACTTGGTTGTAAGATTTTTATTTTACATGCTCTAGAGCCGGGGTCGGCAACCTCTGGAATGCAGCTCGCCTGGGTAAGGACCCTGGCGGGCTGAGCCAGTTTGTTTATCTGCCGCGTTGGCAGGTTCGGCCGATGGCAGCTCCCACTGGCCACAGTTCACCATCCCAGGCCAATGGGGGCTATGGGAAGCGGTGTGGGCAGAGGGATGTGCTGGCCACTGCTTCCTGCAGCCCCCATTGTCCTGGAGCGACAAACCACGGCCAGTGGGAGTGGTGCTCAACCTAACCTGCCAGTGTGGCAGGTGAACAAACTGGCCGTACCCGCCAGAGGTTGCCGACCTCTGCTCTAGACCCATCATGTTTTGGAGCAAGCACTTAAAATTTGGTAGGGAGGTTGCCCTGGTATCAGGGATGTGTCTTTTGCTGCTCCCATGGAAAAGCTGCCCAAATTTGCCAAGTTATGAGTCTTTGAAAAGCCTCCTTTCACACATACTCAGTAGAGACTTATTAAGAGTTTGGCTGCTAAATTCGCTGCAGATTCCATCAGCACTGAGCATGTTCCATTCCCTTGCAGCCTGTGTGAGCAGATTGCACACATGCATTCTTACAGCATGCACCATTCTGGGGCTGAAGAGGCTGGCTATTGTGGCACCAGGCATCAGAATTGAGAATAGAGAGACTGTCTCTCCTGTGCTTTCAGGGCTCCCTCACTGGTGCCCAGGCAACAAGGAGAAGGGGGGCAGCCTGACTTAGAGTTTTTCTTCATTGCAGCATTAGCTCAAATTATCCACATTCCATTCAACTTCTTGGAGTTATTTTAGCTCGAGTGAGAGTTGTCACATTGCAGAACAACCCTTGAGCAGTACAGAGTAGCGGAGTCCCCATTGCATTACTAAATCGAACATCAGCAGCACTTGAGCTTCAGCCCAACCCCCTAAAGAGCCAACTAGCTTAAATTTAAAGCATCACTTAACTCTAGATAGAGATTTTTATATGAGCATGGATGTTAGGGTAGGGGCAACACTCAAGTTCAAGCTAACACTGCAGTGAAGACAAACCTGGTATGTATGGAGAGGGGTGTAAAACTGTGGGCAGGGAGAAGCATGGTTGTGGATAAATCCTGATCATTGATTCAAATTGTATTGTACTTTATTAACAGGCAGCAACCTGACCCTGCAAGAAGAGGCACAGAATACTCTTTTGTTGAACCACTGCACAGCGCTCAGGCACTATTACTTCAGTTCCTGATGCCAGCACAGACTTTCTGCATGATCTTGGGCAAGTCACTTAATCTTTCTGTGCCTTCATTCCACATCCATAAAAAGGGGACAATAATACTCTGTCACTCTTAATCTGTCCTGTCTGTTTCGACTGTGAGCACCTCAGGGTCTGGACCATCTCTTATTAGGTGTTTGCAGAATACCTATCACAAAGGGATCGTGATCTCAGTTGTGGGCTCTAGGCTCTATCATAATACAAACAATAGAAAATAAACTGACTGATGAGATATGCAGTTGTTTTGACTCCTAGTGATCCGTGCAGGTGTTAGTGTGAGGTAGATGAATCCTGAAACAGGGGCTAAAGATTAGATAGAAGGAAAAATGAAAAAGCAAATGTAAATAAAAGGGATTTCCATTTGCTTTGCTGAGATTTTCTTACAATTTGACTTACACACACAGAGAGATGGAGCAAGACAATAATTTTAAATGCTGCAGGGCATTCTTCCAATCACTGGACAAGAAAGCACTACACATGTTAAAAAAAACCCTAAGTATCTACTCTTGTAATGCAGGTTCATTAGGCAACAGACTGATTTATTGTATTGTTTCCTTTATAAATTATTTTCATTATGTTGTATCACAGTACATGCCTACTGCTCTGGGGGAATATGCAGGAATGAATTGAACAGTGTGTGTAATAGACTGCTTTAATTAAAATAGTGTAATGCATATTTCAATGGTATTAACAAAAACAAAATTGATTTTTGTTTTCTGGGTAATTGAATACATTAAAGCTCAGGTGCTTTGCTTCTATTGTTTAACCCTCTGAGGTCAACTTCATTTGGTGTTCTAAAGCAGACAGAGTTCATTTACTTCCAAATGTTTCAGTTGGAGAATTTTCGTCTCCACTATTGGCATTTTCTCCTGTCCTCTCGACCCGTGCATGTGTTCAGGATTCATCTACCTCACACTAACCCTGCACGGATCATTGGGAGTCAAAACAACTGCATATCTTACCCGTCAGTTTATTTTCTATTGTTTGTATTATGATAGAGCCTAGAGCCCACAACTGAGAAACAGGAGAGCATAACCCTCAAATTCAATAAGATTCTTGATTCCTTCCAGTGCCTTGGAGTGAGGTCCAGAGGTAAGACACAGTTCCGAGATACAGGAAAGCCCATTACTCCTGTGCACTTTTTAACCTGATGTTCTGTGGTGACAGCAATAGTACACCACCATAATTCCATTAGTTAATGAACACTTCAAGAATGTGTCCATCATAAAAAATATACTTAAAATTATAGTAATTCAATTATCTACCTTTTAAAGTAGCTTCTTTTTTCCTACCTTATTAAAGTAGGTCAATTACAATTTTTTTTTCCTTCAGCCCCACAAAAGTTTACTACTTTTTTTTACTTTAAGGCAGTTAGCTAGATGATAGACTGAAAGACAAACACACAGATTGCAATAATGATGGCTGAATTATAAATAATAAAAAATGAATAAACAAAACAAAATAAAAACAAGACATTCCCCACAATTCTAGTAAATTAACAATGACATAGAATTGGACTAGCTGTCCTACAGTGGTCACCATTAAAAAAACAGTCTTTGCTACTAGTTTCCACCTATTGTGTCTAACATACCACAACATTCCCCTAAATATTATAAGAAATACAACTTTTGTCTCTCTTGGCAAATGTGATTTTTTTTAATGGAGACTACTGTACAGTAATGGTTCACTTCAACATGTATATACTATGATTCTATGAACATATACTATCTCTATAATGCAATAGGGAAGTATATAGCAATTTGGATGCCAGATTCTTTATCCCACTCCATCCCCTTTGTGCTGCTTCTGTGGTAGAAAGGGAAAGCAGTTGTAGCTTGCCTGCTGAGGATACCTCACCTTGAGGGAGTTGCTACAGGTGAATAGTTGGCATAGCTAGATTTTTGACCACTCTTCCTTCCCATACGCCATCCACAAGGGGTGTGGTGGAGGTGGGGGTGGGGAAGGGTTTAGAAGAGGAGTGGGCTAATCTCTAATTATGATGTACTGGTGGATGGTCCTTTAGGGATAGTTGCCAGCTACTGCAAAGTTAATGCAGCCTCCAAATGCTGGTGTTGAGAAATAGGGAGCAAATAACCACCTCCTTGATGACCATCCCTCACTGCTGTGCTCATTAAATCTGAGCTATAAATTATATTGTTTATAGCAGAGATGCAAGAACTTAACAGATTTTACCTGATGGTAGGGAAACTTATTAGGTGAAATCCTGGGCCCCTCAAAATCAATGGCAACACTCCTTGGCTGCAGTAGGGTTAGGATTTCACCTACTGTTTTATAAAGCCTGCCTTAGCTGACAAGTACGTGAACACAGGGTGAAAGTGAATTAAACTTGTATGTCTGGGTGGATGGGAGGGATAAGAGGGCTAATTACAGAAGAAAGAAATATAATCATAATGACAGTGAAAAATTAATATAAGTCTAACAATGTAAGAGCAGTAAGAGGTTTGATAATGGTTGTGTAGGTTTGGATATGTCAAGTACAAGAATAAATAAATGACCAAGGCCAAGCAGAACTTTGTAACCCAAAAGGCAGCAAAGCCAGATACTCCAGAACATTCAGTAGGAACTTCATTATCAGCAATCCAAATAACAAGGGAGGTACCCAGTGATGGGTGGCATCATCGGATCCTAGCATATATATTTTTCCTCACAAATCTGTCATCCCCATTTAAAAAAATTATCATATATTTTCTAAGTGTTCTGTGGGAACTTCTTTACCCAACAACACGTTTTAAAAAATGATTGCCCTGCCTTTTATAACAGAAGAGTGGTCCATATTAGTGACAACTCATTAATTCACTGGGTTTCATAGGAAAATTCTTATTACTTTTAAGCACCCACTTCAGGTCTTCTGCTCACTTCCCATCGAGGAGCTGCAGATAGAGCTTGATTCCAAATAGTTCCCATAAAAGAATAGACCACTGAACTATTTTTACATACATTTTAGTCTTTATAGTTTCCACTGCTATGGAATTAATGTGACTTGGCTGGAACCCCAATTACTTCTGGGTTGTGATTTATAAAGCACCAGTACAGATTTAATTTTTTAAAAGAATGATTTCCCACATGTTAATGTTATTAGTCCACTTTTTAGATATAATCTCTCCTTTTCTTTCCTTGAAACTGGTCATCTTTTAAAAGTCCTTTTTGGGGTCTTCCTGAAATCGATTTTAAGAGTAATAGGAATATGCTTATAAGTGAAAAGCATTTAAAGAATGTAGGTAACACGACAAAATGATGTGTTTTGGATATTTAACATTTCCAAGGCAAAATGAATCAATACACTAAAACTCTAAATGAAGCCCCAGGAATCTGATTACTAGAGTTATCAGAACTTTTAACTGCAAATAAAGTATGGGAAGGATTTCCCCTTTATTCTGTCTGTATAGTCTCAGTAAACTGATCTTGATTTCTATGGTGTATTTGTTCCTTGTAAATATTCGCTGAACTGTTTATGGAAAGAAATGTCAGGCTATTGTTCGCAGACTCTTTATTTTCACAATTTGCTAGTCATTATTTGTGGTGCGTGACTGGTCAATAAAATTGTATTGTTTACACACCCTTGACTGGATGATTGAAATTTCTTTAAAAGGAAAATAAGGATGGATGAGAAATAATAATAATTTATTATTTTATTATTATATATTTGTATTACCATAACAGCTAGAGGCTCCAGCTGACCTTGGTCTCCATTCTGCTAGGCAGAAGATTTTCATGAATAACTGGAGATCAACCAAATACTCACAATCAAATCATGAGATGAAGCAAAATTGCCGCTTTTATTTGCAACTCCCCCCTCCCAAAAAACCACCTCAAATAACTGAGTCAGATCACACCTTTAAAGCACAGACCTGTGATGTAGCTACATAGCACTCCAGGAAACACTCAGAAAGCAAATTGTACCTTAGAGTTGTCAAGCTTGGTGAGCGTGTATAACTACTGAAAAGTCCCGTAGAAGTGTTTGGTGAGTATGTCCCTCTGCAGCCAGCCAGCCATTTTTCACTGGCTGTTTGTGGCTATCATTAGCTATTGGGGTAGCACCTGGGCTAGGCGCTATACAAATATATAACAAAAAGATAGTCCTTGCCCTAAAGTGCTTACAGTTTAAGTACAGAAAAGGATCAATCCTGCAAGGTGCCAAGCATTCTAACTCTGATCCAGCAAAACACTTAACCACAAGCTTAGCTTCAAATGTGTATAGTCCCTTTGACTACCATAAGACCATTTATGTGTTTAAAGTTAAACATATGCTTAAATGCTCTGCTGGGATGGAGTTGGTTGTAGGATGGAGTCCAATGGCGTCTACTGAACTCCGGAAGCACTTGTAGAAAAGCAGTACTTTCACTTAGAAGACTTCAAGGGCTGCAGGTGTGCCCAGCTTCTATGCAGGCAAGCGAAAGGGTAGGGGGGTCCTTGCTCCCTGAGCTGCTACTGCACTGGCTCGGGGTCCAGGCACAATCTGGGCCTCTTTGTATTATTCTGCTCATTACGCTCAGGCTAGTTAGCAAACAAAGAGAAATAGTCAAGTGCATAGTAGCATTCATGTTGACCATGAACGCATTTGTCAGCTTATTTGCTGAGGATTAGCACCAGAATGGCATATCCAAACACCCTGAAACTTTGGGGAAGTTCATAATTGGATTCAGATGCATATGTTGGAGGTAGCCCCCTATTTTTGTAATGTGCAGAACCATAATCCTCGATTAGAATACCTTGGGATGTATTCTCCCCCACAGGATGAGGGCAATTCAGCTCTGATGCAGAAGGATTGAGTGTCGATCCAACACAAGGGGGTCCTGATCCTGACTAGGACCTTTGTGCCCTCCTGTAATACAAAAGGCAAGAACAAGTACTGAAGCACTTGTTTAGGAAAAAAAGTATAATAAATTATATGCACTTTGCAAAAAAAAAGTAAGAAAAATAAAATGCAATATAAGATGTATGAAAAAAGTACATTTAAAATTAATAAAAGCTAGGATACATGGTTGAGCCTATAATACTGAATCATTGTCTTCACAAAATAGAGGATCAAGGAAATATATATCACTTTTAGACTTTCAAAATGCATTACAATCAGCAATGATATAAGAAAAATCACACAAAATAATTTCACCCAAGAAAGAGCTGAATTGGGAGCTAAACTTTAAAAAAAGTCTTTTACAAGCCATGCTTGAGAAGCGCACAGGAAACAATTTAGTTCATTTATGAGCATGCTCAAACCTTTGAGTCAAATCTTTACCTAACCTACAGAAGCAGTCCCAGTAAAGTGAATGTGCCATCCTTTTAAAGTCTCTCTCTCTCTCTTCTGATATCTGACCCAGGTGTGTTCTGTGTGAAATATCTATGAGGTGAAGGTGGAGGGGGAATCAAGCAAGCATACTAAGGATCCAAACTGGCTTTAGAAGGCCCATCTCTTGTGCTGTCATTGACATTGGAGCAGGATTTGCTTCAGCTATTTACATATTTCGCCATACATGGCTTTCATATTGTGGTGTAACAAAATGAGCAATCTCATCACCAGATTCATTTGTTTGAATGTTATAGTCTCATCCCTTATCCATTGTTTGCTACTGTCTTTTTAGACCCTGATCCTGCAAAAACTTCGCAAGTGCCATTGAAATCACTTGTAGTCACAAAGTTAAGCATTAAAGATCGCAGATCTTGGAAGACAGGCCAGTCCTTGCTTACAGATAACCCCCAAATCTGAAGCAAATACTCACCAGCAACCACACAACAAAAACACTAACCCAGGAACATATCCTTGCAACAAAGCCCATTGCCAACTCTGCCAACATATCTATTCAGGGGATAGGAACTAATCACATCAGCCACGCCATCAGGGGTTCATTCACCTGCACATCTACCAATGTGATATATGCCATCATGTGCCAGCAATGCCCCTCTGCCATGTACATTGGCCAGACCGGACAGTCTCTACATAAAAGAATAAATGGACACAAATTAGATGTCAAGAATTATAACATTCAACAACCAGACGGAGAACACTTCAATCTCCCTGGTCACTCGATTACAGACCTAAAAGTCGCAATATTGCAACAAAACAACTTCAAAAACAGACTCCAATAAGAGACTGCTGAATTGGAATTAATTTCCAAATTGGACACCATTAAATTAGGCTTGAATAAAGACTGGGGGTGGATGGGCCATTATACAAAGTAAAACTATTTCCCCATGTTTAATTCCCTCTCCAGTTCCTTACATCTCCTTGTCAATTGCCGGAAATGGGCCATTTTCATTACCACTACAAACAGTTATTTTTCTCTCCTGCTGATAATAGCTCACCTTAACTCTTCTTGTAGTGTATATGGTAACACCCATTGTTTCATGTTCTCTGTGTACATATATATCTTCCTACCGTATTTTCGACTACCTGCATCTGATGAAGTGCGCTGTAGCCCATGAAGGCTTATGCTCAAATAAATTTGTTAGTCTCTAAGGTGCCACAAATACTCCTGTTCTTTTTGCAGATACAGACAAACACGGCTGCTACTCTGAAAAAAGTTAAGCATGTGCTCATTGGGACTGTGTGTGAAGAATTCAGGACCTTAGACTGTAAACCTTCCATGGTGGGAATTTCTTTTTTTCTGTGTTTGTACGAATTGTCTGTGCACAATGGGGCTCTTTTCCAGATTGGAATTTTTAGTCACCACCATAATGTATCATGATCCATTATATAATATATATAATTATGGGTTAATAATATGACCAGTAGCCAAGCTTTGCTGCTAGATGAGATGTCCTACTTTCTCCTATTCTATGCCATTATTGAATGCACACATATTGGCCTGCACTTTGTCTTATTTAAAAAAAAGAAGGCGGCAACTTACTGTTTTCAAATTGCAAGGAAATAGGAAACAGTTTCTATTTACTGGTCTCAGATGAGCAAATAATATAACTTAATTTTCCATAAATAGTGCCTCTGCATCATCTGACTTCTGCTATTTTTGTCTGTTAACAAGCTATAAACACTGACTCATTGGTATATAGCATCCCTGAAAGACAAATCTATTCCACTGCAGTGATCTCTAAATATAATTTTGATAGTTTAGCTTTATATGGTAGTTCTGGTTCCAAACCAAAACAAAACCTGATCTTGTAGCACTTATTGAGTTTAGCACCTGCTGAAATCAGGGAGGGTTTTTGTGGGTTAGAGGTTACAGAACTGGGCTTAATAATAACTAATAAAAAATCTTTGTGTTCTAAATGCAAAATATTGATTTTGGTTTCCTGTTAGTCAGCTGAGGAAGTTTTTCATATTCTTTTTGAAGAAAAGCACCTAGAACCCAAAGGCTTTATTCTGATGTCACACCAATATCAATAAACAATAAGGCCAATGCACTTACACCTCTGTAAAACCAATGTAAGACCCTCCTGCACTATGGGAGATCAATGCATGTGGGCCCCTAGGCCCAGGCCAGGTCGTCTGATTTAATAGATTGTGATGCAGGAATGGAGATGAAGTGAGACCTCACCTGGGCCTCAAGTGTTTATCTGCAGCTTTCAGGACAGTAAATGTTTGCTGAAAAATCTTTCACAAGAACAGGATTTCTCACACGACAGGCACTTTTCTCATGGCACCTTTCCACTTCTCTATTCCATGCCCTGTTTGAATCCAGACATTATAGAGGTGAGTAAATTTTTTTTTTAAATGGAGAAAAAAACCTGAACTTTTCTGAACCTCAAACTCCATCTCCTACCAAAGTTAATATTTGGTTAGAGTTTGGGGTGAAGCTTCAGAGTGTTTCTGATTGTATCTGAATCTGTTCATCCTAAATGTTATGCTTTTCGCTCATAAGGGAGGATCTTCATTTCTGCTCTAGACCTTTTATGTGGCATAAAGTAGCCAGAATAACGTAAAGGAGCCCTGAATCCCCCTGGTGCAAGCAATGTGGGGGACTGCCGTATGGCTGCCTTCCAAGGGCTCTCTCACAAGCCCTGTAGTAGGCTGGTATGCTGGGAACCAGGGTTAAGGGTGGGAGGAGTCAGTGGAGAGTGTGACTATAGCATGCATTGCTGTGGAGAGTTTGGACAGCTCTGTAGCTGGGGAGGCTGCTTTAATTTAAATAGATGGACTTGGGGAGGAGGTAAGTTGTGCTAGGAGTTTCTCCAGCCCCTGGAGTAGCCCATGAATTAGAGGGCATAATGGTGTCTTAAAAGCCAGTTTAGCCACCCTCGCCTCTCACCCTGGGTTAATGGTTCCATGCTCCATGTCTAAGAGGTGTAGGTCAGAATCTCACTCTGGATGTTCTGATTCACAAATACGTAATGGAAATGGGGATCTGGAGCAGAAAGCTACCTGATCATGTAGTATGGCATTCATATAGAAATGTGTATTAACTTAATTAGGATTTAATTTATTAAATTATATTATTAGCAGCCTAAATGTACAGCAAAAATGACTTGTTGGTTTACATATTTGGAATAATACATGACAGTGAAACTTATTATCTATTTTATGTGATGCTGTTCAATCAATAAGCAGACTGAACTGTGGTTAAAACGGAACAAACAAACTTCTCTGAATACCCTTTCTAAATGGAGCATGTTTTTATTGCCTTTGGTACATTGTACATGATTTTTGTACTGTGATAGAACAAACTTCAGAACTGCAGAAAAAAACAGCAGGGTATTTAAAAATGAAAAGGTATGTCTTAGAAATGTATTATCCAGAGGTTTAGAAAATGGATTCAATTTAAATGAAATGACAGATAATGAGTCCATCAAAGTATCTGCGTTTTGAGTCATGAAACTCCCGAGTTATAAAAGAAAGCTTCAAATGTGACACAAAGAGGATAATAGTAGTGGGGAACAATTCTTTAGAAATACATATTTAAATATTATTTCTTGATAAAATATTATTCATTATGGCAAATTACTACTCATAATTAATCTTGATTAGCTATATTTTAATCAAACATGGGGAAGTAGAGGAGCTCAGATGTCTTTCAGATTACACCCACTCCTTTTGCATTTCATGTACAAATATGTGATAACAATTACCTAGTAATAATTTTTAAAATACTAAATTGGATGGAATAGTACATGATCTAAGCCAAGATATTAGATGTGTGAAGGAATTTGATGAACTGGTAACTGCCTCTATCTGCAGCTATGCCCATTTTTCTGTGAAGCTAATGTGACGTGATATGATTCCTAAATGCACTTCCTCTGCAATATCAGGAGTCTGAGATTGACCTGTGGTAGATAAACATGAAATTACTCTAAGGAGAGGTGAAGGCACATGTCTCTGTATATACATTACAAAAGTGCAACATACAATGAGTAAAAAAATCCTTTAAATATATCTCTGAGCACATGTTACAGTTTAGAGCAAAATAGATATATTTGTGCTTGATCTACATGCCTGTCATAAACGGATAGTTAAGAGTTACTGGAACAGAAGTACTTCATATCTCTTTTGCCTGTAAAGAGTTAACAAGATCAGTGAGCTAGGCTGTCACCTGACCAGAGGACCAATCAGGGGACAGGATACTTTCAAATCTTGAGGGAGTGAGTTTGTGTGTGTGCTGTTAGTGTTTGGTTGTTGTTCTCTCTGGGGGCTCAGAGGGACCAGACGTACAACCAGGTTTCTCTCCAATCTCTCCGATACAGGCTCTTATAAGTTCAGAATAGTGAGTACTAGGTTATAAGGCGAGTTAGGCTTATGTTTGTTTTCTTTATTTGCAGATGTGTATTTAGCTGGAAGGAGTTCAAATTTGTATTTTGCTGAAAGGATTTTAATTTGTACTTGAGTACTTAGGCTGGGAGGGTATTCCCAGTGTCTATAGCTGAAAGACCCTGTACCTATCCCATTTTAAATTTACAAAGATAATTTTTACTGTTTTTCTCTCTTTAATTAAAAGTTTCTTGTTTAAGAACCTGATTGTTTTTTTTATTCTGGTGAGACCCCAGGGGACTGGGTCTGGATTCACCAGGGAATTGGTGGGGAGAAAGGAGGGAAGGGGGAGAGAGAGGCTAATTTCTTTCTGTGTTAGGATTACTGTCTCTCTCAGGGAGAATCTGGGAGGGGAAGAGAGGAGGGGGGAAGGTGCATTTTCCTCTCTGTTTTAAGATTCAAGGAGTTTGAATCACAGTGATCTTCCAGGGTAACCCAGGGAGGGGAAGCCTGGGAGAGGCAATGGTGAGGGAAAGGGTTTACTTTCCTTGTGTTAAGATCCAGAGGGTCTGGGTCTTGGGGGTCCCCGGGCAAGATTTTGGGGGGACCAGAGTGTACCAGGCACTGGAATTCCTGGTTGGTGGCAGTGCTACAGGTTCTAAGCTGGTAATTGAGCTTAGAGGAATTCATGCTGGTACCCCATCTTTTGGACGCTGAGGTTCAGAGTGGGGAATTATACCATGACAATGCCCATAAAATCTAGTTCTGATTATTTTGGACCAGGGAATTTTAAGGCTAAGATGAAGTTATGTTCAATGCACCACCCCTAAGATGGAAAGGAGGGTGAAGAAGGTAGCTTTCTGCCACCTTTATATCCTTTCCACTCCTAGCTGTGAGTTGCCGTGGCTGCTGGTGCAAGTTAAAACAATCTTCTGCCTCGACCATAACCTTGGACATACCAGTTTTAGACGTGGCCAGTTTCCTGCTTTGGACACACTTAATATCAGATGTAGCTGTAAATGAACAGTCATGATTGTGCACTAGCTGGTCATGAGTATTTAAATCGTCACAAGAAATGAAGGTACTTCAGAGTGAGTTTCTTTAGCTTAATTTACCGCCACCAAGGTTACTGAATGTTTAGTGCTCCTTGCTTTATAGTACCACCTAAGTGGCAATCACAGAAATTAATATCTGCAATACATGAGAACAGAGGTGTTTGGTGAGCGTGCATGCATGCTTCATTTAATGAGATAAAAAAAATCACTTCATTATAGGAGGCAGCGCAACCAATCAAACAAGTTTTGCAACCCACATCTTTTGGGGTAAAACTATGACTAGATCGATATGCACAGATTCCATATGCTACACCGTACTCTAAGCTTTAAAATATATGTCATTGCTGAATGGATTGAGATTTGACACATAAATACTTTTATAGACAACACTCTCATAAGAGCCAAATGTTTACATACAGTAAGAATTCAGTAATATACTTGAAGATAGAGAAATGCATACTAGTCACTCATACTCACAATCAGAACTGTCAAGGATTGTGAAAAGGGAAACAAACCATCCCAGTACTAATATGAAAGCAATTTGTTAGGATTTCTGAAATGCCATCATAGATAAGCAATCTTCTAGCATGATTACACTTGTGCTTCAAAAGACAACAAATATGAATCTGGTGCGATGCAAAATGAGTGCAACATAATAGCTGAGCAAATATAGTAGGAAAAGAAACTGCAATTGTGAAGATACTGAGTGGTCCACTTAGGAAAAAATAATATGGCATTGTTTCTTCTCCACCTTGTTTACAAAGGGGGAAACAACAGAAATGCATTGGCAAAGGACCTTTCAGAGAAAAGACTGTTGTTACTGCTTTGTATGCTCATGGTGCTGTTACTGTCCTGCGGATAAACACATTGCTTTCATTTCTAGGAAAAGTCATTGCTTACCTTTTCCAGAGAAATTTCGCTCCTGCCTTCCTTTACATCAGCTCATATGGCCATTTAGCTATGTACCCAACATGCCCCTAAACTGTAATTATTTCTCCATCTATATTTTGGGTAAAAATATAGTTTGGAACAGATTTTCTTCTTTTTAACATCAACCAAAAGCTGCTACAATTACTATCAGAGAGACCCTCACTAGCCAACAGGGATTAGTGGAATCACTGTGTAATACACTTAGGAAAGTGACAGACCGCTACCTGAACTGTGGCCACGTCCAGACTACCCGCCGTATCGGCGGGTTAAAATCGATTGCTCGGGGATCGATATATCACGTCTAATCTAGATGTGATATATCGATCCCCGAGCGCGCTTATATCGATTCCAGAACTCCATCAACCCCAACGGAGTTCCGGAATCGACACGGAGAGCCGCGAACATCGATCCCGCGTGGTGTGGACGGGTGAGTAATCCGATCTTAGATATTCGACTTCAGCTACGTTATTCGCGTAGCTGAAGTTGGTATCTAAAATCGATTTCTACCCCGTAGTGTGGACCAGCCCTGTGAGTGAGAAGCCTCAGGAAGGTTTTACACTTTAAATTACCAAGTGAGCTCTATGATACTAAGACCTCTAGTGAGCCAGAAGCTCGGAAGGTGTAGGCAGGGGTTCTGCTAAACAGCAAAATGTTGCCAACATGGTACAATAAACTAACTATTCAGTGGGGTAAGTGTTTGTTTTATATATCAAGTAATTAATGAACTATTTGCATATAGCACTATTGGAATGCAGCTTCCTCCTGGGAAGACCGCAGTAGTCAGATGCTCAACCAGTATGCAACAAAATAGGGGATAAAACTGACATTTTGGCCAAGGACACTTGGCAAAGCTCTCCTCTAATGAAATATGCTATGCTATCTTCAGAATCTGCACAGAACAGACTTGGGCCCCAATACTGGAACCACTTAAATATGTGCTTGAATTCAATCCCATGCATAGCTGAAGTTAAACAAATAGGATTACAGCCATATGCAAAAACCATAACCTTGGGTTTTTTTACAGCTTCCATGAAAGACACAGTAACTGCACAGTATTCAAATTATCTATTGCATGAGGATGGAAGTGTGAGTTGACTACTATAGGTAGGACATGAGTAGTCAGGATTTTTGTCACACCTGATGCTTCACAGAGGGCCTACTTCTGTGTCTTACTTAGCTGAGTAGCATCTTATTATGGAAGTAATCTCATTGAGATCAGTGCTGTGCAATCTTCATGACTAAGATCAACTGGAGCACTTGCGTAATAAGATGCTAGTCAGGATGAGCAAGGGTGGTAGAATGAATGGTACAGTGCTTTACTGCTCTAAGTTTTCCTTTTGGAAATGTGGACTCAAATCCTGATCAGATCACAAGAGAAAGTACATTTAGCGCAGATCACCTCCTAGTTCTCTGTGGACATGTTTCCAGAAGGCTGCCTTGTGCCATTTAGCCACAGCTCTGCATGGGGAGTGTGGAATTAGGAGACCTCTCTGGCTGTGGTATGGGAGAGAAATTTGCAAGATGCATCATACTATTTCACAATGTGGCTTTAAAGCTCTGTTGGATGGTGTTGGGGAGCCAGAGCCTACCCGTGGCTTTTACTTTTCTCTGTTCCTCCCTGCTACCTTTAGGCAAGTAGATCCATAGGAAATGTTGAGATGAAAAAACTAAAAAGTGGGTCCACAACTGCTGGAAAAAACATTTGAGAAATTGTTATCAATGGTTTGCTGTCAAACTGGGAGGGTATACAGTAACTCCTCGCTTAACATTGTAGTTATGGTCCTAAAAATGCTACTTTAAGTGAAATGATGTTAAGTTAATCCAATTTCCCCACAAGAATTAAAGTAAATGAGGGGGGGCATGTTAGGTTACAGGGACATTTTTTTCATCAGACAAAAGACTATATATATACACACAGAGTATAATTTTTAAACAAACAATTTAATACTGTACGCAGCAATGATGATTGTGAAGCTTGGTTGAGGTGGTGAAGTCAGAGGGTGGAAGAGGGAATGCCTTACTGCTAAATGATGAACTAGCACTCAGCAGAGTCCTCAAGGATTAACACGTTGTTAATGTAGCCTCACACTCTACAAGACAGCATGAATGGAGGGAGGGGAGACAGCATGGCAGAGAGCGACAGAGACACACACTGTGTGTGTGTGAGGGAGACGCGCATTGCCTCTTTAAGTATGCTGACTCTGCTCTAAGTACACTGCCTTTTTAAGGATATCAGCAAGTTGAGATGGCAGCTGCAGCCAGCAAGCTCCCTCCATTCTGAGCCCTGTCTTGTCCCCCACTGCTCTGTGGGGATGGGGTAAAGGAGAGGGGGGCAGGTGTAGGGGGGAGGGAGACACTCTGACATTAGCACCTGTCATAACATTTCTTCCCAGATCTGGACCTTAGCATCCAAAATATGGGTGTTAGCATGAAAACCTCCAAGCTTAGTTACCAGCTTGGACCTGGTATCGCTGCCACCAGCTAGGAATTATACAGTGCCTAGCTCACTGTGGTCTCCCCAAAACATTCCCTGGGGGACCCCCAGACTCAGATTCCTTGAGTCTCACAACAAAGGGGAATAAACCATTTCCCTTCCCCCTCCTCCCCTCCAGGTGTTTCCTCCCTGGGTTCCTGGAAAGATATACAGAAGCAAGCTCCGTGAATCTAAACAAAGGGATTTTCCCCTCCCTGTTTCCAATCCTGGAAACACAAGTACCGAGAGAGCTAATCTCTCTCCCCCTCACCCAGAGGGTATGCAAAGTCAGGCTTAGTAAATCTAACACAAAGAGATTTCCCCCCTGACTTCTTCCTCCCACCAATTCCCTGGTGAGCTGCAGACTCAATTCCCTGGAGTCCCTACTAAAGAAAAAAACTCCAACAGGTCTTAAAAAGAAAGCTTTATATAAAAAGAATGAAAAAAGGACATAAAAGGATCTCTGTATTAAGGTGACAATATACAGGGTCAATTGCTTAAAGGAAAAAAATGAATAAGCAGCCATATCCAAAAAGAATACAATTTAACACATTCCAGCAACTACACACATGTAAATACAAAAAAAAAAAATCTATTGTCTTACTATCCTTGTACTTACAACTTGGAAACAGAAGATTAGAAAGCCTGGAGATAGAAAAATCACTCTCAGAGCCGAGAGTGTCAGACCCAAGACCAGTAGTAATGCTGAAAAAGTCCTTATGGTTCTAGTGAATCAGAAGGTGGATATAAGCCCATAATGTGAGAGGGTCAAACTCCAACAGGTTTAAAAAGAAAGCTTTATATAAAAAGAATGAAAAAAGGACATAAAAGGATCTCTGTATTAAGGTGACAATATACAGGGTCAATTGCTTAAAGGAAAAAAATGAATAAACAGCCTTATCCAAAAAGAATACAATTTAACACATTCCAGCAACTACACACATGTAAATACAAAAAAATATATAAATCTATTGTCTTACTATCCTTGTACTTACAACTTGGAAACAGAAGATTAGAAAGCCTGGAGATAGAAAAATCACTCTCAGAGCTGAGAGGGTCAGACCCAAGACCAGTAGTAATGCTGAAAAAGTCCTTATGGTTCTAGTGAATCAGAAGGTGGATATAAGCCCATAATGTGACACTGTTATGGAAAAAAAGGTTACTGCCGGGAGTGTCCTATGTAAGACATAGGAGGCAATTGTTCCACTATACTCGGCTCTGATGAGGCCTCAATTGGAGCATTGTGTCCAGTTTTGGACACCACACTTTAAGAAAGATGTGGATGACTGAGGTCCAGAGGAGAGCAACAAAATGATAAGATTTAGAAAACCTGACCTACTTGGAAAGGTTTAAAAAACAAAACAAAACAGGTCATGTTTAATCCTGAGAAAAGAAGAGTGAGAGCTAGAGGCCCTGATAAGTCTTCAAATATGTTAAGGGCTGTTATAAAGAGGACTTGTACTCCATGTCCACTGAAGATAGGACAAGAAATAATCAGTTTAATCTGTAGCAAAGGAGATTTTGATTAGATATTAGGAAAACCTTTCTAAATATAAATATTGCTAAATATTGGAATAGGTTACCAAAGGAAGTTTTGTAAAAGCAACAAAGAGTCCTTTGGTACCTTACAGACTAACAGACGTTTTGGAGCATGAGCTTTCGTGGGTGAATACCCACTTCATTGGATGACATGCATCCGACGAAGTGGGTATTCACCCACGAAAGCTCATGCTCTAAAACGTCTGTTAGTCTACAAGGTGCCAAAGGACTCTTTGTTGCTTTTACAGATCCAGACTAACACGGCTACCCCTCTGATAAAGGAAGTTTTGCAATCCCTGTTCTTGGAGATTTTTAGGAAGAGGTTAAACAAAGACCTGTCAGAGATATGGTCTAGGGATACTTGTTTCTGCCTCAGAGCCGAGTGCAGGGAGATTCAATGACTTCTCAAGGTCACTCTCAGACCTCTTTCTCGCTATGATTTTATTAAATCAGTAGTAGTCCTCAGTCTCCCCACAACCACACAGACACCAATTCTGGCTAGCCCTTATGTGGGCCATGCAATGGGATGGGAGTTTTTATGCATGTCCACTCCATTCCATGTCTTAGTAAGGGCCACAGTATTGCCCAGAACTAATTCAGAAACTGTTGACCTTTACTTAAGAGAAGCTCGGGATTACAACAAGCTCAGCTTTTGGTTCTAACTTTTGAGCATTATGTATTTATTTCAGTAAAAAAAGGAGCTAATAAAATATACTCCAAGCACAGAAAACACAGTTAGGGATGATGATTGGCCTTCAGGACTATGGACTATGAGAAAAAAATTAATCAGTGTTAGGTGAATTTCTCTAGTTAGGGGCTTTCTGGCAGTCAGGCTTAAATTGTAATGCTCCTTGGATCAGATAATGAAATAATTTACTCACGCTGCTGATTGGCCACCCCATTTTAGTGTGTCTCCATCCTCTGACTTCATGTCACTCCTATGGCCACTCATTGTCATCTCTACAATAAATGTGTCAAGATGTCCTTTCATTGCTACAACAAGCTATGAAAGAAAATGGGGTGAATTAGGGTGTCACAGATCTTAGTGAGAACCCCTTTGTAGCCACCCACAAAAACTGCTGTGTGGGGAAGCCAAGTCTCTGTGCTCCGAATAGTTGGGGTATTTCAAGCTCCTGGAGTCTGAATGGAGTCCAGCTCCTGTCCCAATCTCAGAGTCCCTAGGCCAGCTCTCAGGGCACACACTTTCTGTCCCCCTATGCGTGCCAGAACCCACTTTGACCAGTTGCCTAGTCACTCTGAGCACAGCACTGACCCTTCATTCTTCCACCATGCTCAAACACATCCCTCCCCAGAACTCAACCCAACACGTGAAGCTTCTGGCTTACAGTTTAAATCCCTTGGGAGCACACAGTCATTGTGAAGCAGTCAAAACACACAAACACACACACAATCTTTGTTCTGACAACCAACTTTATGCTCTTTATATTTAATCATGTAAGCAGACGAGAGCACAGATCACACAAAATAACAAAACACCCTAAACATGATGCCCCTCATTAGCTCACCCTTCCTGAGGGAGTCCTTGGGGGATCCTGTATTCCAGCAGGTAGGGTCATTCACCCCATTGCTTACGCTGAATCTGCAGCAGCATCCATCATCTTACTCTGGTGTAAGAAGGCTCTCTCTCCCCCTATTCTCCCTTGTGAGACCTTTTATGGATTCCTGCTGAGATCATCTGCATCTTTTCTTCTGCCCTTTGGTAATTTTCCATTACTCTCAAACTTCCTTTTCTTCACATAAGAGAAGGAAGTGTCTTCTCCCAACTGGAGCAAATCCATTGTCCAAAGGTATCATACTTTGTGAACAGGTTGAGTGCTGATCACTCCCCATTGTCTCTGGCCTGTCAGAGACATGACACAACTTGCTAACTCAGGGTGGATCCACATACATACAGGCTTTCCATGACACCGCAATTTCATGACACAAATTTCATAAAATCACCACAATTCAGAATGTGGTACAGACTGAACCCCCAGTTTTTCCCAAGGGATTGTGTAGATCCCTTGGTGCAATTTGCAGAAATTATTAGCATCTATGACTTGTTAGAAACCTCTCATGGTTGTGGGCCAGATCCTCAGCCTCTGTCTGTTGGTGTAGCTCCATTGGATCTGACCCATTAACTGTGCCAGAGATTCCTTGTTGTGAACTAGCAGATCTAGGGTGCAGACTCATGTATTATTAAGAGGCAAACCAAAGGCTGAAAAATGACTGCATTCATTTTCGGAATTTTGTTAGTTAAAAGAAGAGGCAATTGACAGTTTATGTGAACTGTGGCCACTTTGGGTATATGAATTCTATTTCAGGATAAAGGCTGCCTTACAAGCCCATAAAACTTAAATGAACTAGGCCATCCATCTAGCTAATCTTTCTGTGTACTGTGCCTCTAAATGTAAACGTGCAGCATATCTCAAGACAGCAGAATGAGAAATTCAAGTAAATGAACTTTAATGTCATCTGTTTACCACTACAGAAAAGTGTGCCAAATTAGACTGCCATCATGCAATGACAGCCAAAGGAACATTGTAATCTAATTTAACATATTTAATTTTCAGTAAGAGGCAGTACAATAATATATTTAATAGATCAGAGTTTGCAAAGCCAATTTTTTTATGAATAGCCAAGTCTTAATTATTATGCTAGCCTTGCAGCCAGGACATTGAGATCCTGATCCTAAAAGGTGCCGAGCACCTTATTGGAAGTGGCCTTAGTGAGATTTGAGGGTGCACAAAACCTTCCAGGTTAATAAGTTGAGGCCTATACTGACTTCAACAAGCTAGGCTCAATTTTCTGTATTCTTGTAGTCATAGGAGTAGTTTGACTTCTATATTTGGGGTGGGAGAGGGCAGCTCCAGCCAGGCCAACGGGGCCATGTGTGTGGGGCAAATTACAAGCCTGCTTGAGGTTTGTAGTTTGGGGGGGGGCAATGCCCCCTCATGCCCCCAAACTACACCCATGCTTGTAGTCTCTTTATTCCACGCAGTTATATAAACAGTGCAGAAATACACCCTCATCTTCCCCCCAAGAATATCTCATGCATAAGGGGCTTCATGGTTGGTGTGGAGCCCCTGGAACACCAGTCTTCCTCCTAGCCGCTGGTGCTAGAGACAAAGAGGGGCAGGCATGGATATGGTCACAGCACTGGCTGTCCCTCATTGACAACAACCCCTGGGTGCGATGGGCAGTCCAAAAATAAAGTAGAATAGCTCTAAGGTTTAATCCCATCTCTTCCTTCCCCCATATCACCTTCCTGATTCCTGCATCAAGCTCAGGAACGGAGGCGCTGTGAATTGAGGCTTAGCTCAGGGGCTGATGATGTAGATAGAAGATCTTTATACGGTAATCTGTATGTTCTTTTTTAATATACTTTGCGTTGTTCTTTTACTTGCCTTCTTGCTGCCTACTCTCGCTGCTCCCTGATTTACTATAAATGGCTTCCCATCAAGCACCGCTGAACCTCTTTGGGAAAAAAAGAAATAGAATCTTGCATCCAGAAATGGGCTTTGTCAGGTAGAGTTTATTTCCCTATTGTTACTGCATGGTAATTTCCCTGGGGCCCTGCACATGACTGTGGATTGCTTATACAGTATGTATCTACTTACAAATCTAATATAAACAGTGTAAAATGAATTAAAAAGTGTTTCATGTGAAACACACCATAAATGAAACCGTAGCTTTCCCTATTAGCAGTTGGAGGATGTGAAAAAATTTAAAACACATTCAAAAACATATGGCTCAAACCCATTCTATGTGATGGTACTGGAATGGTTTATGAAGTTCTGAAATTCTGATCCATTAGGAGAAGGGCCTTTTCCAGCTTCTTTATCTTTTGCACCAACAACCGTGGATATCTCCCTTCCCCACTTTGGAGACACTTAGCACCATTGTGAGGGCCTGTTCCAAAGTTTGTGGAAGTCAATAGAAATAATCCCATTGCCTCCAAAGGGCTTTGGGTCAAGCTTTACAAGCGTAAAGACTGAAAGTGCCTGGGCTCCATGCTGTGGCGTAAGAGAGGTATGTTCCTTGGACTGTTGCCTAGCTGGTTAGCTTTCTGCTGTGAATGGATACCCTTTTCTTTTTAACATTTCCTGCTTTAACAGGGCTCCTCATTTTGGTTAGAGATGGCCCTCAAGCTGCAAAGTTTGGAGTCAGATCATCTCCACCATCATCTCCATCATTTGTATTATTGTATCTCCTAGGAGCCTCAGTCACGCAGCAGGACCCTGTTGTGTGAGGCATTGTGCAAATACAGAATAAAAAGATAGACCTTTCCCTAAAGAGCCTACAAACCTCACATCTTCAACATTTGATAGTATTTGACCTGAACTTTTGCTGGAGGCTCTTCTCTGTTTCTGATTGCTATGTTTCTAAAGGGCCAATTTCTTCCTTGGTTCCTGTCTGTGAATAAGCATTTGGGGATCATTTAGATTTTCTCTGACCTTTCAGTTAATATCTCCTTTGTTCCCAAGAATTGAGACCTACTTGCCAATGGGGTGCACATGGAAGATCTTTGCATAGAAATCCTGGCTGCGTCATAGGCAGTGCCTCAACTCCCATTGATTTCAATAGAGTCAGAATTCAACACCGTAATAATAGCTTACATTTATGTGCAATAGGTCCTTTCATTTCAATGTATTCCTGTTCACTTTACCAGCTATATATTCCAATGTGTTGCTTCAAAAGTGTTTACCCGGAAATGTTAAAAGTTTCTGTATGTAAAGAACTTTTCAATAATTTTTTTGAAATAAATAATTTTGATCCAAAGACTTCGAGCGCATATTTGGTGGCTTCCTCCTTTGTTTGCAGTTGTCAGAGGACCCTGCATGTCAGAGAGGGTTGCTAACAGTCAAAAGCCTTTCCGGTTTCTTGCTGATTCTAGGGGAAGCACTTGAGACTCTTAGCTGAGTACTGTTATCACCCTGATGCCTAAGAAGGGAGCTCTGTTCAGCATCAAGAATTGATGCCCTGTCTCATTGTTCACTCCAGATAAGAAGATCTCAGTTGAAGTATTCAGGCTCAGTCTGTGTTGGCAGAAGTGATCAAGGATGACATATTTGAGTGTTGTTCATTTGGGTGGGTTTTAAGGAACCCATGGTAGCTATTGTTTGGGTGAATTTCCTGCTCCCCACCCAAGATAAACATAACTTTTTTTGACTGAGCACCATCTAATCAGCACTTGAAGTGGTATTCATGTAAATTATAATTCAAATTATAATAGGACCAATGAGCAATTTTGGAGTTTCACTGGCTGTCAATGAATATTCATAGTAAAGAAGCACTTTTATTGATGTCAAAGTAGCTAAAAAGCTACAACTTCTGAAGAGAACAAGGCAATATTTCAATATTTAGGGCTAGCTTCTGAGTGCTGAAATATATTGACTTCAGTTAGAATTGGGTGCATGTACCTGAGGGAAGAATTTGGCTTTTGAACTGCATGCACTGGTCTTTAGGAGCGTGAACAATCTGACATAACTGCTCCAAGCGTGTAACCATTTTAAGGCTGGGGTTTGGGAATTTTAGTGACCAGATAAGGCACATCTTGGAGGGGTCAGGTGACATGGCATCATGTCATGTGATTTCCTTTGGCACTATATAAAGTGCAACTTTAGGATTAGTCAGGTGCCTTTCTGTAGCAGCCAGCAAGAAGCCTGTACTTGCTGAGCTCCTAATGTAGAGAGAGCAAATGATGATACAAAATTACTAAAGATAGTTAAGACCCAGGCAGATTGCGAAGAACTAGAAAAGGATCTCTCAGAACTGGGTGACTGGGCAACAAAATGGCAGATGAAATTTAATGTTGATGAATGCAAAGTAATGCACGTTGGAAAGCATAATCTCAACTATACATATAAAATGATGGAGTCTAAATTAGCTGTTACTACTCAAGAAAGAGATCTTGGAGTCATTGTGGATAGTTCTCTGAAAACATCCACTCAATGTGCAGTGGCAGTCAAAAAAGTGAACCGATTGCTAGGAATAATTAAGAAAGGGATAGATAATAAGACAGAAAATTTTATGTTGCCTCTGTATAAATCTATGAAGCGCCCACATCTTGAATACTGTTTGCAGATATGGTCACCCCATCTAAAAAAAGATATATTGGAGTTGGAAAAGGTTCAGAAAAAAGCAACAGAAATGATTAGGGGTAACGACTTCCGTATGAGGAGAGATTAATAAGACTGGGACTTTTCAGCTTGGAAAAGAAACCGCAAAGGGGAGATATTATTGAGGTCTATAAAATCATGACTGGTAGATAAAGTAGATAAGGAAGTGTTTTTTACTACTTCTCATAACACAATAACTAGGGGTCACCAAATGAAAGGAAGTATTTCTTCACACAACACACAGTCAGCCTGTGGAACTCCTTGCCAGAGGATGTTGTGAAGGCCAAGACTATAACGGGGTTCAAAAAAGAACTAGATAAATTCATGGAGGCTAGATCCATCAATGGCTATTAGCCAGGATGGGCAGGAATGGTGTCCTAGCCTCTATTTGTCAGAAGCTGGGAATGAGCAACTGACAATGGCTCACTTGATGATTACCTGTTCTGCTCATTCCCTCTGGGGTACCTGGCATTGGCCACTGTCGGAAGACAGGATGCTGGGTTAGATGGACCTTTGGTCTGACCCAGTAGGGTCTTCTTATGTTCTTATGAGCTGGAGAGGAAGCTGCAGGAGAAAGATTAGCAAGAGGTCTTGCTGGGGAATAGGGTAACCAGACAGCAAGTGTGAAAAATCGGGACAGGGGGTGGGGGGTAATAGGAGCCCATATAAGAAAAAGACCCAAAAATCGGGACTGTCCCTATAAAATCAGGATATCTGGTCACCCTACTAGGGAAGCACAGCATAGCTATGATACAAGATTGACTGTGAAGCCCTGATGTTAGAGTGACTCACTCTGAGCCTAGGAAGAAAGGACCAGACAGGATGCAGGGAATCTGGATATGAGAGTGAAGAGCGAATACTTTTTGTTCAGTTATATTAATAAAACAGACCCCCAAAGGGGGTAATTGCATTAGAAACAAAGTTGTTTTGTGTTTTATCAAAAGAAAAGAAATTGAGGCATGGCGGTGTGTCCAGACAGAGAGGCTACAGTGACTTGATGTTATGCCCAGAGCACCAAACTCTCTAAGTAACTGCATCCTAGCCTCTTTTTGTGCATGCCAAACCACCCACTCACACAATGGTCCCAATCTTGAAAGCATTTGCAAATGCCATTTTCACTGAATTTGTGTGTGCAACATTCTCTGGCACATCTCCCTCATTGGATTAAACTGCCTATTAGCCTGCTCTCTTAGTACATGCTTTCCTAGTCAGTTAGAACTGACCTCTTTAAAAGTGTTCCAAAGTTGTCATCTTCTGATTTCATGTTCTGACTCCCAACTTATTTAGGGTAACTGGTGTTTTATCAGAGTAGCTAAGGATTTGCAGGAATGTAGTTTGGTTTCCCCCCTTTGAAGACTTCACAGATTCTCCATAACTCCCGGAATTTTCTTTCTTACACACTTTATTTTCTTCCTTCATTTCAGTTAATGAGGGCTAACAACCAGCTGTACTTTCTCCATAACTACCTCACTCAAGGATAGCCAACATACACACTGAACAGTGTGAAAAAGCTATGTACAAAGTTACATATACACAAATGGAGACCACATTTTGAAAAATCAAGCTAATTGGTCACTCTTATTTTCCAGTGCTGATGTGACCAACTGGCTTGATTTCTATGGCTCTTTCTCCTCTATTGGTTCAACAGAGGGTTCAATTTCCAGCTGTGTCACAGACTTCCTGTGTGGCCCTGGGCAACTCAGTTCATCACTATGGCCTGGATCTTAGCCTCTGTGCCTTATCTTCACATCTGTAAAATGAGGATAATAATGCTTCATTTCTCTCACTCTTCGTCTGTCTGGTCTATTTAGACTTCAAGCTCTTCAGGGCAGGGACTGTCTCTTACTATGTGTTTGTGCAGCAGCTAGCACATGGCCCTGATTTCAATTAGTCACTACTGAAACATCACATATGAGATATGAGAGAGAAGAAAAATATATTTGGCTAGGCATTCTTCACTATGATGATTGCCTTTCCATCTGGCAAGTAAAACTGAATATGTTATGCATTTCTGTAGTACTAACCCTCTAGCCCACCCTTGGGTTACTTTTATACATCTGTTCCACTTCTTTGTGATTCCCTGGCAATTCTAACTCTAATTACTATGGCTGAATTACAGGAAAAGATGTATAAGGTAAACAAAATTAAACTATGAAATATCCTCGTGGGTTCTGGATAGGAAGAGAGTTTCTTGTTCTTCCTTGGTTACTGCATGTCCCCTGAACAGTCTGCTCTATGGTTAGACAATTTGTCTATGGCTAGCCTAGACTAGACAATTTGCATTTAGAATATTGGCATATATAAAAGATTCATGAGTGCCCAACTACGTAATATTAGAGTGAAGGAAATATTGGAATTTCCAAGCCATGGGAAATTCTTATGTTTCAACATTTTGTTTTTGGTTTAACAAAAGGTTGAAATATCAAAATTTGTCATACAATGAAAAGTTCCAAAAAAATTCAATTTGAAAAGGGTGAAACATTTTGTTTTGGCATTTTTGATTGAAATGAAGTATTTTGATAGTCCCAAATGTGTCATTTCAAGTCAATTCAACATTATATATTGCATTTTCCTATGGTGGTACAGTACCCCTGGAAGTTGTAGTTCAGGTGCTTGTTACTATTCCCCTACCTCCGATATAGTTCAAGCTGCCACTTGGCTCTAGTTGAGCCTAGTGCAAGGCACACTTCTTTGACCTGCCTTCTCTAACAAAAACTCAGAATAGCAGGCACACTAAATAACAAAAATAGACAAGACAATCCCACTATAGCGAGGAGGTGTGGCTCCCCTCCTCCTCAGGGAGGGTCAAGCCCCGTCAGACACCTAAGGGGGGGGCCACAGAGCAGTGATCCCGCCCCTCAGAGGGTTAGGAGGCGACGTGGAAGTATAAAAGCTGGCCGTCAGCACTCAGTTGGAGCCCAGCCGCCGTCGGGAGCAGACCTGTCAGAGGGTGCTCATGACTGGGAAGCTGCTGAGGCCCAGGGCCGTTGCCCTGACTGGCTGGAGCTTCCCTGCACCCGTTACGACGAGGAGCTGCCAGAGCTTCCCTGCGCCCGCTATGACGAGGAGCTGCTGGAGCTTCCCCACACCCGCTACGACGAGGAGCTGCCGGAGCTTCTCCACGCCCGCTACAATGAGGAGCTGGTGGAGCCGGCCCGTCCCTGCTGTTACCCCAAGGAACCCCCAGAGCAGGCCTGGCTGGACTTCCCAGAGGTACTGCCGGACCTACCGCCCAGCCCTGGCCGGGAGGGGCCCATGCTACTAGACTTCCCACATGCCACAGATCAGGTAGACACAGAGGGGGAGATTGGAAGTAGCCCGGGGGTAGCCGATTCCAGTCAGGCTGCAAGTATACCTGAACCCATGTCAGTGTGTTGCGGTCAGGAACCCCACTGACCATTAGCGGTGATAGCCGCTACTAGGGCCCCAGGCTGGAACGCAGTGGAGTGGGTGGGCTTGCATTCCCCCTGCCACCTGTACGGCAGAATCCCCCTCTCCCCGGCCTAAGGAGGCGATCAAGCCTGAACTATTGACTGCTCGACCCTGAGCCACGAGGGTTTGAGCCTGTTGTAACTGGGTGTTTGGTGCCCCTTCCAAACCAAGGGCGGGGCCCCCTTTAACTGTGCCACTGCTCTCTCCCCCTGGGGACAGGATGAGAGAGACTATGTGCTGTGTTTCACAGCCTACAAACAGAGAAGTAGATAAAAACATAAATATTCTTCCTGGAAGGTTGCAATGTAATACTACATTATTTCTTAGAATTCAGAACACACAATAATAACACAAAAACAGAGGGAAACAAAACAGGCTGTTCCTTAAAACAGAGAGGCACAACTCACCTCACCTTGTTTCTAGATTGATGACTGTGTCTGCTCCACACATTACTACAAAGCCCTCCGCAAGCAGTACTCAGACCCCGTTCTCTGCACATACAGTCTTAAAGTGATAGCTTGCAATTCCACAATAGTCCTCAATACTCCGCAAAATGAACCATACATTACATATATTAATTATGTCAAATGATGAACTGATGGAAGGAGCTCAGGTACTACAGATATGAGTGTGGTATAAGAATCTAGAATAGGATCTCTTTGTAAGAATTCCAAATCTTTATGGCAACTCCGTAGAGGGATTCGTAACACCCTTCCTGTACCCTAATAAAAAAAATTCTCCAATAAAACAAATGTGAATTTCCACTCTCCTTTAAAATGAATTTACCATGAATGGGAGCCATTAATTCATTTTAGAGGTGAGTGCCATGCTTACCACTTAAGCAAAAGTTGCTGGCTGACAAAACCTTCCATATTATGGTTAATTGCATGCACTACTACTACATAAAATTCATGTGAGGCTCCTGGATGTTTGGCAAATCCACTGTTGATCTGTTTTCCAGTCTCCCTGCATATTATATTATTACATACCTATTTGTATGTGATTGTGTTTTAAAAAGTGCATAATTGCCTACATAGCCCAGTGCAGTAATACATTGAAATAAATATATAAATGCTTTCTCCTTGCTAGTAAATACAATGGAAGCTTTATGAGGTGCAGTCATTCTTCTAATGCTTTGGGGGAAAATGTCATGTTACAATCTGACTGTCACATAGTCCCCAAGAATTTTCTAATGCTCCTAGACAGGGACTACTGTGGGGGAGGGATAACTTTGTGGTTTGAGTATTGGCCTGCTTAACCCACAGTTGGGAGTTCAATCCTTGAAGAGGCCACTTAGGGATCTGGGATAAAAATCAGTACTTGGTCCTGCTAGTGAAGGAAGGAGGCTGGATTCAAGGTCCTTTCCAGTTCTAGGAGATAGGTATATCTCCTACTATTATTATTTTATTATTACTGCTGTCTAAAAGATGTGTGTTGCTACTCTTTGTATAGATCCAGTGCATAGTATAGAGAAGATGCAGTATACTTTCTGCATGGTGGGAAGGGAATAACTTAGTCTTCGCTTTTGTTCCTGTTAGTCAGGTGATAAATCAGAGCCATCTCAGAAACAATCACAAATATTTTTCCAGTCAATGGCAAAATGGGAGGATTCAAGCTCATTGAAGTCAATGGGCATCTTTCCATTGTCTTCTTCAGACTTTGGGTTAGGCTTCAAGGGCAATTTTTCTTAACTTTCATTGACTTTCCATTAGTCTTAGACATCTAAGTCACTTTTTAAAATGGGATCTAAGCTCCAAGGTCACTTAAACACTTTTAAAAATGTTCTCTTATCATTCTCTTTGTCCTCAGTTGGAACTGGATTACGGCACTCTTCTTAGGCAAAATTAAGTTGGTTTTATATCATGCTAGCAGCAAATGCCTCCTGCCACCAAGCTCAGACATTGGTTCAGAAATGGCATTCGTCCACAGGAATAATTTCACCTAATGATTTGCCAACAGTATTTCCTGTAGTAAGTGAGTTTTTAGTAGAGGTCTCTGAGTCCTGACCATGCCCAGCTTATTAAATCTAATTTGCTGTCGAGCACAAGCTTCATTAGCTATTGTAACACAAGCCTGGTACTTAAGTAAATGAATTGATAATTATTTCTAATGTGGAGCAAAGTATTTACAGGAAATGTGAATTGTTTTCTTTATTGTTGCTAAAATGTCATTCAAGAAATTTAGCAGGCACTAATTTAAATTAGGAGGATATGATTCAGGAATAATAAAATACATGAATAATAATGTTCTGTCGGTAGTAAAATGAAGATTTGCACTGAATCCTTGAAGAATTTTTATTTAGTTTTTGATGTGTTTTTTCCATCTAAAATATTATTTAGTATGACCTGTTAATTTGATTAATTCCTTTTATACACTGTTTTTAATTTGATATTTCCATTTTAGGCACAATACTCAGTTCTCTTATTCATAAAAATGAACTAATTTTTAAAAATGTAAACACTAATGTTAGGCCATTGCTTTTACCAGACCATTTCAGAGACATGAATATGCCCAATTTCCAGTGATTTAACAATAGCATTAACTTTTGTTGGCTTCATTGCTTTGTTGGACAGGTGAATTGGGTGGCAATGTGTGGCTCCTATAGGCCATAGTACAGCAAAGCACATGAACATATGTGTAAATTTAAGCATATCTTTGAAGTCAATGGGACCACTCACATGCTTAAATCTATACATGTGCTTAAGTGCTGCATTGGGTCAGGGACATAATTTCCACATTAAGTAAGGTGGTAGAGGCGTCTAGTGAAGTGCACTGGGATTTACTGTAATTGTGAATGAATCTGGATTTTGGAAAGCCAACTTCCAGGACTTGAATTTTCCCCATCATGATGAGAATGGCACAAAAGAGCCTTTCCTCGGTAGGCTAATTAATAATTTTGGCTGTCCTCAAAAGCTTTCTTAGTTCAGTTCAGATAAGGTCCTAAACATCTGTAAGTTTAGCTGAACCATAGCCAAATTTATCAGAGCTTTCTAAGCCTCCCAAATATCCATCCTTCTCCTTCTTCCATCCCACTGCCTTACATCAGTGTCTCCAAAAAGATGCCTACACCTGGATTCCATCCTTTCCTTTATGATCAACTCTTGGTAAATCTCCCAGGGCCTGTCCAGCAACCTCTTTTATCTCTTTGCTTATATTTTTCCCATTTGAAACCATTCTCTTTACTCTTCCAGCCTTCCCATTCCCTCTCTAAGCTGGTGGAGTGGTTTCACCAGCCAATGAATAGAAAAAAAGCCTCCAAACCTCACTCCCTTCAAGGACCTTTTCTCAGGGTTTTTGTATTGGCTCTCAAACAGTCCAATTCAATTTTATTATTAAATCACATGTGACATATGTCTTGTGCGAACACCAAAAGAAAAACATACACAAATGACGCTGTCTCTATAGTACATATAATACATAAAAATGTCACTTAGAACTTAGTAAAAGCTCTTCTTCAGCACAGCATTAAAAGGGCAAAAATTGCCACAGATTTAATTACTACTAGGGATTAAGAAAATACTAAAAAAAAATTGATATGGTGATAAAGATTCTTTTTTATACAAAAGAGGTAAAATCCAGCGCAGTCTCAGAAACTGGAAAATTCTACAGTCCAAAGAATAATGAGGTAGCTCTTCAAATGCTTGAGATTTATATGAGCAAAAAAACAGATTTAAAGGACTTTTCCATATCTACCTTTAAAGACAGAAGTTCCATGGTTAGGAATATAAGCCTCATACATATGAAGATTTGAAAACTCATTCAAATACAGTTAAAAAACATGAGCCATCTTCAAAGCAGAAAACCAAAAAGGCAAAAGTAGAATTGCAAATCATAGCCAGATCTTTTTGTTGGGTAATCTCTGTCATTCTCTGTTTGGTCAGTTGATTACATTGATTAAAAGATATTGAGAAAAAAGTGAGTAATAGAAATAGCCAACCTACTTATAATAAATTGAAAGGTCTTATACCATGGAAATAAGGAGTACCCAGGTTGTTCCTCCATCTCCTGAAGGCAAAAATGGGGCAAAAGTACAGATCTTAGACCAAAATTTAGGAAACACAATACAAGCTCTACTACTTACAGAAAAAATACTTATCTCAGCATTTTAAAACAAGGCAGAGGTAAATTTGGGGCCTGAATGATGGAACTTTATCCCTGAACGTAAAAGCAGATACTTGTTGTACAACATGGCATTCTATCTTCCACTTAATTTGAGGAGTGTGTTACGGGTTTGGTCACAGAGACCCCCTTGGGACTATTACCTGATGTGTTGAAACTACGTCTGAGCCCATTTTCCCTGTCAGCTTTGGACTCCAGAACCCTGCCTTTTTTGAGCCAGACACACTAGTCTGCTGCAACACAGAACCACACCCCCAAAGCTGCAGACTTTAACCAAAACCTGCCCAGCAAATCACTTATCTCCAGCACACAGACACTCAGCTCCCAATGAGATCCAAACCATAAATAAATCTGTTTTACTCTGTATAAAGTTTATACAAGGTAAACTCATAAATTGTCCACTCTCTATAACACCGATAGAGATATGCACAGCTGTTTGCTCCTCCAGGTATTAATTACTTACTTGGGGTTAATTAATAAACAAAAGTGATTTTATTAAGTATAAAAAATAGGATTTAAATGGTTTCAAATAAGAACAGACAGAACAAAGTAAGTTACCAAGCAAAATAAAACACGCAAGTCTAAGCCTAATACATTAAGAAACCCAATACAGATAAATCTCACCCTTAGAGATGTTCCAATAAGCTTCTTTCACAGACTAGATTTGTTCCTAGTCTGGGCCCAATCCTTTCCCCAGTACAGTTCTTGTTAGTTCCAGCTCAGGTGGTAACTTGGGGATTTCTCATGACTGGCCGCCACCTTTGTTCTGTTCCACCCCCTTTTATATCTTTGGCACAAGGTGGGAATCTTTTCTCTCTCTGGGTCCCTACGTGGCCCAATAAAAGGAAAGGCCCCAGTTTAAGATGGATTCCAGTATCATGTGACATGTTCACATGTTCTGTGAGACCCCAAGCTCCCATTCTTCCTGGCCTGACTTACAGGAACACAAGAAGGCTGCAAGTAAACAGAGCCATTTACAACCAATTGTCCTAGTTAATGAGAGCCATCAAGATTCCAAGACACCATTAATTGCCCATACTTTACATAGTTACAATAGGACTTCAGAGTAATACTTCATATTTCTAGCTTCAGATGCAAGAATGATACATTCATACAAATAGGATGAACACACTCAATAGATTATAAGCTTTGTAATGATACTTTACAAGATACCTTTTGCATAAAGCATATCCAGTTACATTATATTTACACTCATACGCATATTTCCATAAATATATGGAGTGCAACGTCACAGAGTGTTCTTCCCAAAAATCATGACCTTAATCTTATAATTGAGAACTAGGTCTTGAGAATTACAATAAGAGGAAAAATGAGATAATAACCGTCAGAGGCCTCTGGGAGTTGACAATAGAACAACCAAGTCACTGACATATAACAACACTGGGATGGATTTAGTCTTAATTTGTGGCTTAGAGAAATTTTCTTCCTGCAAAACATCCACCATATCATTGATACATAAATTAAACGAAGGAGGCGCTAGAAGGCATCCTTGGCGTATGCCTGTAGAAATAGGAAAAATGTTAAAACATTCTCCAAACAGTCTGAAAAACAAAAAACAAATCAACTGAAAACTATTGGGAAATAATCCCACAGAATCTTTCTCACTTCAGCCAGCCACAAGAGAAAGACCACACTTTCCCTTTATTTTATATTCTGTCCTGAGCAGCTATGTGACCCACGAGCACTTGTTAACCCTTTACAGAATGCAGCACATGTACTTTGTCACACTCTCCCTAATTCTACAAAGCTCCCTTTATCTTTGGTGATATTTCCATAAATGTGTCAGGATTTGCTGAGTAATCCTAAATTGTTATAGCTCCAAACTTCCAGCTGCTCCCTGACCCCTGAAGAGCTCCAGAGACCATGGGATATGAAGACAACAGAAAGTTTAGAAGAGACTACTGAAAATGGTAAGGCCTCACCAATGAATTGTGCAATATTTCAGCAAAGGTAATGGAAGCAAATGAACTGTTGATTGGAGAGGGAATTTCTTAGTCAAACATTTCAAGTTTGGGTTTAATTCAAATATTTTTGGCTAAGGTTCAGAAGAAATTCCATTTTTTTTAATTTGATTTGCCTATCCCTGCCACTCAGTGTACTGTAAACATACATTGTTTTTCATTTCACATGCTACTTTCTCCCTTCTCAACAAACATGTAATTTAAACTGTTCTGTGTGATTTCATATAGAGGAATTTAGAAAGTTGCATGAACTATAGCTGCAAAATATAAATGTTTCACTACACTGAAGCTAAACACAAGTGTCGTCATGCAGCTCCCACATTCATACTCTTTTTGTGTGTGTGTATGTGTGATTCAGTGCTTGAAACGATATTAAACTCAATGTTGAATTTGAGGTAAATCTTCAGAATTTAGAAATTCTCTGTCTTCCTACATAAAGACATGGTTTTATTCTCATTGAAGGAGGTTGATCTGGTCCTAAATGCATATAATACATCTTTTAATTACATTGCTATATCCTACCATCCATTTTTAGTCTAATTATTGTATCCCTCCTATAGAAGCCCCCCAAAGGGAGAGGGGTTCCAAAAATCTATATCACACTTTGTTAAATTTCTGTAGTCTCTATTTCATTCAACTGAAGCTACAGCCAGTGGTTGTGCAGGCACGAGAAATAACTGAAGAACTGTCAGACATCAGAAAAAAATATGTTGTCTCCTTGATAAGAAATGGATGTCAGGAATTTTGCTAGTCTGCCTCCGAGAACCTCTCCTCCCTCATGTATTGATGTGTGTGTTTTCATTGAACACACTCACTTGAGTTAAAATAATATTATCAGTGTAGGTCGCCGTCTGCATCTGGGCATGTGGAGGGAGATACATTCTTGTTCATGCTACAGTAGTTAGAGGAATGTTGACAAAGTTCAAAGTCTGAGTGCTGTTGAAACTCATAGCTCCAGTATCTTGCATATACTTTACAGATGCTGAGTCACTGAAGCTTCTGGAGACTCCCAAGCAACACACACAGCAGGACTTCGCTCAATAAAGCCTCAAGTGATGTGACACTGTCGAGATGATAGTATCTACAGAAAGTATGAAAATTGAGGACTGATGACTGAAAACTTCATTCCTCCAATGTGAACAATCTTATTCATTGCACACATTGTGGGTTAGAATACAGTTGCTGGGTTATAGATAACATTTTTCTTTTCAACAAAATGCCTGCAAAAGCCTGCTATCGGGCAAGTGACCTTGCTTACGGTTGATGTGATTGAAAACGGTTTACCAAAGTTCACAGCATCGTAGGTCATTATATTTCCATTTTATTTAAATTAGAGCAGTGTAGTTCAGGGATTGGCAACTTCTGGCACGTGGCTCGCCAGGGTGCTTACCTTGGTGGGCTGGGCCAGTTTGTTTACCTGCCACGTCAGCAGGTGCAGCCAATTGTGACTCCCACTGGCCGCAGTTCGCTGTCCCAGGCCAATGGGGGCTATGGGAAGCGGCGCGGACTGAGGGTTGTGCTGGCCACAGCTTCCCACAACCCCCATTGGCCTGGAGCAGTGACCCGTGGCCAGTGGGAGCTGTGATTGGCTGAACCTGCTGATGTGGCAGGTAAACAAACTGGCCCCGCCCATCAGGGTGCTTACCCTTGGTGTAGTTTATAACCTATGAAGATCTCATGCTAGAAAACTGAGGGTTTAGCCTCAGAGAAAATACACATCATTTTTTCATTTCCTTACTCTAGTGCTGTAGGTGATTAGTTCCAATTGCTGGGTTTGGCACTGGGGGTTTGTTTAGTTTGAAGCCAAGTAAAACAGATAGCAGATAGCTAAATTGAAAAACCAAAATTAATATGCTAAGTATTATGATGTAGTTTATATAATCTCAGCATTCCCAAGAGTTATGTATTATAGCTGCATTGTTCTTTGAAACAGATTGATATGAACCAGAAATGATTATAGGGCAGGTAGAAAGATTAGACTCTTGGAAGAAAAAAAGACCTTTAAAAACATTACAAAGCTAATCTAGTCGAGGAAGATACTCCTGCAGAAATATGTTAATGCATCTGATGGCGACTATGAATTTCCATATTGGCATGGCAGATTGTATCATAATTCACTGTAGTTTCAGGATTGCAAATGGCTTCTAGGTTTTAGTTTACCAATGAAAGACTTAACTTTCTTAGCATGAAAAAAAGAGAGGAGGAAAAGAACACAGAGCAAAGAAAGACATATTTTAATATCATTAGCTTGTGTCATGAAGTTGGAGCTACATAGTTATGGCTATATCCAGTGGAACCAATGATATACTGTAGAACAAAGTAGTAAAGGAAAATGGATCAATGCAGTAGTTATCTGTAATTACAGAATAGTCTCTCTACAAATGAAGCGAATGGTGTTATGTAGCAGTCCGCTGGATCCCTTTAAGATGTGAGCCTCCATCAAATTAGTGTTGTGTGATGATATGTGCAGCAACCTTTATATCATTCAGGCTGTGTCTTGGGCCTTTCTGCTGCTAATGAGTTTTATAAAACATTGCACAGTTTGTTTTGAGCTGCAAGAGATTGCAAAAAGGCATCCAGTAAGCAAAGCTCTGTGTTATAATTTAACATGTTTTGAGGTAGAGATCCTCAGCTCCTGAACACTGGACTAGCTCCACTGACTCCAAAGGACCTCAGAAGATTTATACCAGCTGATGATTTAGACCTCATCTTCTATCACTTGTAAGCTCTATTACTCGCCTCCAGCACTAACTTTGGTTCCAACAAACAGCGTTCCAGGAATCCTCTTAGGCCGGGTCTACACTAAAGGGGGGATCGATCTAAGTTATGCAACTTCAGTTACATGAATAACATAGCTGAAGTCGACATACTTAGATCAGCTTACCATGGTGTCTTCACTGCACTGAGTCGACTGCTGCCATTCCCCCATCGACTCCAGCCTGCGCCTCTCGCCGAGCTGGGGAGTCAATGGGAGAGCACTTGGGGACCGATTTATCTCGTCTAGACTAGATGCGATAAATCAATCCCCGCTGGATCGATTGCTGCCCACCAATCCAGCCGGTAGTGAAGACATACCCTTACTATATTCCCACCAAAATGCTTCTCTCTGATTACTGCTTCACGCTGATCAATGGGCATTACTTAATGGGAATTCTTCCTCCTACCTTCTGACCAATCCAGTTTTATTATATTTTGTTTCTCCCTGCTCAGTAATGGCTTCCTCATATTCTGCACCCATTCTGCCCTAATTTTTTCTGTCTCTATCGACCCTACATTTGAGACACTGAAAGGATTGTGGGCACAGCTTTCTTTCTTTCTTTCTTTCTTAGCCCATTGCACAGGGTCAAAAACTTGACAGGAATTTTTTTCCTTTTGAGTCTAGGCAACTAAAAGTCCAACATGTGCTTAATGAGCAAATGGAAGGTTGAGCTTGATTTTTTTTTAGAGAGCCTTGAGGGGCTCTTTTACTAGAGTTTGAATATCTGGCTTGCAGATACATAACAGCCAGCAAGTTCAATGAGTAGGAAAAGAGCTGGAATTAAGACTTGGCCAAATTTTCCGTGATTTACACTAGTGTAAACTTATGTTACTCCATATTTATACTAGTGTAAACGATGGTAGCATATGACCCTGTGCATTTTCATCTGCTTCATATTATTTATTCAATTTTGTTTAAAAAACTAAGGGTCTCACCCTGCATATCTTGAATTCAAAGGCAAAAATTCCCATTGACTTCAATGGGAGCTGGATTAGGGCCTAAGTTTGCTTTGTCCGATCGTTATTTAAATGTTGAGTGTTATAAAGCTTTTCTTTTTGACATATAAACAGAATAAGAGGATGAGCAAATGATTATTCCAATCAGCTTAGAATAATGCTTTTCTGTTTAATATTTGAAAGTGACAGCTTTGCAGTTCTATTCTCATTTTATCCATCATTCCTAATTGCAGAGTAGAACTCCTCTTTCTCCATTGCTCTGCCACTTATTAGATCATTTACTCCAGGCAAAGTGGATG
Organism: Gopherus evgoodei; assembly: GCF_007399415.2. Lineage (NCBI taxonomy): Eukaryota > Metazoa > Chordata > Testudines > Testudinidae > Gopherus > Gopherus evgoodei. The sequence continues at coordinate 39,627,810 of NC_044330.1, forward strand.
TAAAGCTACCAATTCTGAATGGCACAATGATCTCTCTCTTTCTCAACACATAATTTTTTCAATTGGAGGCTGATTTTTATTTTCCTCATCTTGGTTTACAAAGAGTCTTAGCCCCAGACTGATCCATTACCTGAACACATTCAGTGGCAACAAGACTAAAGGATATGAAAGTAACTGCATTAGTTAAGAAATCAGAAATGTCAGTTTGAAGCACAATGTTAGCAGACTTATGCTGTGGCAGCTCTAACTGTACTCAGAGCTATTTCTCTTTCAGTTAGATTCATGTAATGACCCAGTGATCATGTTTGAGCTAAATATCTCCTATGATTACGAAGGAGAATGCACATTCCAAGTACATAAGTGGTCATTTGAAATAGAGACTTTAAAGTCAGATAGAAACAAACAAAAATTCTAACGTCCATTTCTACATTTTGAGTCCCCATCTGAGAAACCCAATTAATTTTGAACTACCAAAGAGAAAACAATAATAAGTTTTTAAACTTATTACACTGGTCTACAATTTTTGAGAAGTCGTCTGCTTCAGAGATAAAATGTGATATTTATTATGTATTTTGATGTGCTGAATTCAAATATGACAATTAAACAACTGATTGGCTACTGTTTCTAAGATATTTAAGTTTTTACATTTTATGTCTATGTATATTGTGTAGATAGTAGAGTTTTAATCATAAATTGTAAACCTAGGTCTTTTCATGTGTTTATGGTTGCTTTACATGATAATATTTCACCTGTCCTGTTTATGTAACACTTTAAAAATCAGCAAAAGGGTTATATAAATAAAATTGATTATGAAACAAAAGGCAAAAAACTATTATGTACATAGTTTAGTCCTATTCAGTGTCTACTCGGCGCTTCTCGGCTTGTCTCTTGTATTCATTAAATGGAGCATCTCTTGTCACTATCTAGCAATAGTCTGCAAGCATTGATGGGCTCCATTTGCCCTGATAGCCTTCCAGGAGATTCCAATGCTGTAGTCTGGAGCCCAACAGCTCTGCCTTACTCTTGGGTAGTTCCAAATCCCTGACAAGGTCATTCAGTTCACCTTGTGTTATGAGGTGTGGTTCAGAGGAGGAGGATGGGAGAAAATGTGGGTCCTGTGACATTGATGGTTCAGGACCAGAAGTTTCATCCTCTTCCTCTTCCTCATCTGACTCAAGTGAGAATGATTCTGGTGCATCAGGAACCGGCAGTCCTTCTCCATGGGGTACTGGGCGTATAGCTGATGGAATGTTTGGATAATGCACAGTCCACTTTTTCTTCTTTGACACACCTTTCCCAACTGGAGGCACCATGCAGAAGTAACAATTGCTGCTATGATCTGTTGGCTCTCTCCAAATCATTGGTACTGCAAAAGGCATAGATTTCCTTTTCCTGTTCAACCACTGGAGAAGATTTGTTGCACAAGTGTTGCAGCATATGTGTGGGGCCCACCTCTTGTCCTGATCTCCAATTTTGCAGCCAAAAGAAAGGTGATAGGCTTTCTTAACCACAGTGGTTATACTGTGCTTCTGTGATGCAAAAGTCACTTCACCATAAACATAGCAGAAGTTATCTGCACTGTTCACACAAGTACGAGGCATCTCTGCTCACTTTGGCTAAACGGAAATGTGTCCCTTTGCAAAATCAAACACTGACAAATAAGAGAGCACGATACTGTATGATTTCTAGAGCAGAAATAGGGCAATTTATTCAGCAGAGTGATGTAAGCTTCGTTATGATTGCATCATCCATGACTTCTAGGAATAACATGATGCAATTCATATCACGTATGACGCAATACCAGCTTCAGATTGCATCATTCATTGTTTTGCCTAAAAAGCAAGTACTGTCCAAACCCAGTCATAGATTTATTCATAGATCCAGTCAAAGATGCATTTTAGTCATTTCTGGTTTTAATTGAGATCCCTTCCCTTTATAACTCACTTATCCTCCACCATTCCCAAGTCAAGGGTCGTATATACTGACCCAATAGCATATCTTGAAAACTAGAGCCAATCAACAATTTTAAGCATCATTTTCATTCCCAGTGACCCAGAATTAGTAAAGTTGGACTACATTTATTTCAGAAGCATTTTGGCTGTAGAGCAGTGTTATTTAAAGTTCTAAAACTTACTATTTAAAACCAAAACCACCACATTATCTTAAAGTGTCACTTTTGCATTACAGTGCTGCAAAACAGAACACACCAGATCCTCAGCATAGCTCAATCAAAGCTAGTTCACACCAGCTGATGAGCAGGCCACATATCTTTGTACTGTAGACATCACAATGGTGTGTGTCTTGTTTCTGCTGTTCTGGCCCAATGAGGTCCACAGAGGGGTCACACTGCCCCATAGTCAATTCTTTCTAGCACAGTGGGCATCCCTGCCTAGAACAGCTGGCTCCACCAGCTCTCTGGTACCTTCAGAGACATCTCAGTGCAGAGGAGCATTCCAGGGCAGGGCCAGAGGGCAGATGGGGCAGGGTGGGGCTTGAGCAAACCTATGCACCAGCAATTTCTCACTGCCACAAGTCACATAGAGTCTATGGCAGTGGAAGGTGCAAATTAGAGTAGTCCCAGAGATTTCCTAGTGAGCACCTTGATGGAGATGGGGAACAACAAGCATTCTCCCTGCTGTCCCTGCAACAGACCCAGCAGTAACCAAGGAAGAAATCTGTGCCTATATGCAATAAATAAATGAATAATATTTCTCCTTTTGCACCCACAGTTGATGGTATTTGCATTAGCCAGATTTACAGTGAGTTAATTCCCTTCCCTTTGTAGTTTTGGTGGCTGAATGCATTGATTACAAACAATCCAATTGCATTAACTGTCGCTATTATCAGGATTCAATGAATTGATTTGAAGTTGTCCAGATGCTATGTTTTCACAAATTGGTTGGAAATATTCTTTGGGTTTTTTATACTTAATATGTATGTTTCATAGGGGACTCTGGATCAGATTTATTGATTGCAGGAATTGTGCCACAGTATCATAATGTCTATTTGACTTGTTTGAGTTATCCTGGTGAGTACAAATCTGCTTCTGTGATCAGAAATGCTGAACCAGACTGTGAGGTTGAAGTCAGCGGTTCTGCTCTGAGAAGCCGTCGTGGGTAATAAAAATGTTTCTTTTGAGTGTAAATATTTATTTTAAAGATGATTGGGCTGATTTGTCACTGGTTATGCAGCAAATCTGTTCCTCACGTGAGCTGGTGACTGGGGATCTCTGCTTGGAAATCCTCCACAGCAGACCTCAGAGCAACTGGTGCAGTCTCAGAACTGATGTAGCCTCCATGGCCTTTGCGCCTGCCCCTTTTTTGAGAGTAAATGACTGGTGAATCTATGCACTGGCTGACTAATCCACTGTCACCACATCCTGCTCACCCCAAGAGAACCACTCTTCAGGAGGCCCTCAGTGAAACCCCCTTAATAGTATGCAGAGGATGAAAACACCCTGCATGTTCTCCCAAAGTCTTGCCCCCAGTGTTGAGGGAAATCAGTTGGATTTCACTGTAGATAGAGACCCCAAACGCAGAGTAGAAAGCGAGACAAGTTAGAGGTAGAAGTGTCAGAGACTTGTCTGCTTCATTTGCAAAATTTGCTCTACATCTTACTTTTCCCTTGGTTCATGTTGATTAGTTTGCACTTCTAGAGGCCTGATTTGCATTTGAGCCTTTAATAAATGTTAAACTCAAATGTGATACTCTGCAATTTAGGTTGAACGTCATTTGTTTCAATTTAAAATCATAAAGAAAAATTAACTTTTTGCATGTTCCATACTCAAATCCACTTATAACTCCCCCCGGAACATGTAACTCAGGTTAGGATCACTTAAACCACAGCTTGGTTTCACCAAATGGTTCACAAACTTTGGAGAATTTTTTTAGCAAACCTAGTTTCGTTTTCAGTTTTACAGCTCTAGTTATAAGTGTGTCTTTGTTTCTATTTCTTAGCACTAATAGAAAAAAAAAGTCATTGTTCAGGTTTACCAAGGACTCAGTCAGCCGAATCCTACCTGGATAGACAAAGAAAACTCGTTGTTATCTTAGAGTACATCTACAGTGAGGCTGAGAATATGCTTCCCAGCTCAGTTAGACAGACACTCACTAGCTCTGGTCAAGCTAGGATGCTAAAAATAGCAGTGTAGCTTGGGTGAGTGCCCATGTACATACACAGGGGTTTGGGTGGGTTTGTACTCAGGCAGCTGTTCTGAGCTGTTTCCTGTGCTATCCCCGCCTACATTGCTATTTTTAACATGACAGCTTCAGCAGAGCTTGCAGGTATCTGCCTATTTGCGCTGGAAAGTATATTCCCAGCTGCAATGTAGATTTACTCCTTTACAGTTATAGAAAGTTAAAGCAAGGTCTCATATTGAGGTAGCTGAAGTAGATAATAAAATAAATAAATATGTTAGATAAAGGTTTCTGTTCTGTATTTGGGGTAAAAACAGATGATATAGTCTCATCATATGGTGCTATTAGACGTTAAAATCAGTAGGTCCAGATAACTTGCATCCAAGAATTGTAAAAGAGCTGGCTGAGGAGCTTGCTGGACCATTAATGTTAACTTTCAATAAGTCTTGAACTGGGGAAGTTCCAGAAGATTAGAAGGAAGCTGAAGTTGTGTCAATCTTTAAAAAAGGGTAAATGGAATGACCTGGGTAATTATAGGCCTGTCAATCTGACATTGATCCTGGAGAAGAAAATGGAGCAGCTGATATGGTACTTGATTTAATAAAGAATTAAAGGAGAATAATGTAATTAATGAAAATAATCTTGGGTTCATAGAAATAGAGCCTGTCAAAGTGATTTGGTATCTTTTCTTGATGAGGTAGGTTTGGTTGATAAAAGTAACAGTGTTGACATAAATATACTTAGACTTCTGTAAGGGGTTTGATTTGGTACCACAAGACATTTTGGTTAAAAAACTAGAGCAATATAAAATTAACACTGCATACTTTAAATAGATTAAAAATTAGTTATTAGGTCCCAAAATATAAGAAACTTTAAAACCATCACTGATAAAGTTTTCAGATGACACAAAAATTGGGGAATGATAAATAATGAAAAGGAAAGGTCACTGATTCAGAGTGATCTGGATCACTTGGTAAACTGGGTGCAAGAAGACAATATGCATTTTAATATGACTAAATGTATATATTTAGGAACTAAGAATGTAGGCCCCATCCTTACAGGATGGAGAACTGTATCCTGGGAAACACTAACTCTGAAAAAGACTTGGAGGTCGTGGTGGATAATCAGCTGAACATGAGCTCCCCATGTTACAATGTGTCCAAAAGAGCTAATGCAAGCCTAGAATACATAAACAGGGGACTCTCAAGTAGAAGTAGAGAGATTGTTTTACCTCTGTATTTAGCACTGATGCAACTGCTGCTGGAATACTGTGTCCGGTTCTGGTGCTCACAATTCAAGAAGGATGTTGATAAATTGGAGACGGTTCAGAGAAGAGCCATGAGAATAAGTAAAGGATTAAAAAATGTGTTTTCTAAGGAGCTCAATCTATTTAGCTTAACAAAGAAAAGGTTAACGGGTGATTTGATTTGAGTCAAGAAGTATCAACACAGGGAATAAATATTTAACAATGGGCTCTTGAATCTAGCAGAGAAAGGTATAACCCAGGGGTAGGCACGCAAGCTGATTTTCAGTGGTACTCACACTGCCCGGGTCCTGGCCACCAGTCCAGGGAGCTCTGCATTTTAATTTAATTTTAAATGAAGCTTCTAAAACATTTTAAAAGCCTTATTTACTTTACATACAACAATAGTTTAGTTATATATTATAGACTTATAGAAAGAGAACTTCTAAAAATGTTAAAATGTATTACTGGCACGCGAAACCTTAAATTAGAGTGAATAAATGAAGATTCGGCATGCCACTTCTGAAAGGTTGCCAACCCCTGGTATAACCGGAAGTTGAAACTAAACAAATTCAGACGATAAATAAAATGTTAATTTTTTACAGTGAGGATAATTAACCACTAGAACAATTTACCAAAGGTCATCCTGAATTCTCCATCACTGATCATTTTTAAATTGATAGGATGTTTTTGTAAAAGGTCTGCCCTAGGAATTATGTTGGGGAAGTTCTATGGCCTGTGTTACACAGGAAGTCAGACTACATGATCACAGTGGTCCCTTTTGGCCTTGGTATCTATGAATCATAATAAACATGACTCTTGGAAAACTAGATGTGGATGCTACAGATTATGTACGCCTTATTACCATTAGTTGACTGGCTATGGAACATAGTCTTTATAGGGTTAATTGACCATCTGAAGGTGTATTTGAAAGAGAATTTTAAAACATTCATCGACAATCCGATTTATACCTTTTGACAATTATTTTTGTCTTTTTCAGAATATTTTTCCACTGCTAAAAATAGGCTCTAAAGATCCGATCCAAAGTCCACTGAAGTCAAGAGGAACCTTTCCACTGACTCCAATGATCTTTAGATTAGGCCCTAAAAGGCTAATAAAATATTGTGCCCTGAGGGACCAAAACTTCTCTGAACTGAGGGCATGTCTACATGGGCAAGTTATTGCATAGCAAGACTGAGAGTAAATTGACAGTGCACCATATTGCCATGCTGTAATATCTCATGTGAGGATATAGTAAGCTGAGCTGCACTCTGGGACTTTCAGCACACTATATCAGAGTTCACACAGGTCATTATTGTGCAACAAGCTGGTGCACTGTAGATTTACACCCTGGCTTGCCATGCAATAATTTGCTGTGTAGACAAGACTTGAGTGACAATATGTATCACTGAGCTTATGCTTTAATATTTACCTGTTTATTTCTTTTTCTACTGGCTTTAACTTTTTTATATGAGCTGTAACCTGGCATAGAAATCTAGAAAACTACTTTGCAATTACTATGAAAAGAGATGAATTTCTCTAATTGGTTTGCAACTTCAGCAGGTGATCCTGCCCCTTCTCAGTTTAATATTACAGTTACCCTAAAAGTGCTTAGTTTTCTTCATGCATTGGCTGCTGATAGCACTAATCGCCTACCGATACTCAGCTTGAAATGCTTTCATTGTAGAAAGCCTTAGTGATTTTCAGATGGTAATTGATATACAAAGGTGCTTTTCACTGGTTATCAGTTTGAAATTTTATTAATGACCCTAGCAGGAATTTTAGTATCATTTTAGACTTCTAGCTCTGAAAAAAAAAAAGCACATTACTGCCGCCGACAAAATATATTTTCCTCATTTGAAAGATGTGACCATGAAAATTATCCAGCATATGTTAATCATGAGTAGACACCATTAAAATAATGATATTGTTGTGGCCTTTCCTGTGGCTTTTGCTGCTGTTTCGATGTACCACATTGAGTGTGTTTAAAATGGATTAGCTAGCTGCTTTACATCAATTGCTCACTGTCTGTCACCTAACTTTCAAAATAATAAGTTGCCTCTCCTTCCAGCTACATGTTTATTGTGGAATTCTTGTAATTATAGTTTAATCCCATTGTTGGTTTGTTCTGAAGTATGAGGCCTTGATTCTTCACTGCCTTGTAGCTTGTGTAGCCTTTGAACTCTTCACCACTTATGCCAATGGGAGTGTTTTACACCCTCTTTGCATTGGTGTAGTGACTACACAAGGATCACGGCAACAGAGAATCAGGGACCCACTGTCAGTATTTCATACTGCACTTCCCAGTCAGCTGAGATTATCTCTGAGTCCCCAACTCCAGGCTTTTACTGATGACTGGATGTTAGAACTCCTTTCTTCAGGATCACCAGCCTGCTGTCTCTGTTAAGTGCTTCTGAAAGTAAAAATATAGGCTTTCTGTTTTAGTCAATTGATATGTTATGGTATTTATTTTTAAATTCACTCTTAAGTTATCTTGTTGATGTTTGTCCTGTGAGGTGACCACAGTGAAAGATCAACAGATATTGTGGAAGGACCAAGCAAATTCATTTCACATTTCTCTTAAGTGAGAACATAAGTGGTCTGTGTGACGATGTATCCCATAAGCCTTTATGGAAACATGCATATGAATATATATGACATAACTGGAATATGTTCTGTGCTACAGATGTCATGTAACGTATCTATGTAAAGGTTATGATCTACTGAAACTATTAATCCTATTTATATGCTTGTATCATTTTGTACTCAAAGTTATGAATATTGGCCGTATAGTACTGGCTTAATTTCTAAATAACCTTAGTGGAGCATTTGGTCAGTTCTGGAGAAAGGAATTCGCAAAGTTAAGTGCCCAATCAGGAAGCACTTAAGGAACAATGCATCTTGGAATGCTCCAATCCACATATGAAGTCTTCCTGGAGACATTCAAGATACCATGTGGGCAATGCCTTCTGCCTGTAAAAAACTGTGAGTCATGCATGGACATGTGACTTGCCCAGGTGACTCCAGAACTCCATCTTGGAGCTGGACTTTGCATAGGAGAGAAGAGGAGGTCTCTGCCAACAAGATAAAGTCTATTTAACCTCCTGGGAGACCCCCTCCATTTTGTCTTCAGCTGGCTAAAGAGAGAGCCTCTCCACCCCCAAAGATACCTGAAAGAAACCGGAACAAAGGACAGTGACTGCAAGGGGTGTGAATGATTGCTGGATCCAGACTAGAAGGAGATTAGTCTGTAAAAGGAAGCATTCTGGAACTGGCGAGGATTTTATCTGTATTCAGTTTCTTACTGTATTAGACATAGATGTGCATGTTTTATTTTATTTTACTTAGTAATTCACGTTGTTCTGTCTGTCACTACTTGGAACCACTTAAATCCTACTTTCTAAATTTAATGAAATCACTTTTTACTTATTAATTAACCCAGAGTATGCATTAATACCTTGGGGTGGGGCAAACAGCTGTGCATACCACTCTATCAGTGTTACAGAGAGCGAACAATTCATGAGTTTAAGCCGTATAAGCTTATACAGGGTAAAACGGATTTATTGGGGTTTAAACTCTATTGGGAGTTGGGCATCTGAGTGTTAAAGACAAGAGCATTTGAGTAAACTGCTTTCAGTTAAGCCTGCAGCTGTTTGGGGCAAGTAATTCAGACCCTGGGTCTTTGTTAGAGCAGACGGGCATGTCTGTCTCAGCAAAACAGGGTGCTGGGGCCCCGAGCTGGCAGGGAAAGCAGGGGCAGAAGTAGTCTTGACACATCAGGTGTCAGATCCCAAGGGGGGTTCTATGATTCAACCCATCATACTCTGAGTGCCTCCAGAATTTGAAGTGATCATTAAAGTCTGACTTTCACGAAGAATGAAAGAAAGGGATCTAGGAAGAGGTAGCTGAAGGAATGACCGATGGGTAACTTTCTGTGAAACAGCATGAGAAGAACATTGATTATGGGAGCAGAATAACTAGATGAGAAAAGAGAGGTGTGAAATATCATTGTTTCCATCCACAGCCTGGACAAATCTTTGTCAGGTGCAAGAACTAATAAGAGGAGAAGTATGAACAAGTTGTTGGGCTTTGTCTATACTACAGATCCTATGCCAGCTCAGTCCGCTACTGTAGACACTGCATATGCTGATAGAGGGAGGAGTTCTATGGTAAAGGAACACCTCCTCCCTGAACAACATTAGCTATGCCAGGGGTTCTCAAACTTCATTGCACTGTGACTCCTTCTGACAACAAAAATTACTACACTATCCCAGGAGGGGGGACCGAAGCCTGAGCCCGCCTGAGCCCCAGGCCAAGGCCCGAGCCCCACTCCCTGGGTAGGGTGTGGGGGGGAACCAAAGCTGAAACCTGAGGGCTTTAAGGGGCTATAACCTGAGCCCCGATGTCTAGGGCTGAAGCTCTCAGGTTTCAGGTTCAGCCCCGGGTGGTGGGGCTCGGGCTTTGGCTTCAGCCCCAGGCCCAAGCAAGTCTAAGCCAGAATCGGCAACCCCATTAAAACAGGGTCACGAATCACTTTGGGGTCCTGACCCACAGTTTGAGTACCACTGAGCTATGCCAATAAAATCCCTCTGCTGACAACATAGTTGCATTTACCCTGACGAATTTGTCTTTATAACTATGTCGCTTGGGGGTGTGTGGTTTTTCATACCCCTGACTGGCAGAGTTATATCAGTAAATGTTTTAGGTGCAGACCAGGCCTAGAAATTTTATATCCATATCTTCCTAGAAAGACAGACTAAAACAGATACCATGATCCCCATTTTACTGATAGGTTACCTAGGTTATCCATAATGTCTGGATATCTCACAATGTTTAATATATGTACCCTCACAACAGTCTGTGAAGTAGTGAGGGAAGTACTAATGTTTACATACAGTGCACTGAGGCAGAAAAAAACTCAATGATTACCTAAGGTCACACAGGATAATCTGTGGCAAACAGGCAATTGAACCTGGCAATAAGTCCCAGTCTTTGGCCCTGATCACTGGGCCATCATTCCTCTCCTGTAAAAGGAAGACATTTTTAATAACTTATCCAAGTGTCCTGGAACCCAAGCAAAATGGCAGGAAGGTATAATAGCCTGCTTTACATCAGAGTGAATCCCTCTGGAAACAAGGAGCCCAACTGGCAAAGGGATGGAGCTGTAAATTTATATTTCACTTCTCAAATAAGAATGAATCTAAGACCAATGTAATTTGTTATGGGTTTTTCTTCAAGAAACAAATTTGATGCTGTCACTGTCTGACTGTGGTGTTAGCACACTATGCCAGATAAACCAGACAATATAATTTGCAAACATATGAGTTAGAGTTAGGATATCAGGCCAATGGGTCACCACTAGATTGGATTACAAAGTGACATGCTACTAGTACAGCTTGCTGAATTGCATTAAATATTTGGAATGTATTGTTTTTTTTAAAAAACAGATCCATTTTCAAATCCCTTAGAATTGGGTGTTTTCCCTGTAAGAAACTTAAAATTATAAACTGTTTGCAATTTTTCTATCCATTGGCAGCTCTGTAATAAACATGCAATTCTCTGTAAGACATGGGATACTCTGTTTATGCTAAGGCACTCTATGCTTTCCACACCAGAAAATCAGAAAAGTATGTATTGGCATCTGGAAAGAACATACAGTGGTGATTCATGAAAGGAATGTATCAGAGTCTATTCTTCAACCAGTGGGGCTTCTGCCTGCATCCTATCTACCCATGAGAACATTTATCTGTATAATGCAAAGTGCTTCACATGTAAAACAAAATAAGCACAACTTGGCTTTTCCCTTTTTTGGGGAGGCGGCCTGGGGGTGGGAGGAAGGAGAAAAAAGAAGTAATTGCTGTTGTGGTCTTTTCCCATAATACACAAGTAAAACATGTGCATCACAAGAAAGCTTGGGCTGAATGTCACAGAAATTCTAAATGATGCATTCATTTTTTTCCAATTCTTACTCTTGTGATCATGAACTAGGAGTCATCTTTGCCTCCTTCCTCTCTTGTGACCTACACATACAGGTTGTGTCCAGATCTTGCCACTTCTTCCTCCGTAACATTCCTAAACCCACTCAACCCATCTTCTTTCTGCTCAGATAGCCGAAACTATCAGATAGGCCTCCATCATCTCTCACCTTGATTACTGTGCATGCTTCCTCTCTGGCTCTAAAGATCACATCACCCTCTCCCTGTCAATGAGTTCAGAACTCCAAAACCTAAATCATTATCCCTGTCCCATACCCCCTTTCCTCAGATCAGCCCTTCTTCCCTTTGCGTCATTGGTGCACCCTATTTCACTACAAGTTTAGGCTTCTCATCCTTACTTTCCAGGCCCTTCACAATTTTGTCTCTCTCTACTTTGTCTACTTCTGTCTCCAAAAGATTGCTCTTTAGAGGTATTTGAGTGCCTAAAGTACATAGGCACCTAATTCCCAATAGGAGTTTGAAAATCTCACTAGGCACCTACCTGCATCTTTAGGCACCTAAATACTTTTAACAGTCTAGCCCTTACTGCTTCAGTCCATATGGCAGGCTTGTCAAAAACCAGCAGGTTTTTGTGATCAGATCCCCCACTACCACATTCTGCACCAGAAACACTGGCTGTTGCATTCCAAAGATCTGTTCATTTGAAGGAAGCACATAATCCACCCACTTTGGGCCATCTGATAATCTCCTGTGCATACAGAACAACTGCAGAAATACAGTATCTACATAAAAAAATCCTGCATGTATCCCCAGCAAAATCCTGTCCTAACCACTCACCCAGATGCTGGATTGAGAGGTAGGGAATATATCAGGAACAGCAGAGCAAGATCCACCATCCCTCCACCCTGGGGCAGGGCAACACGATCTGTAATTCTTTTTACCGATCACTTAAAAAAAAACCAACCATGTACATTGTCTTAGAGTATGTCTAGACTGCAAATAAATAAATACATAAAGCCTCACAGAAGCAAGTCTCAGAGCTTGGGTCAACAGACATGGGCTTACAGAGCTTATGCTGTAAGGCTAAAACTAGCAGTGTAAATTTTTGTGGTAGGACTGGAGCCAAGGCTGGATTTCAGACCCAGGCTCCAGCCTTAGTGGGGACGTCAATGGACTCGGGCTCTGGAACTCATTGCCATGGGTCTTGTTTTGCAATGTAGACGTACACCCTTAGTGTCTGCTGCCCACTGCATTGTGTGTCTGGAAGTCTGGATGTAGAACTGATTGCATATGTGCAGCATATGGATTGACAAGGGGCATTTTAACCACAGCCCTCTCCCAGCACTCTAGTGAGTGCTAAGCGCATATACTGTCCTCCAGTCCCCTTGTAACCTCTTCTCCCATTCCCAAGTGAATCTTTTTTAAGGTTTACCAACTAGCACAACTAAGGAATTGTAAATAAGAAAAAGGTTAGCACCTCAGCATAGACTTAATATAGCCCCAAAGCAGCAACTTTAATAGCAATGGATGAGGATGAGAGTTGGCCAGAGGATGACAATTCCATTTCACAACAACTTTTGAGATTTCAAAATTTGTTTTTGTTCCACATTGGAATGAAAACAAAACTTTGTGAAGGAGTTTGTGGAATGGAATTGTCAAAATGTCCATTTTGGGATTGAAAAGGTCAGGTTTACGATCTCTTGTTCATCCTCCAGAAAGTCCACTGTGGACCTGACAAACCTGCCTGTTGAAATTGTGTCGAAATCCACACATGTTTCTGAAATGTTTTGCCTTCGACAAAACTGCAGATTTACTGCCCCTCCAACCGACGCCAAAAAAGGTTTTGAGCCAACTCTATTGTGGAATTTCATTTAATTAAGCCATATATGCATACACATATGAAACAGTAGCTGAATTAGCCATCTATTTACATATATAAATTCAACTTAAATATAGACTAAATTTATATTATGAAGTCAAACAGGACTCAAAGATTGGTCAAATAACAATGTTATACATTATAGTAACAGGATTCTAACTTGATTCTCATTATACCACATCTATTAACAAAAAGAATTGCAGTCAGAACACAAATGAATAACATTACCAAAAATTAGAAAGTATTTTAATAATTTTTCAATAAATGTGTTAGGATGATAGGGGAAATAAATGGCTATCTGCTGACCTAATAACCTCACCATATCCAAAACCAGAAAATAATTATTTATCAAAAGGATTCATTTTCTGCTGATTGTTAATATTAAACTTTATGTAACATATGAGAACCTAAAAATGGAGTAACCTGGGCTTGATTCTGAACTCACTAACACCGGTGTAATGAGGAGTAATTCCAGTGAAAGCAATGAAGTTACATCAATATAAAACACATATAAAAGAGACTGGAATTAGACCCTTTAAGTTGTTTCACTTTGATTAGTCTGCTATTGTAAATATGGTGTAGTCAAGGCTCCCTGTTCTCAGTAAGGCCATCTGTGAACAAACACATGGAGTCTGCATCCATCTCCTGCCACATTTTTGGCGGAGTTCCTTCACCATTCTCTCTCTCTCTCTCTCTCTCTCTCTCACACACACACACACAGAGCCACTTTCTGCCAGTCTGAGATCCCCTTCCTCACCTGTTCGTGAGGCTCTATAATCTTTTGTGGCCCTTGCCCTCTTATATGAGCCAGAAAGGCAGATGATTAAGCTGGAGCAGCACTCTCATGAGAGGAATGCTCAGTCTTTCAGAATATGCTGTAATTCCAATAGGCTTCTCTGTTCAGTCTCTCAGGTGGCAGCTTTCCAACCAATGGAACGAATATCTGAGACTTCTAGAACTGCTTCAGACTGTCTTGGAATATGCTCAATGTAAGACAAATAGAAGCAATGGTGATGTTGGTCCCTACTGCAAATCTCAATTCTCGGACCATTACCTGCCTACCTATGCAGCAGATACCATTTTACTTTACAAAAGCATAGGTAAGGTGTATTCTGGCTTCACCACAACTGTGTTTGTCCCCAGGGACAAGTAACTGGGGACCCCTGTGACTGCATGGATTGAAGTCCCTTCTTAAAGGATTACACCTCTCGATCCCTCTTGCCCTAGCAGCAGCCATGTGGTCAAATTATCCATGAAGTCCCAGGGAGCTCCTGTGTGTGCCTAGCAGAGGACAGCACCAACAACAGCTTTCTCTGTCTGGCAGGAAGGGGCTAGGGAGAGAGAATCCTCACTAAGGCAGAGGTGAGTGCATAAAAGTGGATCACCATGTATCCAGGAGAGTGACCACAGATGTAGAAGAGATGTCTGGGGCTGTAGAGCGTAAGTACTAAATTAAATACCCTCTCCCATTCAGGTAGGAGCAATAGCAGGGAGCCAGGCTTGATCTTGCTCCTCCACTACCAGGATCAGCTGCTGCCTGGAATCTAATTGCTTCTTCTCCACTGTGCAGAGAAGCAGTAGCAGAGGAATGGACTAGAGACTCAATCATCCACTTCCAGCATATTAGAGGATCTGACACTGCAAAGGGGACAGGGACTGACACTGAACTCCCTGCCCTCTACCCAGGGATGACTCCAGGGTTTTTGCCACCCCAAGCGGGGAAAAAAAAAAAGCCGCGATCACATTCGGCGGCTGCTCCACCACGCCGCTTTCTTCTTTGGTGGCAATTTGGGGCAGGTCCTTCCCTATGAGAGGAACCGAGGGAGCCACTGCGATGTCATCCTTTCCCCTTGGCCGCTCCAACCACCTGCTTGCTGAGCTGGTGTCTGGAGCCGTCCCTGCCTCTACCGCCACTAAATGAGGATCCAGAGGTGAGCCAGGGTCAAGAGACAAGCAGCTTTGCTGCAGCAGGTAATGAGGGATCAGTGGAGTGAGGAGAATCACAATTCTGCTAGTAGGGAGCAGAGCATCTCCACTGCCAATGAGAGAATGGGAGAATGCCTGCTGCTCTTGGTGGGAAACTGCTAGGGCGTGCAGACTCAAAACCCCATCTCTTCAGAGCTGTTCATCCAGAACCTTATTCAGACTGGCTTAGACCTGTATAGAGGGATGAGTCAAACTGGATCAGATCCACCTAGAGAGGAAGAGCAGTCAAAGACTGTATGTGCCAGAGAGGAGAAGCCTGACTTTTTGGGATTGGACTAGTGGAGCAACCCTGCATTTGTGGGGGAGCCAAGATATGCCTGTTTAGAGTCATAGACTTTAAGGTCAGAAAGGACCATTATGATCGTCTAGTCTGACCTCGTGCACAACGCAGGCCACAGAGTCTCACCCACTCACTCCTGTAATAAACCCCTAACCTAGGTCTGAGCTATTGAAGTCCTCAAATCATGGTTTAAAGACTTCCAAGGTGCAGAGAATCCTCCAGCAAGTGACACGTGCCCCACGCTGCAGAGGAAGGCAAAAACCCCCAGGGCCTCTGCCAATCTGTCCTGGAGGAAAATTCCATCCCGACACCAATATGGCAATCAGCTAAATCCTGAGCATGTGGGCAAGACTCACCAGCTAGACACCCAGGAAACAATTCTCTGTAGTAATTCAGATCCCAGCGCATCTAAAATCCTATCACAGGCCACTGGGCATATTTACTGATAATAGTCAAAAATCAATTAATTGCCATCATATCATACCATCCCCTCCACAAACTTGTCAAGCTCCATCTTTTGCCCCCACTGCTCCCCTTGGAAGGCTGTTCCAGAACTTCACTCCTCTGATGGTTAGAAACCATATAATTTCAAGTCTAAACTTCCTGATGGCCAGTTTATATCCATTTGTTCTTGTGTTCACATTGGTACTGAGCTTAAAAAGTTCCTCTCCCTCCCCGGTATTTATCCCGCTGATATATTTATAGAGCGCAATCATATCTGCCCTCAGCCTTCTTTTGGTTAGGCTAAACAAGCCAAGCTCTTTGAGTCTCCTTTCATAATGCAGGTTTTCCATTCCTTGGATCATCCTAGTAGCCCTTCTCTGTACCTGTTCCAGTTTGAATTCATCCTTCCTAAACATGGGAGACCAGAACTGCACACAGTATTCCAGATGAGGTCTCACTAGTGCCTTGTATAACGGTACTAACACCTTACCTCTACTGGGAATACCTCGCCTGATGCATCCCAAGACTGCATTAGCTTTTTTTATGGCATGTTGGCAGCTCATAGTCATCCTGTGATCAACCTGTATGTTCATATCAACTATGTGAACCTCTTAGGTGTGCAAAATAGATCTGGAATTGGCATGAGAAGATCCTTTTTGCTAGCATTTTGATGTTTCTGCTTCAGTTCCCAAATAATTTATAATAAAATTAATTGAACTTCTTCAGATCGCAAACCTTCAGTGAAGTGTTGAATTTCTTTTTTTTAATATGAACTGTAAGCCCCATGGGGCAGATTCTCAGCTAGTGTAAGTTGTCATCACTCCATTCGCACCTGAGACTGTGCCTCCATAAACGTACATCATGTGTACAGCATAGAACATTGTTTATACCAAAGAATTTAATTTGCATAATTTGAGGATACAGTGTAATTTTTCAGGAAAGAAACTGTGACTAGCCAGCAGCAATCTAAACAGTTGTTGAAACGGTATCCTAAAACTGGAAATCTATGGAAGCTTAGACATTTACTTCAATAATCACAGGATTGGGGCCTAAGTAAATCTTTGGCCAATGAGGTTGAATCTAATTGTGGATAAGTTTGCGTGTGTTCATGACAAATTGGGGAGGATATTCTAAGATGATGTCAGGATAAAGGGAGAAAAAAAGATGTGCCAAAAGATTAAACTATATACCTACATAGAGTGTGTCCAGATTTTTCAGCCCACTGCTGGTATTGATATGTTGTTTTGATGCTTTAATAAGGCTTCTTTAAAGATTATAGGACTGGCATTCCCCATTATGTAGTCATTTAGACTCTCAGACTACAATGACTTCACATGGGTGGACTACACAGAGCCCTTGATATCGGTAGGGCTCTATGCAGGGGCAGGAATCTGCCCACAAGAAGCTCATTGCCAGATTGGGCCTTTACACCCAGGCAATGTGGGTAAAAAGTTCTACCAAGTCAGAACAATAAGAGTTTTACCCTCACTTTTGACTCAGTTTTCACCAGAGTAAATGATGGCACAAAGCACAGAGCAATGGAGAACGAAGCCCTATGTAACGAATGTGTGCACATCTGGCATGATGTCCAGTTTTGCACTAGATGGTGTCACACAGAAATGCTTCCCAGACCAGCTCAAAACTGATGAAACTCATTCCTGTTGAATCACTGCAGTAATCAAATTGTTATCCCCAAAACACATGGTGCCTCATGATTTTGGCAGTAGATCCTGTGCTGTGGGAGATTCTGCCATTAATGGGAGCACAGATACTTCAAATGGGCATATAATAAACAGAAAATAAATTACCCCCTCTCTCTTCAAAAGAACTAATCAAGTACTACAGGAAAATGAATGTAAATAAAATATTGATTAAGAACTAAAAGGATTTTAATTATATTACTTACAGAAATAATTTAATTTAACCTAAACAGACAACTGGGAGCAGATATTTTGCCTAAGCATTCTTCAGATCACTAATTAAAATTTCCAGGAGGACATTTGAGTTTAGTGTCTGGATCTTAAAGATAAATAGTGTTTGTGTTTCTTTTCATTACATTTTTATCAAGGTTTATGCAGGGATGAAATGTAATTTTGCTTGTGCTCTCTTTAAAATAATATGATGACCTGGATGTTTCATACTCCATGCTTATCTTTTAATACGGGAAAGTTGAAAAATAAAACAGGATTTGGATTGGAGATGTGTCACACATATTTCCTTTTCATGGGGATTTATATCTACATTGTTTATGGGATCATGCATGTAAAGGCTTTTTGTTTTGTTTTTGCAAGAGAAAAACAATTACAGCGTTGGGGCCCCACCCTTGTTCCCAATGTGGGCATTTTGTCACTAACTTCAGTGAGAACAGGATCAGATCCTTTACTTTAAGCCTTAAGGACCTGATCCAAAGCACACTGAAAACTCATATAGACTTCAGCAGATTTTGGGTCGGGCCCCAAGTGCCTGAAGTATAATGAAGGACATCAGTGAATCTATATCTTTTGTTTTATATAGCATTTGGCTTTCCATGCTTCCTCCTGCTTTACAACAGGTTATTTACTAGACTTCTGATTATTTATTTCTACATTATTAAATGGGAAAGAGAGTCAATAATAATCTAATAAATAGAATTGGAAAAAGTCGCATAAAGAGGCATCTCATTTTCAAGATTTCTTTAAGAATTCTTCATAGCTACCAATTCTGTAGAGATTCTTTATCTATCTACAGCTGTAATTTTACAAATCTGAATAAATCTCTCCTCTTCCCCTCAGGTGGGGAGAAGAAGTGCTCTGTGGCCTCTCATGTGAAAGGTGAATGATAGGCTTCTGTTGAGTTACTCCACCACTACCTCACACATGAAGAAGAGGTGAATGAATTCTCCCCTGAACTTCTTTATCCTCAGATTAGGAAGGAGGTAACAGAGAGATTCTTCCTCCTTGTGGATGGGAAGGATGTAAAACTGAAGCCCTTCTGGAGTCCACCAACAGTGGGGAAGAAGAATGTGAAGGGGAGACAAAGGAGAGGGAACAAAGATGAAGAAAGGGGTGGGATAGAAGACTGTGATGGGCTGCAGAAGAGAAGAGGGTACAGAGAGAGTGAACAGACAGTAGGAAATATGAAGAGAAGGATAGACTGATGAGAGAAGATGGAGGAAAAAGGGTCTCAAAAGGAGGACAGAGAGAACAAAAGTGGTGAGAGAACATAGAGAAGGAAAGAGGAAAAGACCAATCAAAAAGGAACACAAAGAAAAGAAGCACAGGGAAGGAGGGGGCTGACTGTGTAATCTTTTCACACACTGGGGAACAAATGAGAAGTACCCAGGGAAGTTAGCTCATGTAAGGACCAGGCACTAGAGCTCAGGGATAGAAGAGATGGAATGTGTAGAAAGTGATTAGGAGAGAGAATCAGGATAGGGAGAGATGACCAGGAAGGAGATGGAGGGCAGCAGTGGAGGCTTATTAGTTTGGTTTTCCCTCTGGAGGGTACGAGATGGCCCCCCAGTTTTTTTGCTTATT
Source organism: Gopherus evgoodei (assembly GCF_007399415.2). Lineage (NCBI taxonomy): Eukaryota > Metazoa > Chordata > Testudines > Testudinidae > Gopherus > Gopherus evgoodei. The sequence continues at coordinate 39,647,229 of NC_044330.1, forward strand.
GTATAGGTTCACAATATTTGTTTTTGGTAGAGCTTCTTTGTAAGGCTTGTCCTGACTTGTGGGACACTGACAAGGATATGGGTTTTTGCTATAGTGACTAACATTTTTATTACAGTAGCGCCTAGAGGCTCCAACAGAAATTGGTTCCCTATTGTGCTAGGTGTTCTGCAAACAAGTAGTATGAAACAATAATCTCTGCCCCAAAGACAAGACAAAGAAAGGGGGGAGGGGAAATAGAGGGGTGAAGTGAATTAACTAAGGTCACACAGCGGGGCAACAGCAGAGCCAAGTAGAGTACCTGTGGCCTTCCAACTAACCCAGTGTCTCATCCTCTGGACTACACTGTCTCCGACTAGCCCAAACTTCCTCCATAGACTAGATATGGGTAGCATATGCCATATTGCAGTTGACACATAGTGTATAGGCTGTGCATTTTTTAACGGAAATGCATAACTGTCTCAAGCATTACATGAATCAGTAAAATCAATCAGTTAGTAGAACAAAAGGCATCTTTTCACCATTTTATCTGAACATGTTTAAAATAACTACCCTGGTGTGGTTATATCAGCTATTCAGCCTTCTGTGGTTTATAAACTAAATTCCATGAAGTCTCCTCTGTATGATACTGTCACAAAAAGCTTTGTAAACTCAGGTCCTCTCTGTTCTGCATAGGCATTAAAGATCTCAAGGCAGTTTTTATTGATGAGAGTGTGGACATAGGAGGGGTTACATTGCATGTAAACCAAGTGTGTGTGTGCTTACATATGTGAAGAGGTATATGAGAACTTTGGAGAAAGGGAGAGCTGTGTAGTGTGTTGACTGACTGTTTGTTGTGTGTGGTGCATGTACGTGAAGCTGCAATATTAAGAAGTTGAGAGTGAAGTTGAAACATGAAGTGTAAGTTAAAGGAAGTGTTTGATCTGCTAGATATTTAATGATGTATGGGGAGTCTGAGGTGACATTTGCAAATGTAAGTTGTATATTCTCTTTTCTTTTCTTGACCCTGTCTGAAAAACAATATTTTCTACCACCAGCCAACCCCAGGCAGAAAAAAAGAAGAGGCAGAATTCTCACATTTAAATCACATTTTCCTTTCTTCTTTGGGTCAGCCCCACTCCATTATTTTAACCTTTATCTGTCTCCCTTTGTATGTGTGTTGTATACACACTGAAAAACGTAATAGTCAAAAGATAGACATACCTACTATAAAATATGGTTTGTATTTAATCATGTATGGACTTTTGTTAAGAAAAGGTTGAAGAAATATGTGGGGTCTTCAATACTCCTTTTTTATTCCATGTAAAGTGAATATCTGTATAAACAAGTCACATTCTTCACTATGATTTGTGTGGCAAATTCAGCCCCATTTTTTCTATTCATGAAAATTCCTGATCAACTTTCTAATGAATTTGATTTGGTTGTTTTTTTGTGGAGAAAAATTGTTCCGTCCCAACATTTACTAGTGTAAGTGGGGGAATGGTCCCACTATTGTGGGGAACTTTCCTGTGTTATACACTACCCCGGTGAAATGGGATAGCAAAAGATTCTGAGTCCTTGCTCCCACTTCCTTTACCCAGAGGTCTGCCTGACCTCAAGGGCTCCCCTGCCATTCTCCTGTGTGGCAGAGTCCTTGTAACCCCAACAAGGCTGGGCCCAGAATTTCTGGGGGGCTCGCCCCCCCAGCCTAGGGCAGGGGCTAGGGTGTCCCCACTCCGGGGTGCTCTCCCTGCACTGGATGCTTCCCTAATCCATTGATCATTACATACAGTTCAAAGCAAATACAATGTATTAAACAGCAATCAAAAGAAAAAAATGGGAAAGGTTAAAGGAAAACACGTGACCTCCCCCCCACCCCCCGTGGCATGGGGATATCACAACCAGCGTCTCTGGAATGTAAGGGAAGTTCAGCCTGTTCCTCACAAGTCCCAGGCCTCCTGCCCAAGCACTGGTTGTGCTGCAGGGATGCTGTGGGTTGGACACTTGCTCTCGCAGTGGCCACACGCTCTCAGGCTCTAGGTGGCAAGATCCTTTTTCCCAGCATCGCCTCCGCACCATCAGGGTTACGATCCCTCTCCAAGTGTGGCCTGCAGGGCCTCTTGGCTGAGGGCATCTCCCTGCACTGGTCCTGCTGTCCAGGTTCCCCCTTGCTCTCCCCAGCTGCTCACTGCACCCTGCTCCAGACTGCTCCAGCCTCAGCTCCAGCTCTGCTCTACCTCAGCACTGCTGCTGTTGCTGGTGCTCTGCCTCCAGCTCCCTGGGCTGTTTCTCTGGCCCCTCTGGCTCTGTGTCTGCAGCCCTGCTCTCAACACAAGTCTGCTCTGTGGGCTGCTTCCGTGACTGCTCCCAGCTCTGACCTGCGTCCTGGGCTGCTTTTCTGGTCCCTCTGGCTGGCCCAGCTCTGCTCCCCAGCTCAGCTTGGGCCCTGCTTTCTCCTTAGCGAGGCCCCACTCTGTCTGACCCAGGCAATTCCCTGGAGGATGGGACTGCCCACCCCCAGCCTCCTGACTCCCTAATTAGCCTGCCTGTCCTGTCAATCAGGCTGACCTAGAGCATTGGCCTCTCCCCATTGTTCCTGGGGATTGTCAGTCTCAGGATCCTGATTTCCCATCAACCCTTCCCCTTTCTTTTGGTATAGGAAGCTAGCCATCCAAAATACCCCCCTGAGTTTTAGTAAGGAGAGAACAGTTCCCTTACAGGAGCATACATAAGAGCAAAGTTTTCTTCATGTGAAAGATCATTAAACATGAACAGAGCTGAATCAAAATGCCATTCTGAATTCACAAAAATGTCTGCGAATGACTTCTATGCCCATTATAGCCCAAACTATGTCCTTAAGTACTTTTGCTGAATCGGGGCCTAACTGATGAGCTCTAGTATAAAGCTTGATGGGAGAGAAAGGATGATCCTGTGGTTAGAGAATCAGTCTTGGATTTGGACAACTGAGGTTCATTTAATTCCCTGCTCTACTACAGACTTCCTCATGATGACCTGGGGACAAATCACTTAGCATCTTTGTGTCCGAGTGCCCCATCCTTAAAATGTGTATTGTGGTGAGGATAAATATATTAAACATTGTAATTCAGCGCCCAAACATGTACCTAAAATAGATGACCAATGACTACAACCTGCACTGCTAACAGAATATTACAGTACTTCAAAGAGTGCTTAAAAGCAAATGATGCAGCACGGTGACTTGTGTTCTGTCCTTTGAACCTGATCAGATATAGCATGGAGATCATTCAAAGGGCCAGAACCTACTCAAGTTAAAGTAGCATTGACCTCAGTGGGAATTTTGTCTCATTGAAGAGAACCTAGAACAAACCTTTGTATGCAATTGAGTTCTAAAGTGATCTACACATCAATGGATTTTATTTTAAATCAAGTATGTTAGGGATTACAAGTTGGCTAAGAGAGATCGTAGCGTAGAAGAAATCAGATACAAAATACGGTTTAAGTGGCTGATGCTACAGGATGAAGCTGTGTACTTGAAATTATAGTACCATTTTATTAACAGGATTTGTGGGTTTTTGTATCTTTGAATTCTGCTACCATTCTGGTACAGCCTCTGATTCTGCTTATCTCTTGTTACAGGTTGGTGGAGATATGTTTGTAATTTTTCCTTTGAAATATTTGCACTTATGCACAAAAGTAAATCCAGAATCCAAATAAATCACTGCAAGGATGTACTGGTTAACAATACGTCTTACCTGAATGTGCCTAGTTTGCCTGCACATTTGCCCCTTCATTTATATGGCTGACAACATATCCTCTCAGCAGCACAAAAAAGGTAGCCTTTGTATTGTGACCCTGATGTGACCTTTCCATAAAGACTTTGCCAATTCATGACTTTCGTAAGTAAGGTGACAGAGGACATGACCATAAAAATAATCGGACTGGGTATTTTCCCCATGTTCCTAGTAGTTTATCACCATCAAGTGATTGTTTGAAGGGAGTTGGGTGGATACTGAAAAAAAAAAATCCCCATTAGGATTCATTCACTCTTTTAAGCCAAATCGCTGTGATTGTATTTGCTTGTTCTCTGTAAATATCCTAGTGAGTGATTTTACTATCAGGGATATTATCATAACATCAGACTTTCAGAAATATTTCAGACTTTTCCTAGGAAATGTAACAGAAGCCTGTCTGGTCTGGCTTTGGGCCTATCCACTGCCTCAATTTCCTTCTCTGTCAGGTTTTCCCAGCTTTCAGCATGTTTATTTTACTCAGGTGCCTTAATCACAAACTGCTTTTATTTTCGCAGAAGGCCTGTTCCTAGCAATGTGCTCCTCTGTCACGTAACCACTAATTTCCTTCACCCGGACAGGTGAGCTACATCTGGCACAGGTGCAGCTGAGCCCTAGACTACTGGGAACTGGGAAAATATTATTATGTATTATCTGTATTCCAGTAGCACCTAGAAGTCTCAGCTGAAATTAGGCCCCATTGTGCTAGGTGCTGTACTTATCCATAGTAAGAGAGAATCTCTGCCCTGGAAAGTTTATAATCTAGGGCACCTAAATAAGTACTTTCAACAGGATTTAGATACTTTTGAAAATGCCGCCCTAGACTATCTTTCCAGCTTAAGTCAAATGGTGTAGTTTAGCCTTGCTTTAATGGCTGTGCAGAGTTCACTCCTCAGAGCTCCCACGATCAGTAATTGTGCCCATTCTTTGCAGGATGGATGAAGGTGGGGAAGGGAGTTTCCTTCTGCCCCTCTTACACCGTGCACCTACAGTGAGGTCAGACACAAGCTGGTTCTCTATATCCTGGACAGATCCAAGCACATTTCTGATGCTTACATAGTACATAATGATGATAATGTATTTAAGATTGTGAGTGTTCACACAAGAACTCTCATTCTGTGGTGTATGCTAATCCAATAAGGTGACAGAAACTTACCATGTAACATGTGTCCACTCAAAACAGGTTTAATGTTAAGTACTGACTATTTCTGACGGAATGCTCACGAACAAGTTGCAGTTGAAAAAATATTTGTAGAAGTTATTCAGAGCCTAATTTCAAATAAGACATGAATATGAGAAGCTATTATTTGTTGGTACACTTTTTACAAACAGGAAAAGAGCTAAAATTAGTTTAATAAATTACTCACCCAGCTCTAGTGTGTTGGCCTTAGTTATTTTGTCATCTTAATTCCCTGTGCTCTCTCTTTTGCTGTTCAAAGTCAGTTTTCACATCCGGTAAGGCATGTTCTGAGATTTTAGCAGCTCCTGTGGAGCTATTATCTGACTCCTCATTGTTGCAGGTATGAATGGGGAAAAGTCAATTATTGTATTCATGACTGTAGTGGCTTTTCTTTCTATATAAATGTCAATTAATCCTAGGTCACTTATATGTACTTTTTCAAGGATTTCAGTGCTTGATCCTTAGCTTGTGTGGTTGTCCTAGAGATCTCCCTCAAGCTGTGTAGGCAAAATCCTCAATCAAGAAGGAAAATTCCAGAATTTATGAAGTAAAGAGATTAAAATTTAGTTTGTAAAATAATGACCAGACTTAGATACTGCGATTTCTTGTAAGAGATCCATCAACCCAGTTTTGTAGCAGTGTGGTTTGTTTATGACCTCCTAATGATTTTACAATTGGTTTCAAATCTCCTTTTTGTGGAACAAGATGGCTATTCCACATTCCTTATTTAAGATGTGCGAGACAAACTCACCCATACTCTTTAATCTCTTGCTGTAAATGATGCATTTCTTAAACATTGCCTTCCATTTTCTTAGATTTTTTTTATGGAACTGTTTAGTCTGTTTACCGCTTTGCAGTGTGTGTGATTGTCATTACATTTTATCATTACATTTTCTCTGTGCTCTTATCGTTGTGTTCAATCGACAGTGATTACCATAAATAAGATAAGAAGAAAGGAAAATTGATTTGAAAAATAGCTGCAAAGACAGATACAGTATTGTATGAAATGGAGATAGTTGATCATGAAGGTCTAGTAAAACATAAAGATGAATAAGAATCACTTTCAGAACATTCAAAGCCATGTCCTTCTGCTATATGGGGGTCAGTGAAAGCAATTTTAACTGCCATATTTCATGCCATAACATTATAATGGTCCAGAATCCCCTTTGTATGCTTGAGTGATGAAACAATATAATTATATTATACAAGTAGTAATTATTCAAGATACCAGAATTTTAGAATGCTAATCTATTTCAAGGAACTTAAAAAGAGGGTTTTTAGTTATGCAAATAGAAAGAGAATAAGGAAGGAAAAGGTTTGGCAGCTAAGCAATGTGGATGGGAAGGAGTTTAAAACTAATCTAGGTATGGTCCAAAAACTAAATAAACACTTTGCCTTGGTTTTCAGTAAGAATGATAATATGGAACATGTAAATGAAAGCAGTATAGCTGATGGAAATGAGTGTCTAGAAATAGAAATGTGCACACCTGAGGTAGAAGTATGGCTTAAAGAGCTCAATGCTTTCAAACTGGGTGGACTGGATAATTTCCATACCAGAATGCTGAAAGAACTGGCCTGTGAGATCGTTACACCAGTATCAAGAATTTTTAATAAATCTATCTATTTTGGGGAAGTATCATATGATTGGAGAATAGCTAACATCATACCTATATTTTTTAAAAAAGGGGGAAAAGTCATGTAGGTAATTGCAGACCTCTTAGTCTGACCTCAGTAGTGAGCAAGGCTTTAGAACAAATTGTGAAGGAAAAAATATTTAAATGAATGGAGGTAAAAGGCAAAGGGGATGTAATGAAAAATGGGCTTACCAAAAGTAGGTCATGCTAGACTAACCTGATTTCCTTCTTTGAGAAAATAACTGATTTTTTAGATAAGGGAAGTTCAGTGGAACTAATATACTAGGGGTATACACTGCAATAAAACACCCGGGGCTGGCCTGTGCCACTGGGCTCAGGCTGCAGGGCTATAAAATTGTAGTGTATGTGTCCAAGCTCTGGGACACAGAAGGCAATGGGTTGTGCTGAAAGATGAATTGTTGGATTGGAGGGAGGTTACCAGCAGAGTTCCTCAAGGATCAGTCTTAGTCAATATTTTAGTTAATGACTGTGGCATAAAAAGTAGGAGTGTGCTAATTAAATTTGTAACAATACAAAGTTGGGATCCATTGTCAAAATGGAGGAGGATTGGAATATTATACAGGAAGATCTGCAGGACTTTGAAGACTGGCATGACAGAAATGGGATGAAATTCAATGCTAAAAAGTGCAAGATCAAGTATTTAGAATCCAATAATAAGAATTTCTGCTACAAGCTGGGTCTCATCAAGTGGAAGCAACAGAGGAAGAGAAAGACCTGGGTGTGTGAGTCAATCACAGCATGACTATGAACTACTAATGCGTGGCTGTGAAAAAGGAAATGCCTCCAATAGTATATAGGTATTTCCAGGTATAAGGCACTGAGGTAAGATTTCATTTGGAATATTACATACAATTCTGGTCACTCATGTTCAAGAAAGATGACTTTAAATTGGAACAGATAAAGAGAAGAGCTACTGGGATGATCAGGGAAATGAAAGGCCTGTCTTATGAGAGGAGACTAAAAGAGTTTGGCCTGTTTAGTCTAGTAAAAAGAAGGCTGAGAGGTGATATGATTGCTTTTTAAAATTGATTGTGTGGGGTGGGGATAAACACAGAGAATGTGAATGTGAAGAGCTGATTTAAATTAAAATACAGTGTTGGCACGAGAACAGTTTATAAACTGACCATGAACAAATTCAGACTGGAAATTAAAAGATGGTTTCTAACCATTAGAGAGGTGAGGTTCTGGAACAGCCTCCTCGCCCACACCCCGCAGGAATTGTGGAGGCAACCAACTTAATCAGTTTGAAGAGACAACTGCACAAATATTTGAGTATGATGGGGTTGCTTTTGGTGGTAGGGGGCAGGGTTCAGCAGGCCTGGAATTCACTTCCGATTTCTGTCTTATGTTTCTAAAAGCTCATGCTTCAGGGTTTCAACCTGCCACAGGAGTGGTCAGCAAGGGATTTTCTTACCACCCCCTGTTGTTGTTGGTATTATTATTAATAATTTTGTCCTTGGTTTGCTTGAGGCCATATCTATGGTAACCCCTATCTGTCATAGTTATGTCTGACCTTTGACCATTGACTTGGCTAGGACCGTTAGGGATTAAATTGAAGTGGTGCTATTTATAGGATTGGGACGTGTTGTTTCCGAACTCCATACACTGCCCATATGATTATATTTCTGTTTGGTTATCCATGGGCCTGTTTAGAGTTACAGTATTGCTTCAGATCCATTTCTTCTCTTGTCTTCATTTGTAAGAGGATATTATGTTACACCAATGAATGACATCAACACCTATAATGACAGCTACCAAAATTGGTGAGCTCCCCTTCTATTTTGTTTACCTTTAATCCAGTCATAACTTGGTCAGCCACAATCTGGCCATTAATAAACTGTATACAAAGTGCCCATCCAGCAAAGTACTTAGTGCCCTATCCAGCAAAGTACTTAAGCGATGCTTAACTTTAAGCATGTGAGTAATTGTTTATTGAAGTTCTGCTTATAGATGGAAAAGATCTATCGGAGTCTCTTCTTCCTTGTAAATGTAGGATATAGGGCCTGACCAAAAGGCTGCCATGGGTTTCAGTGGGCTTTGGATCAAGCTCAGAAAGGATGTATTGGATATTAAACTAATACTGCAAATAATCTTAACCAAACATACTGTGACAAGGCAAGATGAATTCTAAGTGATGGGGGGAAAAATAAAACAAGTCTTTCAGCACTTTGTGTCTCTCACCAATGAAGGTTAGAGCATGCACACATATATCATACAAATATCTGGTAGCCTTTTTTTCTTATTTTTCTTTTACTCAAAAGTGGATTAATCTTCTACCAATTTCTGCTCTTATTACAATCCTGAATTTATTATAAGCATTAAAAATTCAGTATGGATATTTTTCTTTTGTTGTTATAGTCTATCATAAAAAGGCATTAATGTTGTGCCATTCTTCACTCTTATTTTATATAGTATATATATTATAGTGTATCTATATTGGCCCTAAGAATTCTGTTTCAGACTGTGAACTCAAAATAAGAAAGAAAACGGATCCAGAAAAAATAAGTTTTATGAAAAGGATCGTAATGGGAAAATGGTACAAAATTACCCAGCCTCCTCTATGGCAACTACTGCACAGAAGAATCTATTATTGTAGTTCTCCTTCAGCGCTGTAACAGGGTTCTTCTCAGCAGTTTGCATGAAAGTATGTTCAGTTAGTTGCTAAAGAAGAAGCAGATTATAACATTCTTTTACTAATCTCCTGCCTTTAATCAAGACAAATTGAAAATGTAATTAAAAAAGGCCATGCACAGCGGAAGCCAATACTATCATTCATTTTCTAGGGTCTTATCTTAAGCTTCTGTGTACACAGCACAATGAGGTGTAGCAATCTGTAATTCAATATAATTTTCCGTGGTTTTATTCTTTGACTAAGAGAAAGGTAAATTAATAACTGACGGGGGTGGTGAAATTGTTGCTTTATATGGAGACTCTGGAGAGGCTGTTTTATTCAGGTAAAAGATGGCAGAACAGTGATGCAACAAATGGTATATGTGCAGAGCTAAGCACAGAAAAATCTAAACAAACATTGCAAGGTAATTTTGCTCTGTTAAACCAGCATGTAATACTATCCATGTACACTATGTGTCACAGTCACGATCCTTATGGTATGTCTACCCTGCAGTGTAAACCCAGGCAGGGCCAGTGCTACCATTTTTGCCACCCCTAGGAAAAAAAAAAAAGCCACTTTGACTTCTGCCCAAACTGCCGAGGCAAAAAAAAAAAAAAAAAAAAAAGCCGCCTGGACTATGCTGCCCCAAGAACGGATGGAATGCCACCCTTTAGCATGTGCCACCCCAGGCACATGCTTCCTTTACTGGCCCTGAACCCAGAGTTAGTAGAACTTGAGTTAGCAGACCTTAGGTTTGTTAACACAGGGCTTGAATATCTACACTCATTTGTAACCCCAGATTAGGAATTGTTGAACCCTGGGTCGCATCCTGGGGATCCAGGATCTATACTGCATTATGGGGGCACAAGTCCAACCACTCACATCTCAGACTTCCTAGTGACCTCTCAAAATATGGCAACTCTAGCCCTTTGTTTGTGGTGCAGTGTGGGAAAATTTGACTGTCCAGAGGACAAAGAAAGTTGGCCCTTGGGATTGTGGGATACTTTTGTTGGACTTCCAGAGCATGAGTTTAGTGGTCTGCATCTACATTGCAAAGCAATAGGACTTGAACCCAGGGTCCCAGCTTGACTTAGGCTCTGACCCAGGGTCTGAACCCTGGATTAGCACAATTTGCATGTAGATGGAAGGGGAGGGTAGGCTTGAGTCTGAGTTTAAACCCTGGGCTTACACTACAGTGTAGACATACTCTATGTATTCTGTTGTATGTTGGGGTAGATTCAATCTCTCTCGATCTGCAACAAAATATAGCCTGTGTCATTTTGAACTGAAGAATCTTACTCATCTTTTAGTGTAGGCATATAAGAATACACTTATGTACAAAAAACGGTGTGTTAGACGACCATATATGGCCCTTAGAATTTTCTTTATTTAAACTACAGAAAATGGGCAATATTCTCTGCTTGATTCCAGTGAAGTCAAGGCAGTTACACAGCAGAGCACTATGTATTATATGACTAACCAATATGGTTCAGTCTGCAAGAAAAGTGAATATGGTAAATAATGATCTTTTTACTGAATGTACAATTTTCCTGATTGTTCAACCACATCCAGTCAATTCTGAGGCTAGCTGTCCCATTTAATCTTGCAGTGGACTTTGCTGTAACCATCATGTAGCCTGATCTTGCTCCCATTGGAGTCAACAGCAGCAGAACTTGGAATCATGATGTAAATTTCTCTGTGGGTTGCATCAATGAAAATCACAGCAAAAAGGCCTGTAAATATTTTATGTACGTTTTATAATTTGTCAGCAGCTGGAGAGATATTTTGAATTCATTTTAATTTTGTAAACTCATGCACATCTCCTCCCTGCTATATGTTAGAACTGTGGAGCATAAAATATGAACATCTAATTTTTGATTAAGCACATGCATGGGCACAATGAAAGCAGCTTCAGTGCTGGGTGATCTTCTTGACAGACGGGAGCAGGTGTTAATTGCTGCAAAGCAGGTTCTAGGAACATTGTAAAGTATTTCAGCCCTGGCTACTGTCTGAATAATTCATTCAAGGAGGCCCCTTTTGGAAAAAGTGGTATCTAGGATCTGTGACATAAAATCACACAAGAGGACAAATGAAAATATTCAAAACATCATAACAACAGTGAAATCTATGAAAACAAGGATGTGCAGCACTTGCAGTTTAGAGGGGCCCTGACTGCAGTGTAATTGCAATCAGATTTTTTTTCGGCCTAAGCAGTAGGATACTATAGTCTGTGTGATCGTATTAATTAAATGAACACCTCTGGTGCAGGGGGTAATTCCAAGTTTTTTTTGATACATCTGAGAAGCTCAATAATCAGCACTTTCACACAGCCTGAAGAATCTAATAATGGTGGTGGACTACAGCCAGGATTTATACAGTGCTTTTATCAAAGATGTGTCCATAATGGACCACTGCATCCAAACCACTCTGAAGTCCAGGGAAGTTCAGATCCAGATCTAAACATCGTGTCTTGTCTTGTGTGTAGAATGAGCCAGAACTGAGAATTGAATGCAAATACCTCTGAATTTTGGATAAATTTAGATTTGGATCCAAACTTTGCATGACTGGGATCCTCTCTTGTCATTATACACTGGATCACACAATACTCTGGAGCCAGAAGTAGTAAAGTAGGGTAGCACTATAGAATTGTGTACTATGACATTTATATGTGAGGGAAATGTGTATGAGGATAGAGATAAGTAAAATTAAAAAATGAAATTAAAAAGCAGTACAGTTGTAATTAAGTTTGAGTGCTTAGCTACTATGGTAATGGGTATTCTATAAATTGGAGTGTGTGTGTGTGTGTGTGTGTGTAAAAGTTCAATAACTGGGAAAGGAATTGTGGGTGGTGCTTGGTGTCAATCATGGGACAGAGAGGAATTTTTTTTTCTTATTCTTTAAACTTCATCTTTGGGTGAAAAGTAAGAAATGATCATGCACCAAGGGGCTCTGTTTCCCTTAACCCGGCACCACTAAACATTCAGATCTATATAGTGATTGCATAAAAGGATGTCCCTCTTACAGTCAGTGGAGTGGTATTTCCACTCCTTTTAGTTTGAGTGGTTTAGGCTAAGTTTTGGGCTCAAGTTTAATTTAGGACTCTGTTCGGATTACACAGTGCTGGTCACTTTAACTGTTCATCTGATATGTCTCCAGATGATGAACATCTTCCTCTTAAACAATGGAAAAATGGAAATTTGAGTTTTATCTAAACTAGAACTAGCAAATAGACCCCATCTGGATTTGGGTCCAATCTGGAACCCAAATCATTAGGTTGAGTTTAGATCCAGAGATTCAAAACTTTAAATGCCTCCAAACTCTAATGTGTGGAGCTTTGGCAATGTGATTTTGGCTCATCTCTGATATTTTCCTTTATATCATCTGAGCTTTGTTATTTAGGATTAAGTAAACATGAAGCTGTTCTGTTTTTTTTGCTCAGAGTTCATAAATTGTTGGTTTTTTAATCAGCTTAGAGAAATTTGTGAACCTGAATTGTAATAATATTTAACCAAGCTGCAAGAGTACACTGCACTCCAGAGCAAAAGGCTTGTGTCTCATACAGGGATCACAGTCCATTAAATATTATTTAACTAAGAACCATAGGCAGTAAAAGCCAGTTAATGAAACCCCATGCGCATTTCATTTTTATCCACAAAAACAAAACAAAAGCCACCTGACAATACAGCAGCCTGTAATTATCACATGAGCTGAATTGTAAGATTTTCAAATATACTTAAGACTGGGTGCAATTTAACTAAAAGACAGCCAATTAGCACCTCTTTCAAAGTGCTAAGTGAATGTGTTCCCTTTGAAGTTAGAAATATTAGGGGAAAATTGGCTAATTTAATCTGGTTTCATACTTTCCGTTCAAAGTAAAATATATACAAATGGAGAGGAGTCAATAAAAGGAAACCTAGTACGTGTTGCATTTTCAGCATACTAAGCATCCCTTATTGTTAGGGAAAAGAGAGAATTAAAGGTATTTGTGATCTGACAATTTTTTCAGCACATTTAAAATCCTAAACATTTGGGTAAAACTTTTTGAAGTCTACCAGGGCTAGTTAGTAAAAACATTTTAAAACTTTATTTGGAGACCCCAGAGAAGAATTCAGCACAGACGCAAACAGAGCCAAACCACATGGCTCATTCCCGAGCTCAGATTCCAGCACTTTATTTGAAGTCCATAGTTTCCATAATAATAATAATATTCAGAGAACCCTAATTTACACATTGCCAGTGAGCCATATTGTGTTATTCTTTGTAGCACCAGGGTGCATTGTTCATGTCACATTACATTTTGTGATACAATTAAAGTCATGGGCTGAGTCTGATGCAGCTGTGTGTGATTGTCACAAAGTACGTCAAGTATTTAAAAAAATGTTTTTTAAGAAGGTTAACTAAAAGAAAACTGTGGTTGTTTTTTTTCCTCAAGGTGGGATATGTTTAAAAGAATGGTTTTTAGTTAAGAACAAACACAGCCTGGGTCTCATAAGATTTTCAGCATGTTATTTCTTGAGTAATAATGTTTTAATCTCACATTACACTTTCATCAAGGATCTCAAAGCCATGTATAAATGTTAATTAATGAAGTCTCACAATCTAAAAATAATCTGATTGAATTAAGAAAGGGAAAATATTGGTATAATATCAAAGACACTATCTATCCTGTGATCAATTAGTCTCTGGAATAGTCTCCTAAAGAAAGTAATGGAAGCCCATTGCTCGGTACCTTTAAAACTAGACTTGCCACAATAGTAGTAAATGTACAATAAAGAAATATCTCACTGATGATCTGATGCCTAATTTTCATAACCAGAGTCTGATTCTATAATTAACTCTGAGTGGTAGAAAAGAATTACTTCCCCCATTTTACACATAGAAATCAGAGATGTCCAGGGAATTCTCCAAGATTGGGTGATGACAACACACATAAAATATGGATTTTAGTAATAATAAGTACCAGTAATTAATTATAGTTATGTATATCAGTCACAATTATAGGCCTGAATCCCTGAGAGAGCCAGCAGAAGCTACTCCTGTGCTTTGCAGAGATGTGATTTCACATTGGAAAAACAGCTACCTGACAGACAGCAGATTACTGAGCTGAAATGCTGGACTCATTGAAGCCAATAAGAGTTTGCCATTGATATCAACAGGGTCAGGATTTCTCCTTTGGTATATTTGTGATACAGGAATTACCCCTTTACCTTTCTGTGTGCTGGTTTAAACGGAGGTATAAATGTTCTAAACTTTTAAGATATATATTTCTTATATATGTTTTACTTGACACAGTAGCCTGATGAGACAATGTACACATTTCTTAGGAAATCTAACTTATATAAAGAACAGAAATAGATCAAAGTTACCTAAACTATATGGTGTATATATTTATTTTTTTAAATTAGACACTATCCTTTGGATACTATCCTTCCAAGGATTAATACAAGAGGAAATGTTGCTGTTATAAGATCATAATGACATATTGCAATAAAATATAATCGTTAATTTTAAATTATGACTGGACTAAGATATAACCTTGGTAAATGAATACACTTAACAGATAATGACCATTTGATTAAGACCATTTGAAGTCAAAATATCTTTCTCAAAGGTGTGCTAAATCAAACAAGGTGAAACTTTTACTCTGTGTTAAAATCTTCAAGATAAACCCAAGAAAAAATTGTTGATAGAGAAGTTGAAGATTTATATAGCTGTTTCATAGTGTTGTAAGTTGGTAACGTTGAACCAAGCTTAGGCCCAGGTTGTGATTCCCTTATTCATGTTGGATAGTATCATGCACCAGGAGTTAGGAATGCTTGCGCAGTCAGGTGCAAATCAACATGATCAAGTGCATCACAATCTTAGCCTGCTAGAGAACAGATGACATAAGTGCCTTATATTGGTTATATTACTAGTGAAAATAGAGAGACATTAGAAGTAGCTTTGAATCATCAAAAGTGACCTACTGAGAGGTGAAGACTAGGGAGAGGGGAGCAGCCTTGTGTTGTTTCAGAGTTTACACCATTTATTTTCATATTATCTTTCAAGACTGATTTCCATTTTAAATAATTACATGTAATATGTTTCCCCTTTGCACCAGAAAGCTAAGTGGCCCTCTTTTGAAAAAGGAGGGACTGTCTCTAGAACTCAAGGCTGAGTTGGACCTACTTAGAGGAGCTAGTACTAATCTGACGCATTTCTGGCTTGTCAGGAGCCACCTCTACTTTCTGTAACCTACATGTATCACAGTGCAGTGATTTCAGAACTTACGCTCTGTAACTGATCAATGAAGTCTCTACTGGTAGGCCATCTCCTCCCTTGTGTTGGGAAACAGGGGGAGGTAGGGCAAAGAAGTAGCATTGGGAAGGAGTTTCTGGCACTCAGAGTTACTGCATGCAGATAGAGCAGAAGTATATAGGGAGCATTAGGCTCTCCGCTCACTTGGGGTGGTGAAAGCAGCAAAGAGTCCTGTGGCACCTTATAGACTAACAGACGTTCTGGAGCATGAGCTTTCGTGGGTGAATACCCACTTTGTCAGATGCATGTAGTGGAAATTTCCAGGGGCAGGTATATATATGCAGGCAAGCTAGAGATAACGAGGTAGTTCAATCAGGGAGGATGAAGCCCTGTTCTAGCAGTTGAGGTGTGAAAACCAAGGGAGGAGAAACTGGTTCTGTAATTGGCAAGCCATTCACAGTCTTTGTTTAATCCTGAGCTGATGGTGTCAAATTTGCAGATGAACTGAAGCTCAGTAGTTTCTCTTTGAAGTCTGGTCCTGAAGTTTTTTTGCTGCAAGATGGCCACCTTAAGGTCTGCTATAGTGTGGACAGGGAGGTTGAAGTGTTCTCCTACAGGTTTTTGTATATTGCCATTCCTAATATCTGATTTGTGTCCATTTATCCTTTTCCGTAGCGACTGTCCAGTTTGGCCGATGTACATAGCAGAGGGGCATTGCTGGCATATGATGGCGTATATTACATTGGTGGACGTGCAGGTGAATGAACCGGTGATGATGTGGCTGATCTGGTTAGGTCCTGTGATGGTGTCGCTGGTGTAGATATGTGGGCAGAGTTGGCATCGAGGTTTGTTGCATGGATTGGTTCCTGAGCTAGAGTTACTATGGTGCAGTGTGCAGTTACTGGTGAGAATATGTTTCAGATTGGCAGGTTGCTTGTGGGCGAGGACTGGCCTGCCATCCAAGGCCTGTGAAAATGTGTGATCATTGTCCAGGATGGTTTGTAGGTCCCTGATGATGCATTGGAGAGCTTTTAGCTGGGGACTGTATGTGATGGCCAGTGGAGTCCTGTTGGTTTCTTTCTTGGGTTTGTCTTGCAGTAGGAGGCTTCTGGGTACACATCTGGCTCTGTTGATCTGTTTCCTTATTTCCTCATGCGGGTATTGTAGTTTTGAGAATGCTTGGTGGAGATTTTGTAGGTGTTGGTCTCTGTCTGAGGGGTTAGAGCGATGCGGTTGTACCTCAGTGCTTGGCTGTAGACAATGGATCGTGTGATGTGCCAGGGATGGAAGCTGGAGGCATGAAGGTAGGCATAGCGGTCAGTAGGTTTTCAGAATAGGGTGGTAGTAATGTGACCATCACTTATTTTCACCGTGGAGTCTAGGAAGTGGACCTCCCATGTAGATTGATCCAGGCTGAGTCTGATGGTGGGGTGGAAGCTGTTGGAATTTCACCACGATTTCAACAATGGAGTGGAAGGAAGGGCTCTTTCTTAGGATTAAAGTGAAATACCCAGGATGAGTCTATTTAGCTACAGTATCTCAGTATAAAATTCTGAGCCCTCCATATCCTAAACAGTCCTCACCTGCTTGAAGCTGTTATGGGAAACCTGAAATTGTCACTGATTTCATATGGTTCTGCCCTAGTGTATGTGGGTATAACTCCATTGAAGCCATTGGTGTTGCATCCATTTACACTAGTGCTGAATTTAGCCCGTTGTGTCAAACAGGCATGACATATGGAAGTTTTAAAAAAGAAAATCTTTCAGAAAACCCTAGTTAGTGCAGTCATTCTCATGGAACATTTGCCTATAAAATAGTACTTGCTAACTATTCCTGAAGCCATTAACCTTGAGTTGCATATCAGATAATGAGCAATTGGATATAAAAATAAACACTCTGCCCACAGATTGGCAGATATAGTTGTTGGAGGTAAATGGATTTTGGACCAACTATTTGGTTTCTTCCTATTGTTAAGGTACTGTCATGTTTAGGGATGGTGAGTCAGCTAATTATGACTGCCTCAGATGCTAAGTGAAATTAATCATACTTTCTATTATAGTAGCTTTGAATTACAAAGCACAGACCCGGTCAGTGTTTTTCTCACTGAAGTGTCTTTCACAAAGTATATGGATACAGGAGGTTTGGTTTTTTTGCCCAGAAACACTTTTTTTTTAAATGCATGGATGTTTAACTTTCAGATATTGTAAAAGGAACAATCAAATACCTGGCTTCCAGAATGTGATACAATTATCCAAAGGAAAGACTTAAAACAATGTGTGATATTCTAATGTGTATGCAAATCCCTAAATCTTGCATGATAGTAGATAGACTTTGTAGATATATGAACCAATTCATATATTCAGGTCAAACATATGAACCTGAGAGAAAGAGACTTAGGCAAAAAAATTGCGATTGCAGGTACTGTAAGTCTTATCCAAGTTAACGGTTTTGTCACAGGGAGAGCAAGGTGAAGACTAGGTTAGACATAAAACAGATCTAGTCTATTAATCTAATTTAAAGGTTTTCAGAGGAAATGGGAAAACACTGATGGATTTGTTTGGAGGATACCAAATCTAAATCCTTTCCATTCCACCCCTGTTATCTTAGGCTCAGTCTTTAAAAATTATTCAGCTGACTTTTAGTAGTTTTGATCACTGTGTCTTGTCTCCAAAGTAGCTATGTTTCTATAAAATTCCTGAGTCTAATTTGACAAATAGAGAACCAGTGATGTTCCATAAAGGGAATACCCACTGACCTGTTGTTAAAACTGTTTTTTGATAAAACTGTTTTGGTAAAACTGTATGAATTTGTATCTCTCCAACATCTGACATGGTGTAGACTTCATTACTTTATAAAATTAGACAATCAGCTCTGCAAAGTTATAACTCATGTTAAAAAATTCATTTACCCTTTTATTCCTGTACATTCTCTTTAGTTAAGCAAATGTTGATCTCAACAGTGTAATTGCTGAAGATATTGTGGCTAGGCCTGATTTGACACTTCGTTACTAAACTCTCATTTCAATGGATTTACACCAATATACATCTAAAGTGTTACAGTGGTGAATCAGTGCTACTGCATTTTGTGCAACATGGCAACATTTTGTAGGCCTCCAAATTTGGAAGCACATTTCTCAGTTCAGTTTACTGAGGACAGGGTAACTGGTTCTTAAAAAAATAAGGGTTAAATGGTTAGGAAAGTTCAGACTGGCATACAGATTTTGGGAGTTTTAGTCAAACTGAACTCAAACTGCAAGATAGGAGTAAGCCTGAACCAAAAACCTGGATATAAACAGAAAAGCTAAGGGGGAAAGGTTTAGCATTCAAATCTTGATCCAAAGGTTGTGGCCAGGTTCTTTTGCCATATGGGACAGATCCAGTAATTCAGATCCAGATTTAACACTACTCTGAAATTTTTGAGATTTGCTCATCCATGCCTTTTTAATTACCAGTAGCAATATGATCTAGTCACTTGCAGGAGGCACTGTGACTTTAAAGACCCATGTCCTAAGCTGAGCTCTGCCATTTAACACTGTGTAACCTTGAGCAAATCTCTTGGACCCAAATTCTCATAATATAGTCACTCTGTGTTTCACTTATTGGAAGCCCAAATGGGGAGACATTTCAGAGGTGCTGATTCTTAGCAAATTCCACTGACTTCAAAAGGAGTTATGGGTATCCAGCAATTCTGAAAATCAAGATTCCAAGGTTTTCAAAGTTGGGTACCCAAAAATCAATATCCATTCTTGCCTAGGTTTCTTCGTCTGTAAAAAAGGAACAACAATAATGCAGGTGGGTTACGATGCTCTTTGTAAAGTGTTTTGAGATTTCCCATTGGAAGATGTTATTGAAGGGAAAACTATTTATTATTACTATTAGAATATTCAGTTTTCTTTCTTCCAACTGCATTTTGTGAGCAGAGATTCTGAATTCCATAGGTGGACAGCTTTTACCTATCACCTGCTCTTCAGTGATGATATGCCAGGACCAGCGGCAGATGAATGATCACCTCTCTCTGCTTCTTCTGGTCTACAGATAGGTTCTTGGAGATCATGTTTCTTTTGGTCCAGCCTGAAGAAAGCACCTAGCCCACTCTATTTTCATAGGGGATGAGGCGATGACATTTATGCAGTAGTGTCATGGCACTGTATCACAATGGCCTGAAAAAGTTCCATCTAGGGCTTCATATCATGCCCCAGACTGTAGTGATGAACCAAAGGTGATAGAATCATAAGGTCTAAGTCCATAAGGGATCATTAGATCACCTAGTCTGACCTAATCTAAATCACAGGCCGCCAATGCTCCCCACAACCAAAATTACACCAAAGTATGACAATCCTCAGGAGACCAAGCTGATGTGATAATAGCCTTGGTCTATGTCTGCCAAACCAAGTCAATGTTTAGTGGGAGGTTAGCAGATCTGAATGCAGCTAATTAAGCTGAGCTCAGATTTGCACTCAAACATCTTCCCAGACTGGTCACTTACACACAGCTAGTTTGTTTTTCCTCCAATGCAGCTAGATTGTTCAGGTATTGAGATCTCATTACACTGTAAATGATATGAGTAACTTTTGCTGGGCTCTGCATTAGGGACTAGTTTTAAAAAACAAAATCAATTTCTGCCTTTGCAGGGGTTGAGGTCAGTACTGATATAGTAAAAACGATTGTGCTTTCAAGAGCAATTTAGTTCCATTAAGTCAAATACCGTAATGAACTAGAACAAGCTAGTGAATGATTTTCCAGTTGCATTCTTCTCTTTGGTAACATTTTTCTCTCTCAAACTTCCAATTCTCAGAAAAACTCTTACCAGCAAAACTCGAATTCCACTGCAAATGACAACTGCAGTTTCTTGATTTCATTAGCGTCTCCAGCTAGCCAGCCAAACTGGCCACTTTGTAGTTTGTCATCATCCTGGAAACTAATTTAATATTGCCCCTTGCAAGGACTCTTTACTAGAATGCATTGCACACCTGCCATGGCACATAGCTTTTCCATTACAGACACAGTAGAGATCATCTAATCACAAAGGAAATCATGAGAGCATTGTCAGTGTCAGTCACGGGGGGCATTTTATACTAACTCATGCCAAAAGTGCTCTGAGTATCCAATAAAGAACAGTGTTTCTCCATGACATAAAAAATACTCCAGTTTAAAAGAGAAACCAATTATATAAACCCACTGTACATCAGTTGTCACCTCATCATCGGGCAAAATTAATTTTGGCAGTTTATCCAGACTCTGCATAGGGCAGGTTCTGGCATTTTAAAATCCCTAGGAAAGTAAAACATTCTTGGTGTTAAAAAGATGACATGTAAGGGGTAGAACTTTGGTTCACATACCTTCGGAAAGTTGCTGCTACTATTTGAGGGATACATATTTTAACATTCGTATATAGCAAACTGAGAAGAGGAGCAGATGCTTATGATTCATCCCTACATTTCCACAGAAATCTGTTCTCTCTGACACTATATTGGAAACTTTTTTGAAACTTTTTTGGTGCAAAGCGCTGAAATTGTACATTCATTATAAAAGCTATAAAATTACATTGTCAATAGAAGGTGATACAGGGGAATGAGCAGGCAGTATCCAGAGTAAAAAATAATGATAATTAAACTGTGCACTGGGGCCTGATTAGTTAAAAGTGATGAGTGATTTCAGGTGCCTCAGTTTCTGAATAACTAACTTGAGATATCTCAAAAAAGGGTATGATTTTCAGAGGGTGGGAGCTCAGAACTCTTAAAATCTAGTCCCTTTAGGGGATGCCAAGTTTGGCACCCCAAAAATGGAGGCATCCAAAATCACTAGCTTCTTTCACAAGTGT